>NW_006262022.1:15764099-15776897 GCF_000493195.1 Citrus x clementina
CCTTAATTTGGTTAATACAGCTTTTTTCTTTCTATTGGGGGGGGGGGGGGGGTGGTTGTGAGAAATTGCATTTGAAAAATATGCCGGTACAGAATTCTGTTACAGGATTTAAAGTTGTAGCAAAATCTTGAACAAAATCCCTCGATGCAAAAGTAATGTGGAATCCTATTATAAATAAGTGAAATTGTTTCTAAATTGGGATATAACAAGTTTTTTTTTTTGTCTGGGTATGAAATTTATCAATTTTTTTTTAAATAACTCTTGAAAGAGAGTTGATATATATAAGTAAATGAAGCATATAATGTATTAAAGGTGTATTTATTTATAGGATTAAGGAATCGAAATCCAGAATGTGAATAATTAATAGTGTTTATTTATTAAAGTATAAAGGGGAATGGGAATGGAATTAGTGGGATTTGCATGCTTTTGGAATTAAAAAATTGGGACTTGATTCTCATGGGGACAGGGAATTATGTTTTGATTCTTTGAAATCTCCATTTTATTTCTATTGAATTTTTGTATTTCCCAAATTGCTCATAATTAAGTTTTATCACTTTTATATTTTGGTCCTTATAGAAATTTTGTAATATCTGTAACTAGGTCCATTATTTAATAATAATAATAATAATAAAATAATAGTGTTCTTCCATAGAATTAATAAGAATTATCATTATTATTGTTGTTGTCGTCATCATCACCATCATTATGATTGTCATTTAATGATTGTCATTATTATTATATTAATAATAGTATTACTAAAATTTATTAATTTATTATTAATTATTTTGAATAATAATCATAATCACAATTATTATAATAAATAAGGACAATAATTAGCTAAGATTAGTTTAGTAATTTACAACAATCCATTTCGATTCCAAGATAAAATAAACACTTTAAAATTATTTTTTATTACTATTATTACTGTTATTATTACTATTATTATTATTACTGATAAAAAGTATTATAATTAATTTATATATTAATGTTAATAATAATAATTATTATTATTTTTTAACAATAATACTAATAATAATTAAAATGTAAAATAATAATTAGGATAATAGTTAATTAAAATTTTTTTAATAATTTGTAACAATATAACTCATTTCGATTTTGATTTTCAAGACAGAGTAAACATATTAGTGGTAATGTATTCATTGCGATTCCAACATATTCCGATTCTTATTTAGTAAATGCACCACAAATATATATTTTTCACTAAAGGACAGAAGTAAAGAAGACAATATAAAAGCCCAAAAACAAAGAAGCAATATAAACTATTGAAATTGTTACTCTATCTTATTTTGAACTAGCGTCTTAATAAGTTTTATAACTGAAAAAGCTCGTTATGTCATTGTTGTCGAAACAGAAAGAGTCTTAGAATTGCGATTGAAAGAATCATAAAAGAAAACAATGAAAATTTTGTGAAATGCATTATGTCAAACCATAGCATTAAACCAACTTTGGAGAGAATAAATCAACTTCGGAGAGAAATATCTTGTAAATTAATCTCTGAGAAAAACGAAGTATCAAGCTCAAACAATTAAAACATAAAGGGCAACTTTCAATTCATCCCTTAGATAAAATGACAATACGAAAATGAGAGCAAATGGCGCATGTGTGTGTGTGTGTGTGTATTTTGCAGTCTTCTTTGGAGTTAATGGAGGTGAATTGATGCTTAACCCCCAAAAACAAAAAGTGAAAAATTTCTTGTATGCACAACTATGTGAGAGAGAATGAGATAAAAGTAATAACCAATTTTGATAAATTAATACCCTTGAGATCAAGAAAAATATACTAATTTATAGAATATCAATTAATCAAATAATATTTTAGAACATTTGGCTTCAAGTCAAGAATGGAAAAACATATTATTTAATCGAGTTATCATTTTATTGAGTATTGATTTATCAAAATTTTACCACATTGTAAAAAAATGATCGAAAATTCTAAAACAAGATGGTAAACATGGGTGGTAGCTTTATAAACATGACAATGAAGAATTTTGATAGGTCCCAGTCAGAACTACACTTATTCAATGCGTATAAGTCTCTTTGGGTGAGAATAAAACACAAGATAATTTTAAATAATTTGCTGACTGCTTATTATTGAACTCGAGAGTGTATTTATACATTTAATCACAGCCCACTACTCTGATATCCAGCCGAAAATAGAGGCTTATAATACGTCCATTAAGCAAGTAACAAAATACAAAATAAATGCAACTACCTAGCTATTAACCTGTTCAGCAAAACAAGTAGCACAAGATAATTTAAATGCAACAAACAAGCTATGAATACTCCAACGTCTACTTTAAGTCGATAACTATGAATATTGCTTCGGTTCCTACTCCCTTGCATGCATGACTTTAACGTCCTGCATGCCCATGTCACACGTCTGGACCCCATCTTTCATACTTGGAATTTGGTTTTGTCACCCTTGTTATCTTTCATGGGTCTCCAGCCTCATCAATACCCTTCCCTCGAAGTGGACTCTTGTCCTCAAGGTCCATATTTTTAAGTAGATTCATTGGTTCCTCTATGATTCGATAAGGGATGAAATGAATTTTTTGGTTTGGCACGGTCTGTTGGGGTAACCTCCGCAGCAATTTCAGTTTCTTCATACATAATATCTCTCGCATCAGTACTTCCTTCAAGCAATAATATTTGAGGGCCCATACATTTGTGACCTATAGTAAACTTCTCAGGGTAGTTAAAACAAAGCCCTTGGGCATGACGTCTCTGCATCTCGTCCCACGTTAAGCGTTTGACATTAGATGTTGATGTTTCGTTAACTGGGAATGGCTGAGAAAACTTGCGTTGGACTTGGTCTGCTTGCATACGCGCCAAACTAATAGCTTCTTTCAAAGTCTTTGGCTTGAAAATCCTGATGCCATCAGATATCTCAGGCTTAAGACCTCCCATAAAAGTTCCAACTAAAGCTTTTTGCGTCCACCCATGAACCCGATTGCCCAATCTCTCAAACTCTCGTTGATAATCACGTAAGGTGCCCACTTGCCGCACCTTGGATAGAGCTTCATCAAAATCTTGGCACTCGGCAGGTCCGAAATGTGCCCATAATTCTTCTTCAAAATCTGTCCATGAACCGTTCTTCCCTCCTCTTTATAAGCTTTGTGCAGCCACTGCCACCATTGGTTCGCTTCACCTTCAAGATGGAATGATGCCAATGCAACCTTTTGTGTCTCCGTTGTTCCCTGGTATTGAAAGAATTGGGAAACTTTGCTAAACCACTCAGTAGGATCATCTCCAGCGTACCTTGGAAATTCAAGCTTAGCCATTTTTGAGGAGAAAATCATTCGGCTTCCACTAGCTTCCTCCTTGGTATGCTCCTTGTAAGAATGGCTAGGGTGATTATTGACGTTATGGCTGGACCCTTCCTTGTTTGAAAAGAAAGCCTCGGACATACGATTGATGGTCTCCTCGAGCTGATGCAGTTTGTCATTAATGCCAATCTCCATTTGTTGCAATCCATCTTGAAGTCCATCAAGCCTCGCTTCTAAATTTTCAATCCTTTCTTTGTTAGTTGCCATGAGAACAATAAAATTTTTTGAACAAGATAATGTGGCTCTGATACCAATAGATAGGTCCCAGTCATAACTACACTTATTCAATGCGTATGATTCTCGTTGGGTGAGAATAAACCACAAGATAATTTTAAATAATTTGCTGACTGCTTATTATTGAACTCGAGAGCGTATTTATACATTTAATCACAGCCCACTACTCTGATATCCAGCCGAAAATAGAGGCTTATAATACGTCCATTAAGCAAGTAACATAATACAAAATAAATGCAACTACCTAGCTATTAACCTGTTCAGCAAAACAAGTAGCACAAGATAATTTAAATGCAACAACTAAACAAGCTATGAATACTCCAACGTCTACTTTAAGTCGATAACTATGAATATTGCTTCGGTTCCTACTCCCTGGCATGCATGACTTTCACGTCCTGCATGCCCATGTCACACGTCTGGACCCCATCTTTCATACTTGGAATTGGGTTTTGTCACCCTTGTTATCTTTCATGGGTCTCCAGCCTCATCAAATTTATATACAGAAAACTTATCAGGTGAGCATCGTTGCTCACCTTATGGTAAAGAAGAAAAATTATTTGTGAACACGCACAAACCCACCCGCAAAAACCTATTCATTGCAGGTAATTTTATAGGTTGCAGGCAAGTTTGGTATTAAGAAAAAAATCTGGTAGATACACGCACCATTATCCACCAACCTGCATTCTCTAATGAGGATATCTTCACTTTAACAAAATAAGAATGTCCTCACTAGAGAAAAACTTGTCAATAAGTTTTTTAAAAGTAAAAATTTTATAATTATTTACAATTTTAATATTCTTGATATTTTATTTTATTTGATTAATTTGTTTGTCTTGCACTTTTGCTTTAATGATTTGAACCTAATGATTGTTTACTATAATTGAATTTTTATTTGTTTAATTAAATGTTAATGGTAGTTGTCCAAAATTTACTTGTCAATATTATTTACAACTTGGATATTGATTAATAGATGGAGCAGGACATTAATACTTAGTGATGATGATTTGTCTAAAACATAATCATTTTATATTAGATTGATATATTTTGTGTATTTGCTTTAAATTTTGACCTTTAATTTCTCATTTACATTGATAAATTCTATAACTAAGTATTTTTATATGAATCTTTTAGGTTACTTTTGTAAATTTATAGTTTAAATTATACAATTTAAATTTTTATATATCATTGAAAGTACTTTTTTTAATATTTATGATTTTACATGTGAAAACCCACAAAAAACCTTCTGCGAGTTGCACATAGATTTGATAAATTTAAAATGCACAACGAGCAAACTTTTTTTTTTTAAAAAAAAACATATAAACCAATAGTAGTTTTCATATGAATTTTGTAATTTAAATTTTTTGTGAGTACGGATTTAATAATGACAAACTCGTAGTGGTTGGTACCCCCACCATCCCTACCTTATGACGAGCAGCGACCCACATGAGTAACTTTCATTTGGAAAATTGTGTGCGCCACTGCTCACTTGATCAAAACCCATGTATACATCATGGGGCACTTGTGCAAATATTAGTGATAACTAGGGAAGTTACAACTAATCCAAATAACCAAGTATACAAATCATCTACAATGAATTAAGAACAATGAGTGAACATGTCATGTTCGCTCATTGTTCTTAGTTCAAATGATTTATTCATTTGTATTTTCATACCCAAGAGAAAAAAAAAAAGCTAGGCCCGCAATGTGTTTTGTTTATCTAATTTCCTCAAATTATAAAAACGTTGAGGGTAGATCACAATTCAGATTCATTAAATGTAGAAATATTCAGTGAATAATGTTACAGAAATACAAAAAAAAATGAGTAAGAGAGACTATGCTGTGGAGGTGGCTCCCTTTTTAGAATGTTGTCAATTTGAAGAATCAACTGGATTTTTGAGCATTATAAGCAGCACTTCAAAAATCAAAATTATCATCCGAAATTGCCGATTTCCATCTTCTTCTTACTTTTCTTTGACCATGATATATGAATGAATCTATTATTCCCGCAACTGCAAAAGTACCTGAAGAGACAAGAAAAGGTAAAAAGTATCCGATTTTTATCTCTAACAAAAGTTAAAAATACTATAACCAAGAAGAAAAAAAGGTTCTCAAAATCAAAATATAAGTGCAAAATGTGAGCTATATGTTTGTATTATGGTATACTGCAATCACTGTAAATATAAAATAATTGAAGCTAAAATCATACCATTCTTAGAGTAACCATTGGTTTTGCAAATAATTTTAAATCTTATGTCCTATCAAAGAAAAAGTGATAGGTAAAGGATTTAAAACTAATTCCTTTGGTCTATGAGTCATTACCCCCGTGATAAGTGAACAAAATTAGGAAATTCTAGGGGGGTTGATTTTGCAATAAATCCACACCAGACCTAGAACCACTCATTTTGTGACGTGATGTGACCCAGCTTGATGTTAAGACATATTCTTGGTGTAAAAAGTAAGTTTTGCTCATAGTAGTGTTTTCAAGTCCCAAAATTAAAACGAATAGTAGAGAACACGAATTGTGAGATGTAATAGTTTTCAAGCCCCAACGGCAAAACCATTAGCAGAGACAACAAATTGTGAGATATACAGTTTGTAAAATCGCAAAATAAAATTCAAATGTGCTCTCTCAGACATTACAGACAATGCTGTGTTTCAGACATGGAAACTCAAAAACCACCACCTATGACGAATACCATTGATCATTATCAAAATGCCGACACTAATAATCTTCTTGCTCAGCATGATTATCAATTTGATAATTGCAATTCACAAGGGAACTAAGTCATCCTTGCAATTATTGGCTTGGTTCGGAAGTTGTCACTCAACATGCATCATAAATGCAAAACTCAGAACCAAGGCGTTTACACCCATTTGGAGCATGTTGAAGTTTTGGGGTTTCTAAAAGTAAGCAGAATCATTGCACTGATCAAAACTTATCAATTGAGATTGCTATAGTCTCCTGATTATTCAATTGACTATAAATCCTAGTACCTTTATGGGAATCATGGGAAAAGTATAATTTATAATAGAAAGGAATGTAAGGAGAACCATTAAGAGAATACTGTTAAAGCTTCAATTGATCCTTTGCACATTCATGGAGGTCTAATGACAAGAGATAGAGCCAAAAAGATGCAAGTTGATTTAAATAGATTAATTGAGAAAATATGGATTGAAAATGCAATTCAAGATGCAAGACATCATGAATTGGGCTTGGAGAGAAGACAAGGCATTGTGGGCATTATTCAAGCTATTGGGCAGCCGAATACACAATTTGGATCAAATGCACAAAAGGCAAATTCAGAATATAACTGGTATTGATTGAGCCAAACGTAATGTGCAAGCTATATACCGTTGAAAAGATAATTAAGTTAACTTTCCAATGCAATTTATAGAGCTAGATTTGGAGTTCTCTAGAAAGCGGTATGACTAATTTATTACAGCTTGTTCAGACTTGGGATTTCCAACGACTCTTTTGTTTATTCAACTTCATTCGTTTGTTTTGTTTCAAGTTTGTCAATGTGTAAGGTAAGTTTACCATCAATGATGGTGGGCTAACATTTTTTTTTCAATAATAGCATTAATTATGGTAGGCTAGCATTAAGTTTGTCAATGACTAGCATTATTAATGGTGGATTGGTGAAGACTTTTGAAACATTCTTTGACAAACCTATACTTGGAGGGTTGTTACAATGTTTTCATTTGTATTTTTAGGGTCTTGGGTTTCTATTAGTCTATTTAAACTCAGCAACCTTGCTATGTAAGACAATTAGAGATGAATGTTATTTTGAATTTGAAAGATTATTCTTTCTTTGGTTCTTTTGAGAACTAATGAACTTATCAAGAATTTACATTCTTGTGGCATTCCAAAATAGACTTATCACTCACCTTCTTATCTAAATCTTAAGTGTGGCGTCCATGTCCTTCTCTATACCTTTAGTTCATGTTTTCTTAAACATTGGATCAAGACTTTTGTTTTGCTTAAATCGTTTAGAACTTTCTTGGGAAGTTGAAATTATAAATTAAGTGTAGGTTTCAAAGTTTCGTTGTGAGATTCGCATCAAAATGACTAGAAGGCGGGTGGATAAAGCTTTTAAAAACAATTGAAAAACAAAGTTCAGCTTGCTTGTTTTAGGAATGCAACATGGCTAGACACATTGTAATGTCAAATTAATGAGATATAGCTGGCTAGGTACCATTAGATTGAATTAGCACATCTGAGGAATGGAAATTATTCTAAATATAATACATTTGTCATGTATTGCCTACTCATGGGAATTCTATTAAACCTAAATGCGAAAAGAGGAAGAACGATTTTTTGTTTTCACAATAAGTGGGTTTAATATTACCTCCAATTAAAGCACAAACATTGGTCATGAAGTGGAAGAACGAAATATGCTCCTCTTTATAAGTCACCTGCAAAAAATAAGCATGAAAGGAAAAATAGAGTCAACCACTGACTCTTAAGATCATCACCATTCCTATAATGCAATGGAATTTACATGAATCTCATAGATACCTACAACGAACTATCTTTTGTACATTCAGATATTCATTTAATGACAGCAAAGTAATCAAAATTTATGTTCTCACATTTAGATACATAGGTACTTAAAATACTAGACCTTAACCACTTTGCTCCATCTTTCTCTAATATTGTTCTTCTCATACTTGTGAGTTTATCATTTTTTCCATCTCTTTCTTCTTCAAAATTGTAAAGGATGCCTAAATCAAAATTTCACTTTATCTTTACTGTATACTAACTAAAGAAAAAAAGACACACAAACCCCCAACATTAGGAAAAGGACAGAAAAATACCAATAATGTTTAAAAGGATACTGTAGACTCCCATTTGTAAGAAAATTTCGTTCATTTGGATGGAACATTACTTTGCACTATTGAAATAACACATTTACCCTTGTGATCACAATAAAAAGGAAAAGGATGCTTGCACCCCCTATGAACTTTTAAGAACGACAAGAGGGGTGTTGCGGAAGGTACGAGGGAATCCAAGTAAGGTCCAAGTTACATTGGCCAAAGTAAGGTAAGAGTAGAATTTGCCAGTCTTTTTTGAAGTTTTTGGGTGTTTGTCCCTTTCCCTAATGGTTGAGGATTTAGGTGTGCTTTTCCCTTAGCCAAAAAGGTAAATACGTTATTTAAACGGTAAAAGAGAATATTCCATCCAAATGGACAAGGCCTGCGATTTTCATCATTTTTTCTAAACTTTGGGGTTCAATTGTCTTTTTCCCTTAACCAAATAGACAATGATGATTATCACTTTTGATAAAACTTATGACCACTTAGATTGGAATTCTGTTGATCTTGATCTTTTTTTTTCAACCAAAAGGATTTGGATACAAATTGAGACAATGGATAAAGGGTTGCCTACAATCAGTAAACTTCTGAGTCTTCATAAATGAAAGGTCTATAGAAGAGTTTTGTGCTTCTAGCGGAATCAGACAATGAGATCCTCTCTTTCCATTTCTTTTGGTAGTTGATGGCTTTAACAAATTGATGATTAGAGCTGCTGAACCCGGGTTATTTAAGGGCATATCAATTGATAAAGCCACGGTTGAGGTCTCTCGTCTTCAATTTGCAGATGCTACTCTTTTCTTTTCAATGGGTGATGAACAAAAAATTGCAAAACCTTTAAAAGTTGTGGACAGCTTCGGTTTGATTTCCAGCCTCAAAGTTAACATGGCCAAAAGTTTAATAGTGGCATGGCCAAAAGTTTAATAGTGGCAATCAACTCATGGAGAAAGTCAAAATCTTAGCAAATAATTTTGTGCTTAGAGTGGCAAGTTGGCCTTTGAAGTATCTAGGGTTCCTTTGGGTGATAATCCTGTAACTCCAAAGTTTTTGGAACCCGGTGGCTAAAAAAATTGAAAAGAGACTTGGGGGATTGGAAAAAAGCCTATCTTTCCAAAAGTGGAAGATTCACTCTAAACCACTCCATACTGTCAGCCATTCCTATTTATTTTCTCTCGCGAAAAGAATTGAGAAAATGGAGAGAGACAGTCTCTGGGAAGGATATGGAAATGGCAATGGATCTTATCTTATGAAAATGGGATAACGTTGCAAGGCCAAAAACTAGAAGTGGTCCAGGAATTAGTAATGTGGAAAAGAAAAATAGATCTCTCTTAGCAAAATGGCTTTGGAGGTTTCCCTTGGAGACCTCTCTTTGTCACTCAGTAATTTGCTGCAAGGATGGAATTCATCCAAATGGATGGGATGAAAACATGGTTAGGAATGGGTCCAATAAAAGCCCTCGGAAAGCTATATCTAAAGAGTATCCCACTTTTCTTAGTTTTGTTGCATTAGAAGTGCATAATGGGAAGGCTATTAGTTTTTGGGAGGATAAACAGAGGGGTGATATTTTGTTATGTGAGAAATTCCCCCACTACTAAGGTATTTGGAACTCAAAGTTTAATTTTGAAAGAAATTTGAATGATAGAGAGGTTGAAGAACTTGCAATGCTTATGTCAAGAACTGAAATTATCAATATTGATGGATTGGAGGAAGACAAAAGGATATGGAAGCTGGAAACTGGAAACCTCACGACATTATACTTGCAAATCATATTTTGAGAAATTGTGCAACGATGATTCTACTAGAGAGTTTTTACCCTTTAAAATGATTTGGAAGGCTAGCATCCCCCTTAAATTCTAGTCTTCTTGTTGGGTTTGGCATAAGGAAAATTATATTCTGGAAAAGTGATTCAAGGACATTTTCCTAATTTTTGTCTCTCTCCTTCTTCTCGTATGATGTGCAAGAGAAGTGCACAAACTTCAAATCATCTTTTCCTTCTGAGCCAAACGAACGTTTTCTAGAGGTGGTATCCTAGTTTATTTAGTTCTCAAGTATTATTATTCAACACCTAGAAGAAACTCTATAAAAAATGGCATCTTCCTCTTCTTCATCAGAAATAGCTTCATCAAAATCCTCTACTATTTCTCTCTCTTCTACTCTTTCTTTACCTCGTTCTTGTAAAAAACATGTCGCCTCAAAAATAGAAAATCTTGTTGAATACTCATATATCCCTGAATCTGCTCAGATTAATGAATCCTAGTTCCCTGTTATGAGTCCATACCATCTTTATAAACAAAAAACTTCCTTCACCCGAAGTATTCGCACCCTGATCTCCACAAAAGACCTCTTACTAAAGAGTACATCCAGTCCTCACGACTTGTCACCATGGATATACCAACAGATCTTGTAACCAACTGAAAACGAGAAGGATATACACACCTTCATCTAGGTAGTGTCAGACTTATCCTCACCTTACATGGTAGAAAAGGCTTACCCGTCACAGCCAGAATTGCTCTCCTTGACACAAGGTTCAAACAATATCAACATGCTGTTATTGACACTGTTTTAACCACTTTCCATGCTGGAAGTGTCTTTTTAACCTTCTACCCAAAGATATACACACCTTCATCTAGGTGGTGTCAGACTTGTCCCTAGAAGATCCCAACCTTCCCACAACACTGAAAGTCCAAATCCAGCTCCAAGGAGCAGAACAAATATCCACTTCCAAAATAGCCACTCTCCATCACCAGATAGTGTATCGATTGGAAAATCATGCGCTAGATCTCCCAACTGCACAAACAACTAGTGACACATTAATGATTCTTGCAGACACAGATACAATTCCAACCATCATCCAGATCCCCAAACAAATTCAAAAGCAAGAGTTACTTCAACTCATGCCTTTGGAATGGCTTACTAATTATGAGCAATTCCATCAGAATTCAGAACCTGTCCAGACGTCCCAAGCCATCTTTGAAAGAAGATCAGACGGACAAGTCATGATTTCTTTTCAGACTCCTGACAAACCAAGCCCAGATCCTCCACGGCTCTCTTATACTGCTATGATCACTGCAATCTCTACTGGACAAGAGCCAAATCTTCCGATCTATGGATTTTCCTCAGAAGGGTATCCAGTATACCCTGACAAAGTCAATGGTCATTTCCTATGGGATGTTCTAGAAGCCCATATGTGTAATCCAAATATTCCCTACTTAGATGACACAGATGATGATGAAGACTTTGAAATCATGAGACGAAGAAGGAGAAAGAAAAAACCTTTTCCTCCTAAAACTCCGTGTTGGCCCTATCTCCTAAGACCTCCGGATGATCCAGAATCAGATCAACCATTACCCATATACAAGAAAGCACTCAGGCAACTCCAACGAGAATCCTCATTTAAGCCTATTCCTGCTCAACCAAAAATCAAGTCATGCTTGATGTTCTCATCTTCTAGCCAATCATAACAAGAATCCTTTCCTCCACTCGAAAGGCATACAGACCTCAAACCAAAGTTATTTCTCAACCCTATGTCCAATCACCAATCACAACCTCTGGCACACCAGAAGCACCAAAGCAGTATGAGGCAGTGCTCAACTGGCAAACCCAAAATGCCAGTGATCAGAATCAAGCTCTCCACCATCTTGGTAAAAAGATTGATAAAGTGGCATCACATGTGTCACAAACAGAATCTCCAAATTGGATATTGATCTCAGAAAGATGATCAACAATCATATTTGGGGTCCCGAATTCAATAAGAAAGAAGCAGAGATCAGACAACTGAAGGCAGAATTGGCCAGAATTGATGCTGACAAAGCACAACCTTCTCTTTTCACTAAAACACAGTCTATACCTATCCCAGCACCACTATTCACATCATACTAGCCGTTTTACACTCCTTTTAAACAGTCAACTTACGATCAATTCTTTGGTCTTTCCCATCTCCATAATAGTCCTTCCGTTCCACCACCAAAAACTACTTCACCAAAAAGACCCAAATCAAAAGTCAAGATCTCAAAACCTCCACCCAAGGAAGATCTTCAACAAGTTCCAGAAGACTCTCAGTTATTGGTTTTCTTGATACTGGCGCACAACACAGTATGCTCAATCCTAAAATCCTTCCTCCAGACTATTGGGACAACCATACTGAATACTTCAGAGCTGCAAATGGAAAATTTTTTAAAACTTCTCTCATTACCAAAAAACCCATTGGTATCCAGTTCTTCCCCAACTGTATCATTTGGCAAAAGATTGTTGGTTCAGATTTACCAGACAAAGATCTCCTAATTGGATTTGATATGCTCCAACTGGTAAAAAACCTCTTCATTCCGCCAACAGGCATTAAATTCAAACAAATGTTTATGCCCTATACAGATGTTCTTCGTCTGTATACATTGTTAGATACAGCTCCC
>NW_006262022.1:15794669-15873732 GCF_000493195.1 Citrus x clementina
TCAAAAGCTTTTCCTTTAACCTCACTTTCCGTATAGCTTTCCAATCCAAACCTTTGCAAAGAATTCCTTTACAGGTATTTCATGAATGTTCACAGAACCAAACACGAAAGGTTTCCCTCTCTATGCTTAGAATATCTGTTCCTGTTTGGTTTCACCATTGTTCCCAGTCTCACCATCTCTGAAGATGAGTTATGGTACATGTGGTGTCTCATAGTCCTGCTTGCTACAAAACTTGTTCTTCCTGTCCGACCAACCCTTAGGCATATCTCCACACCAGATCATGCACCCACATTTCTCTTGACACTCCTTGAATGATTTTCACCACTCACTTAGTGGCGTAAACAATTACAGAATATATCTAACTTTCATCAGTTAGATCGACTTCCAGATCAAGAAGCAGATATGTTTACTTCGGTATTCATAGTCCACGGGCCCTATTTCCAACATCCTTAGACAAAAGACTATTGGACATAGGACATGGCGTATGAATGGAAAACATTCCCTCATCCTTTCCCTCTTGACCATGATTCTACAATCATCTCAACTCTTAAAGCCTACTTGTTAGAACTCAACAATGTTCAACCTGTCCCAACAGACATTCACCACACCTCCATTGGTCCTTCCCACACTCTTGAGATTCTACCAGGCACTCAAATATGTACTCCAGGATCCAGTTCCAGTCCTCATGGCATTCTTGTTCGAGAACAACGACCCGACTACACCAATGTTCTCTTCCAAGGCGTTCAAGACCCTTGGGCAGACTTTCAGTCTTTATTACAAACCCACGAGACGCAGTACACCGTCACTGAACTAGGCTCTTCGTCTACTTCAACTCAAGCTCAACGACCAGCAAGCCCCGAATTAGATGAAGACTTCTTGATCTACAAAAAAATTCAAAGAGCAAAAGAAGAATATGAAAATGAAACCAATGACGTGTCCCCATCCAGATTTCCCTCAACTCCATAATCACCTCACATGGCTACAGAGTCATCCGGGAATCTCGGCTTTTCCTACTTTCAATAAAAGACATGGGTCCTATCTTGTCTAAAGTGTGTTTTAGCTTTTATGCGTTTGCTTTTGCTTTAATTATGGTTTGCTTTTGCTTTATGCTTAAAGAAAAGATAAGGGTCCTGTCTTATCTTTATCTTTATCTTTATTTTAGCTTTCGAGCTCTATTTAAGAGCTCTTCCGTCCTTGTAAAATTTAGATTGCCATCAATAATATTTCTAAGTTTTTCTTAAACTTCTATGGCTTCCTAAGTCTCTCTTCTTCTTTTAGGTAATGAAGAAATACTTGAGTTCTTAAAGTAAGAGCGTTCATCTCTATTTTCTATACTGAGTATGCTCTATACTTGCCTTGCTTCAAGGATCATGTGAATTAGAAAAGTCTTGATTTATTTATAAAACCGATTTAAAATAAAATTGTTTTCTCACAACGTGCACCCTCTTTGAAGGTCAGAGGTGACCTGTTTTCGGGTGGTATCATGATCAATGGTTTTTTCTTTTTTAGGTTTTATATCTTAGGGACTATAGGTATATCGGCTGGAAACCAGAACTTGCAGACAACTGGTCCAAATGATAGTCTAGCACTATCATAGTTCAGGTGTAACAACGCCACGTACCTGTATTCACCCAGTGGTATCAGAGCCAAACGAACGTTTTCTAGAGGTGGTATCCTGGTTTAGTTCTCAAGTATTATTATTCAACACCTAGAAGAAACTCTATAAAAATGGCATCTTCCTCTTCTTCATCAGAAATAGCTTCATCAAAATCCTCTCCTATTTCTCTCTCTTATATTCTTTCTTTACCTCGTTCTTGTCAAAAACATGTCGCCTAAAAAATAGAAAACCTTGTTGAATACTCGTATATCCCTGAATCTACCCAGATTAATGAATCCCAGTTCCCTATTATGAGTCCATACCATCTTTACACAAAAAAAATTCCTTCACCCGAAGTATCTGCACTCTGATCTCCACAAAAAGACTTCTTCCTAAAGAGTACATCCAGTCCTCACGACTTGATCAGTGTGCTCTCCAAACCTCTCAAAGTGAACAATATGTCACCATGGATATATCAACAGATCTCGTAACCAACTGAAAATGAGAAGGATATACACACCTTCATCTAGGTGGTGTTAGGCTTATCCTCACCTTACACAGTAGAAAAGGCTTACCCGTCAGAGCGAGAATTGCTCTCCTCGACACAAGGTTCAAACAGTATAAACATGCTGTTATTGGCACTGTTTTAACCACTCTCCATGCTGGAAGTGTCTTGTTAACCTTCTACCCAAATTTCAACATGTCCCTAGAAGATCTCAACCTTCCCACAACACTGAAAGCCCAAATCCAGCTTCAACGAGTAGAACAAATATCCACTTCCAAAATAGCCACTCTCCATCACCAGATAGTGTATCGATTACAAACAACCAGTGATGCACTGATGATTCTTGCTGACACAAATACAAATCCAACCATCATCCAGATCCCCAAACAAATTCAAAAGCAAGAGTTACTTCAACTCATGCCTTTGGAATGGCTTACTAATTATGAGCAATTCCATTAGAATTCAAAACCTATCCAGACGTCCCAAGCCATCTTTGAAAGAAAATCATATGGACAAGTCAAGATGTCTTTTCAGACTCTTGACATACCAAGCCCAGATCCTCCACGACTCTCTTATACTGTTATGATCACTGCAGTCTCAACTGGACAAGAGCCAAATCTTCCGATCTATGGATTTTCCTCAGAAGGGTATCCAGTATACCCTGACAAAGTCAACGGCCATTTCCTATGGGATGTTCCAGAAGCCCATATGTGTAATCTAGATTGTCCCTGCTTGGATGACACAGATGATGACGAAGACTTTGAAATCATGAGACGAAGAAGGAGAAAGAAAAAACGTTCTCCTCCTAAAACTCCGTGTCGGCCCTATCTCCCAAGACCTCCGGATGATCCAAAATCAAATAAACCATTACCCATCTACAAGAAACAAAGGTGGAGACTATTACTGCCCGACTTGAAAAAATTTATTCAAATCTACAGAACAGAATCTCTGAATTGGATATTGATCTCAGAACGATGATCAACAATCGTATTTGAGGTGCCGAATTCAATAAGAAAGAAGCAGAGGTCAGACAGCTGAAGGCAGAATTGGCCAGAATTAATGCTGACAAAGCACAACCTTCCATTTTCAAAAAAACATAGTCTATACCTATCCTAGCACCATTATTCACATCATACCAGCCGTTTTACACTCCTTCTAAACAGCCAACTTACGATTAATTCTTTGGTCTTTCCCATCTCCATAATATTCCTTTCGTTCCACCACCAAAAAGACCCAAATCAAAAGTCAAGATCTCAAAACCTCCACCCAAGGAAGATCTTCAACAAGTTCCAGAAGACTCTCCTAAAGTAACTCCTGAACCTCCAAAGAAAGACAAAGCTCCAGCTTACCAATACCATTATCAATAGATTGACACATAAAACAATGATTTTGATTCGACCTCAGAAGAAAGTTTACCCTCCACAGATACTTTCAGCTCATCTGCACAAACTTCTTCAGACTCAGAGTCTCAATATGCAGATATTTCTGGTCTTCTCATGGCCACAAAAACAGAAGATCCTAGTACATCTACTCTTGTTGTCGACACTCCTATTGCCGAAGAATTTTCTGATGATAATGATGATGTCCAAGGCTCACAAACAGAACCGGCTCCCTCTATCCCTCTGGTTTATGAAAAATCTTCCAAACCATCTTCTTATCCATGGTTTACATTTGATGACATTCCTCATCACAAATGGCTGGCTCGACATCAAGAATTTACTGCTTGGATTGTTGTGCAAATGACAAGTCCTACTGCACAATCTGAGAGAGTTCTCCGTGAGTTTTGTTCCAGATTCACTGGCTCTCTACGAGATTGGTTTGAGAGTCTAGGCGGATACATACAACTCTAATTGATTCAAACCACCATTCTTATAGCTCTTGCAGTTATTTATGAGCAATTTATTAGAGAACCAACAACATCAACTGAAGAATCTCGAAAAGAATATCACCAGATTAAATGTTGTTCTCTTAAACGACATCACCTAGAAATGCATTATAACAGGATGAGCATGCTTTATTACAAACTGAATGGATTCAATGATCCATCCTTAAAGCATGTCTTTGCTGCATCTTTACCACCAGAGCTTCAAAGACAGTTGACAACCTTTAACCTCGACATAGCAAATGTCTCCCTTGGAAAAATCTTTCAATTAACTATGCTATGCCTTGATAAGATCTGTGAGCAAAAAGATTTCTTCAAAGATCTTATTGAACACAAAGAACCCTTTGTCTTAGCCTGTAAAAAACTTTACCTCAAAATCCAGTGCAAAGATGACAAAAAGTGCACTTGTCCAACCACTAAAAAGAAACACTTTCAGAAGCATTTCCACAGATCCTCTTCCAAAAAAGCAAAGAAGCCTTACAGATAATTCAGAAAAAGGATCCTTTCTAGTTCAGACAGAAGAAACACAATCACTTCTTTATTTGCAAGAAATGCGGACATTTTGCCTGCAATTGCCCAAATAAGTCAGCAAAAGTTGTTCGTCTCATTCAGCACCTCCAGCAATCTTCTATCCTTTCTAACAACGAAGAAGTTGAATCCATCTTCTCAGAACCGTCCGAGAAAGATGATCATACAACCTTCATCCTTGCTGATTCAACAGATTCAGATCCAGATGACATTTCTGTGATCTCCACTATTCAAGAGATTAACCACATTCGCCCCACACTTCCTAGTCCATCAGTAAAAATTTCAGTCATCCCTTCCAAATTCTAAAAACTCGTCTCAGTTATTGGTTTCCTTGATACTGGTGCATAGCGCAGTATGCTCAATCCTAAAATCCTTCTTCCAGACTATTGGGACAACCATACTGAATACTTCAGAACTGCAAATGGAAAAAATTTTGAAACTTCTCTCATTACCAAAAAACCCATTGGTATCCAGTTTTTCCCCAACTGTATCATTTGGCAAAAGATTATTGGTTCAGATTTACCAGACAAAGATCTCCTCATTGGATTTGATATGCTCCAACTGGTAAAAAACCTCTTTATTCCGCCAACAGGCATTAAATTCAAACAAATGTTTATGCCCTATACAGATGTTCTTCGTCTGTATACATTGTTAGATACAGCTCCCCCTTATACCTCAATTTCCAAAAGTTCCTAGAACTTTGTCTTGAAAATCACTCACATTTCACCCATCTATCACCACTATTCATCCATTACTCCTTCAATTTTCGTTCTCAAAACTTCATTTCATCAACTCTCCACATTAAACCCAAAATCAAAAACCTAACTCTACCCGTTTCTCTCTCTACATTTTCAAGCTTCCTTTAGCCCATTTTTGATCCAATCTAACTCATATGTTAGCTTCATTCATCTCTATGATCAATTTTCTTGGCTCAAACAAATCCATTTCACTCAATTTTTGTTAAACCCGAAATTGCATATTTAAGCTCTTTTTAATCCACTTTTGATCCAATCATCACCATCCATTATCTTAAATCATCTCTTGGATCAATATAATCGGTTTAAAATCATTCATTTCACTCATTATTTTACAAAACCGAATTTGTGCATTTTGGGTATATGCACCTACATTTTCATATGCATAATTATGGATTGTGGATGATGGTTGTTTAATATTTGGATATGTTATATTTGGATGATGTTTTATGCTTAAGTCTTATGTGTTGCTTGATAACTTGGTGGAGTTGTTGGTTTGTTATACTTATTAAACCTTATATGGAAGTGTTTTTAACTATGTTGTGTATTTGAGGATTTGTCCATTTTAAGGGGAGACTCTGACGAAATTTTTTCTCGCACAAAATTGGTAATATCTTTATCGAATTATTTTTGATGCTTTTGTTTCAATTGTATCTATCTATTTTTTTATGATAAAGGGGGAGATAAAAATGATATGTTTTTGGATAATATGCATTTTGGATAAATTTTTTAATTGGCCATATATTTAGGGGGAGCATATAATATGATTTTGGATAATATGCATTTTGAGCATTCTTTTGATGGCATGATGGTTCATGATCATTTAATGGTTAATTGGATGTTTGGTTATTATATATATTTTTTTTATTAACCATTGACATATTATTGATCTTAGCATGAATTTCTAATAATTTTGATGATGAAGGGGGAGAAGTCATGTATTTTGAATATAGAGACATATAATATGTATTTTGATATTGAAGTATTTATGAATGGTTTTGAAATATTAAGGGGGAGTTTTTGTTTTGAATTCGATTTATATGTTTAATTATATATGCCATGTATTAAGGGGGAGTATAAATGTCAAAATACATGAGATGTTTGTCATCATCAAAAAGGGGGAGATTGTTAGCCTAAAGGGCTATACATAATGTAATTTTGATGATAACAAACATATGTATTGAGTGATTTAATAAATATTGTATTTCATATTTTTACTAGTTTTTGAAGGATAATATTTATACAAGTAAATCAAGTGAAATCAAGATTGAAGACACTCAACGGACAATGGCGACATCAAGAATAGTTTAGAGCTCAACGAACAAATTAGTGCAATAAATTCTTGTAAAGCCGGTATGATTTAATTGATGTTTGATTTAGCATTTGAGAAGCTCAAGAAATTAATTTAATTAAATAATTTTCATAAACTAAAAGTTTTTGTTTTTATAAAGAAAAGTATTTTGTGAATTTAAGTAATTTGGACTTAAATGCTAAGATTTGAAATCTTTGATTTTAATAAGTATTAAATTTCGGAGTTGGACGCTTTTACAAACATTTGAAATGTTTTGGGCCATACTATAATTTATGAATATTTTGGACTAAAGTGAAAGATTTTGAGAACTTTGAAAAATATAGGTATTATGTTGAAAAGGACCTTTGTGTGAAACAAGAAAATCTTTGGGGCCATATCATAATTTCAGAAAGTTTGAGAAAGACATCTATTTTTATGAAGTTCTAAAATTGGACCTATTTGCAAAGTTTTCTGACGTTTTGGGCCATAGTATAATTATAGAAAGTTTTGGGCTAAAGTGTAATTTTAGTGAACAGTAGTACTGTAGCAAAATTCAAAAATAACGGTAATATTACTGTTCCTGAGCGGCTAGCCGGATAATCAAGCGGCTAACCGCTTGAGCGCTGGAATTTGCCTATAACGGCTAGTTTTTGGGCTTTCACTATAAAAACTCAACTCAAACTTCATTTTAAGTACTAACACAAGCAAATATAAGATCATATAACATATATTGAGCTTCCATTTCGTAAATCATCATTTGTTGAATCATCATTGAGCTATAATTTGTTATTCACTCTTAAAGAGAGTTTTATTGTTGTGAATTTCATTTCTCATCAATTTGTGAGTGTACAAGTGTGGGAAACACTTGGGGTGAAGAGATTGGGGATATAATCTCTTGTTGTAAAGGTTCATTGACACCTTGGAAGTCAATTGTAAACATTTGAAGCCTTGGGAGGCTTGGATAGTGAAATCCTCAAGCCGGGTGAGCTTGGAGGCGTGGACGTAGGCGGGGATAGCCGAACCACGTAAAAATCCTTGTGTTCGTTTTCTCTTCCCTTACTCTTTTAATATTGTACTTGATTGAATTTATTGTTTTTGATTTGATTAAGGCGGTAGATTAAATTGTTGTGCGAATTGTATTGCATAAAATTTAAAATCCCAATTCACCCCCCCTCTTGGGTTGCATAACTTGCATTTCATGTTTAACTCACTTTGGTTTGGATTTTGATATTGACAGATCAGTCGATGAGGTCAACTCCCTACTTGACTCAGTACCATCCATGGACACTAATAAATGGAAGTCAAGAGTTGAACAACTCGCACCATCAGAGAAAAAACTCATCCCATCATAAGAATCACCACCGAAACTCGAGCTCAATCCATTGCCCAACACTTTGGAATATGCATTTTTAGGAGAAGAAAGTACTTTGCCGGTAATCATCTCATCATCCCTCAATGACGAACAAAAAAGTAAGTTGTTGGATGTTTTAAAATAGCACAAAGGGGCATTAGGATGGACCATAGTGGACATAAGAGGTATAAACCCAGTAGACTGCATGCATTATATTCACCTTGATGAAAATGCTAACCCTACTAGGGAAATACAATGTCGGTTAAATCTTAACATGAAAGAAGTTGTTAGAACTGAAGTCCTTAAGCTATTAAATGCAGGTATCATTTACCCTATTTCTAATAGTTCATGGGTCAGTCCTGTATAAGTTGTCCCTAAAAAGTCAGGAGTCACAGTAGTTACCAATGCTGATAATGAATTGATACCACTAGAGTAACTACAGGATGGTGTGTATGCATTGATTATAGAAAGTTGAATTCTATCACACGTAAAGACCATTTTCCTTTACCATTTATCGATCAAATGCTTGATAGATTAGCAGGCCATGAATTTTATTGCTTTCTAGATGGTTACTCAGGATATAATCAGATTCCCATAGCACCAAAAGATCAAGATAAAACCACTTTCACTTGCCCTTTTGGCACTTTTGCATATAGGAGGATGCCATTTGGATTATGTAATGCACCTGCTACATTTCAACGATGCATGTTGAGCATTTTTTTTGATATGGTTGAACAATTCCTTGAAGTCTTTGATCAATGTTTATATCATCTAACATTAGTTCTACAGAGATGTATCGAGAAGAACTTAGTCTTAAATTGAGAGAAGTGCCACTTTATGGTAAAACAAGGTATTATTCTTAGTCACATCATTTCGAGCAAAGGTATTGAGGTTGACAAAGCAAAGGTGGATCTCATTTCTAATCTTCCTCTACCCAAAACAGTCAGAGAAGTAAGATCTTTCCTTGGGCATGCTGGTTTCTATACACGTTTCCTTAAAAATTTTAGCAAAATTTCTAGACCCTTATGCAATCTACTTGCTAAGGATGTACCTTTTATCTTTAATGATTCATGTCTTGTGGCTTTCGAAAAATTAAAGCAATTGTTGACATTATCACTCATCATTCAGCCCTCAAACTGGAGCTTACCATTTGAGCTCATGTGTGATGCATCTGATTATGCAGTAGGAGTAGTATTAGGACAAAGAGTTGATCGAATTCCCCATGTTATTTACTCTGCTAGTATGACATTCAATGATGCACAGTTGAATTATTCAACTACTGAAAAAGAAATGCTAGCAGTAGTGTTTGCATTGAAAAAATTTCGATCTTATCTCATTAGTTGTAAAATAATTGTATTCACGGATTATGCTGCTCTTAAATATCTTCTCACAAAGAAATATGCAAAAGCTAGACTAATTCGTTGGGTGTTACTTTTGCAGGAATTTGACTTGGAATTTAAAGATAAGAAAGACACAGAAAATGTTGTGGCAGACCATCTCTCTTGTCTCCATTTTGACACAATTACAGAGCCATTAACATTGAATGAGTCATTCCCAGATGAACAATTGATGAGTGTGGAAGTATTACCATGGTATGCTGATATCGTTAATTATCTTGTTACAGGTCAACTTCCAGAGCATTAGACCAAGCAAGACAAGGCTAAATTCTTTGCAGAAATAAAGAATTTCTTTTGGGATGACCCATATTTGTTCAAGTATTGTGCAGATCAAATTATTAAACAATGTGTCCTAGAAAATGAAATTCAGAATATTTTTTCATTCTGCCATGAACAAGCTTGTGGATGCCATTTCAGTGCTAAGAAAACAGCAACTAAAGTTTTACAATGTGGTTTTTATTTGCCAACTATGGTTCGAAATGCTTACACTTTCTGTTCTTCATGTGATAAGGATCAACGAATGGGGAGCATTACACGAAGGAACATGATGCTACTAAATCCAATTTTAGTGGTTGAGATTTTTAACGTATGGGGTATCGACTTCATAGGACCCTTTCCCCCTTCTTTTGGCCATCAATACATATTGGTTGCTGTTGACTACGTATCGAAATGGGTAGAAGTAATTCTATGCAGAACCAATGATCACAAGGTGGTGATAGGATTTTTAAAAAATAACATTGTTTCGCACTTTGGATTCCCTCGAGCAATAATTAGTGATGGTGGTGCCCACTTTTGTAACAAAGCATTCAAAGCTCTTTTGACAAAGTATTCAATCACTCACAAAGTGGCGACCCCATATCATCTGCAAACCAGTGGCCAAGTTGAGATCTCCAATCGAGAAATAAAGCACATATTAGAAAAGACGGTGAAGCTGGATAGAAAAGATTGGTCATTAAGACTTGATGATGCATTATGGGCATTTAGAACGGCTTTCAAGACTTCGATTGGGATGTCACCCTACAGGCTAGTGTATGGAAAAGCTTGCCACCTACCTGTGGAACTCGAGCATCGTTCATACTGGGCCATCAAGAAATTCAACTTTGACATGCAGCAAGCCAGCTCAGAAAGAAGATTACAGCTGGCAGAACTTGAAGAAATTCGCAATGATGCATACGAAAATGCCAAGATTTACAAGCAACGAATGAAAGTCTTCCATGACAAGCAAATTATGAGAAAATCATTCACTCCAGGTCAGAAAGTGCTTTTATTCAATTCTCGCTTGCACCTATTCCCAGGTAAGTTACGCTCTCTTTGGTTTGGCCCATTTATTGTTCACACTATTTTTCCACATGGGGCAATTGAAATTAAGGACCCAAAGAACGGTGTCACGTTTAAAGTTAACGGTCAAAGATTAAAGTCATATCTAGAGTACCAACCACATGGAGAGGACATCGAAATAAATTTGAATGACCCACCAGATTTGAATTGAGTTTTTCTTTCTTTTCGGTGATTTGATTTTTTTTCTTTCTTTTTATTATTCTTTTGCTAATTGAAATTTTTTTTTTGCATAAGTGTGTTTGTTTAACCATTAAGTTTTCTCTTATCATTGTTAATCATGAGTGTCATAGCTAAACAGTTCCTCCTGAACATTCTTAAACCACTTCAACGTGTAAAATCTCATCTCAAAAGGCAGATTTGATTTTGTAAGACACATCGTATCTGGGCTCTGCAACCACTAGAGTTAGTATCCTATGTTGAGGATTTAGAAAGCCAACTCAGAGACATTGAGAGAGGTGTCTACAACATCCAGTTGGAGCTTGAGGTAAATTCAATAAGAGGACGATTTTAATTTTCTTTGTGTGTTTTAATTTGTTTTTCTGTTTGTGTGCTTTAGTTTATTACCTCGGTGAAGTGGCGGATAACGGTACTCCGTGACAATCAAGTCGGTCACTTCAATTTCCCATAATAACTGATATTCTGAGGCGAAGGTATGGACAAAAATGAGATTCTAGCAAAGCTTCACAATCGATTCCCTTCACTTCCTCAGAATGCCCTCCTTACAATCTATAAAGCTCGGTCCGAACGCATGCGATTGCTCATGAGGAATAACATACCTGCTGACATCCATTGGTTAATCGAGGCTAAGCTACGATTGGCAGGTGAGTTACCACCAAAATTTATTGCATATATGCCTGGTTGTGGTAAAGGAAATTATGCAAGAAAATGAAGAGCTCGAAGAATTTCTATAGCTTGTCATAAATGTGCCAGAATGAGATGCAATAAAAACCCATGTTCTTTAGGAATGGTGTCTAATAACAGGGAAGATAAGATTCAATTCATTAGGGATGACTTGAATAAGGAGTCATTGGATGATATCCTTTTGTCTCTTGAAATGCATCCTAGTGGATATGTGCAAGGAGCGATTCTCCAGTTATGGCCATTATTCCATAAAGAAAACTGGATGGGAAGCCTATCCTCGACCCATAGAGGGCGTTCAAGCCGTTTCTGGACGTAAAACTAGAGGAAGATGTGAGCCACAGTCACAACTACCTGTAAATATCCTTTTACTTCACTGTCATTTTATTTCACTATTGTTGCATTATTGTCTTTAATAATTTTATTTTATCATTGTTTCTTTTTCTTTTTACTGTTTCCTTTTTAACTCGCGACCCATGTGCTTTACGCGTTATTTGACACTGACATGCCACCTCATACACAATTGTGATCCACTGTCACCAAGATTCTTAAATAAGACTTTTTGTTAAGCACTCACAAATTGTTTTTGAGAAATATTCCAATGGCAGCTACTCCCAATAGACAATTTAAGAACATTTGTGTGCTTTCTGGATTTAACTATGGCAAACATAAAGAGTTCGTTGAGGCAGCCGTAGATCTTGGTCGAAGCATAGCAGAGAGAAAATTACACTGGTGTATGGAGGAGGTAACCGAGGGTTATCAAAATTGGTCTCAGAAGCTGCTTTTGTTAGAGGAAGACAAGTGTTAGGTATCATCCCAAGAGTCCTAAAGCCTTTGGGCAGTTTGTCTGACTCACCGACTAGAGAAGAGTTAGTCGTCTCAGGTATGCAAGAAAGAATAACTTAAATGCTTAATCATGCTGATGCTTTTATTTTCCTTCCAGGAGATCTTGCAACACTAGAGACACTTATCACACTAGCATCTTGGGCCCATCTGCACATTCACCAGAAACCCATCGGTTTGTTAAATGTCAATAACTTTTATGATGGCTTCATCGCATTTCTTAACCATGCAATAAAAAATTAGTTTTTCTACATCATTTTCACATTTCTGCATGCATATTTTCCTTTCATGTTTAGAATAGGTTGGGGGGGTAGGATGTTGTTTAAAAAAAAAATTGTGTGATTTGTTTTAACATTGGATGACATGATTAATTTCAAATTTTAGTATTTGTATTATCTTTGGTCTTAAGTGATGTTATACTATGTTTGCTACTCTACATGTTGATGTCGGAGACAACTATGAGTTGCTTGAAGGAATGAACATGTCATA
The DNA here is from genome assembly GCF_000493195.1 of Citrus x clementina. Classification (NCBI taxonomy): domain Eukaryota; kingdom Viridiplantae; phylum Streptophyta; class Magnoliopsida; order Sapindales; family Rutaceae; genus Citrus; species Citrus x clementina. The sequence goes on from NW_006262022.1 coordinate 15,807,504, forward strand.
ATAAGTACTAAGTGAGTTTTTGAGCCTATCATTTTTCTTGGAGAGTAACCCTTTTGCCTATTCTTTATACAGCCTAGCAGTTTATTATTGTATACACGATCTCTAGATTTTTTTTGAGTTAACCCTTAAAAAAAATTGTAAAATTAAAAAAAAAGAAGAAAAACAATGTGTGTTGCTACATGTGAAGGCCCATCTAACTATTAGATATGGAAGATTATTTAGAGCCCTAAAAGACGATGGAAAGGCCATCTTTGATCCGTTTGAGCCTTTCTAGCCATCCATTTTATCAAATATCCATAGTTAACCCTTTTGAACCTTAAAACAAAAAAAAAAACATTTTCTTTGTCAACTTATCATCTTGACCCACTCCGATTTGGAGTGTTACCCGATGTCTTATAAGTTCCATTACCTATTTATGTTTGAGAAAAATGTAAATAATTATCTTGTTCAGTGAAGTTATGTCAAACAAAAGCAAAAAAAAAAAATAATAATAGGTAAAATCCACCTTGCAACTTTCAAAAAAAAAATCTCTACATTTTTCTCATACATACACTTTGTTTTCCTTATTTCCCCTCTTTTGTTAGCCATATCCCTAACCTACGTTACGTCCTAATAAAAGTCCTTGATTTTAGAGAACTATAGTCTGAAGTAGAAGCTAGTTATATGGGCTAAAAAGATGTAGTGGTGCATAAAAAAAAAAAAAAAATATATATATATATATAAAATAAATAAATAAAAATAAATAAATTGGGTTTACTAGCATTTTTATTTGACTTGAGATCGTATTATTTCTAAGCTGAGGGCATATTTCTTTCATCTTTGTGAGAGCATGTGATATCACTTCTTTATTATTTTCTCTCAATTACCATTCATTGGAGTGACTATTTTTATTGGGTTTAATTTCTTTGTGAGAGTGTCACTACTTCCAGTGAGATTTTGGGGTTTGACATGTCATTCTTAAAAGTAGCTATGCCAAAGTCTACTGGGATGATTCATGTGGATGGTTGATGTGGGTGTGATGTTTCTTTAGACTGGAGATAATGCTTATACTTTTATTTGATTACTATCATTAGTCTGATTGAATAAACATGATTGTTAAAAAAAAATCATTTTGGATTTGAATTTTGTTTTCGCTTTATTTGCTAGGGACTAGCAATAAGCTGGTTGGGGGGTGTGTTGAGTGTTAGAAAATGTATATTTATAAAGGAGAAAATTGTCATTTTACACTTCAAGTTCCACTAACATTCCTACTTTATGTATTTAAATTTCTTGTCATTTAATTATGTGTGTTGTATTATAATTAAGTATTTTATGTATTTTATGTATTTTAGGGGCATCATAGTCATTTCACAATGAACGAGAGATCATACGGCAAAACGGACATTACTTTTGAACTCAGGATTGTTGAAAACCTTAGGAGGAACATAAAAGGAAAAATGGCACTGTTCACATGTACAATACTATTCACATGTATGGTACTGTCTACGTTACTGTTCATGACACTGTTCACATTGACGGATCGATGACGTGGCATTGACCGATGATGTGGCATTGACTGATGAGGTGTCACGATCCTGTTGGATTAAAATTCTTATGTACTGTTGATGGTGACGTGGCAGCATATCAGTGAACCAAAAATCTCGCGTACGGTACATGCATTACACAGGGTTATTTTCAACCAAACCGCGTCACTGTTCAAGCTGGGTCAAACCGTGTTACTGTTCAAACCGCGTGGTCAAATTACGTACTGTTGACTGATGACGTGGCGCAATCCTGAGCGTCCAAACTGTTTTTAATCCGATGGCCATGATTTACTCAATGTATCTATAAAAAGGGGGCCTCCCCCCCTAATTTGATTTCTCTGAATCTATTTTTGGACTCCATTTTCTATAATTCCTTCTCCGTCTTGTATTTTCTATGTATTTTAATAAATTTCCATTTTGCCCCTAGTTCAATTATGAGTAGCTAATTTTATTTCAAGCTTAGGTTGAAGGTGAAGTTTCAACATGTGTCATGGGTTTTATTTGGTAAATTTATTTTCTCTTCCCCTGTAGTTTTTGTGGATGTTTTGACTTCTCGTCGACAAATAATAATAATCTTGTCTAGATACCGCCTTGGTTTCACCGACTCTCTAGTACAAGGTTATTATTATTTGGCACGATAAACCCTTAGCACCATATTGATTAGAGTATGGTTCATGAGGTGTGGATTTCCTCCTCATGATTTAATTGGTATTAATAAGGATCCAGATACCCATGATTTAGCCCATAGTACATGTTTATACGGATCCAGATACCCAAGTGTTTCATTTTAATAGATTTCTCTTCAATTTATTCTTGCCATTTCAATTCTAATTTTAAGATAATCTAAGTCACTTTCACCACAAATCCAACCACCCATTTATAAAATTAATTCTACACACAATTACAATCCACCTCCTCGTGGGATCAACACTCGTCACCATTAGTCTATTCTATAATAGATTCGTGCGCTTGCGAGTTCAATAAGATTTGCACAACAGTATCGAACACTCTCCTTCAAAGCTTTCACTCAAAAAGCTTTTCCTTTAAACCTCACTTTCCGTACAGCTTTCCAAATCCAAACCTTTGCAAAGAAACTCCTTTATAGGTATTTCATTAATGTTCATATAACCAAACCCGAAAGGTTTCCCTCTCTATGCTTAGAACATCTATTCCTCTCTGGTAGGGGTGGGCATTTTCCGGTTCAGTTCTAAAAAACTCAAACCAAATTGAATCGAATTTTAGAACCAAACCGAACCGAACCGAAATATTTCGGTTCGGTTCTAAATTTCGGTTCGGTTTGGTTTGGTTTGGTTCGATTCGCACATATTCCTGTATTTTATAGTTTTAACCAAATCTTACTGCATTTTATAATTTTCGCCTAATCTTACTGCATTTTACAATTTTCCCCTGCATTTTACATAATATAAGTTCACAACAAGAAAAATAAAACACAATAAGTCTACAATACACAATCAACAACTTCAAATACAAAGCCTTCAAGTAAAAAACAAAATAACAAAAGTCCTAATACAAAATAGTCACAATTCAAAAACACACATAGATTTAAAATCTATTACAAATTATAAGTTCATAACAAGAAAAATAAAACACAACAAGTCTATTTCATTTAGTTATTCGGCCTAGTAATCGAATTGAAGTAACCAATTCCAGTGGCATGAGCAACAGTGCAGTATGCATATGATGCTCAAACTGTGAGAAGAGAAAATCTAAAAGAAATTGAAAAACTAGTCTACAAATTTTTAAAGCCACAACCACTAACATAGAATCTCATCATTTTCTCATAACTTATACAATTCCATACTGCCAGCAATTCCACACTATTTTACTTGTACAATTCGACACATATACAATTATACAATTCCACATTGCCAATTAATAATCTTCTCTATGTGAAAACTGAAAAATCTTGGCCTCACTGTCACTGGCAACATCATCAACAGCAACAACAACAACAACAAAGTGCCAACAACTGATATACACCAACACCTCCACAAATTTAACCCCACATAAGCTTCAATTCAAACACAGAGGCCACAACATGGATTAACAAAAAAAAAAATAACCTGCAGCAGTCAAGATTAAAGACGCGGGCTGATGGCAGGAGGTTTGGACCAGGGAGCATATGTACCTTCCAGATGCTGCAGTAACCAAGATGAGGGTTAACGACGGCGTCACTGTGCTTGAGGGGAGGGGCTGTGCTGCTACTGGGGGCTGTGCTAGGCCCTGACCGTGGTGTGAGGCGAGGGAGAGACGCGAGGAAGAGACCGAGAGAGGCTGAGCCGAACCGCACCATGCACGCGCAGAGGGGGAATATACTACCGAGGGGTGGTGCCGCCGTTGAGGAGCAGCACCGTGAGGAGAGAGAGACGCGAGGGTGAGGCGCGAGGGAGAGAGGCAAGGGCAACAATATGCAATTGTGATTTAGGGATTTGAATTTTTTTGATTGAAATTTGAGTTTAAATATATTATTTCACTTTAAAGTTTAAATATTTTGTAATTAAATTGAACCGAACCGATCCGTTTTTCGGTTCAGTTCGGTTTTGAACCGAACCGAATTAAAACCAATCGGTTCAGTATTTTTTAAACCATTCAGTTTTTGCTCATAGAACCGAACCGAACTGAACCAAACCGAATTTTTCGGTTCGGTTCGGTAAAAACCAAACCGTTTGCCCACCCCTACTCTCTGGTTTCACCATTGTTCCCAGTCTCACTATCTCTGAAGATGAGTTATGGTACATGTGGTGACTTACAGTTCTGTTTACTACAAAACTTTGTTCTTCTTGTCCGACCAACCCTTAGGCATATCTACACACCAGATCATGCACCCACACTTCTTTGGACATTCCTTGAATGGTTTTCACTACTCACTTGGTGGCATAAACAATTACAGAATATATCTAACTTTCACCAGTTAGATCGAATTCCAGATCAAGAAGCAGATATGTTTACTTCGGTATTCATAGTCCACAAGCCCTATTTCCAACATCCTCAGACAAAAGACTACTAGACACAGGACATGGCGTATGAATGGAAAACATTCCCTCATCCTTTCCCTCTTAACCATGATCCTACAATCATCTCCACTCTCAAAGCCTACTTGTTAGAACTCAACAATGTTCAACTTGTCCCAACAGGTGTAACAACGCCACGTACATGTATTCACCCAGTGGTATCTGTTAGGACATGTTAAACATTGTTGAGTTCTAACAAGTAGGCTTTGAGAGTGGAGATGATTGTAGGATCAGGGTCAAGAGGGAAATGATGAGGGAATGTTTTCCATTCATACGCTATGTCCTGTGTCCAATAGTCTTTTGTCTGAGGATGTTAGAAATAGGGCCTGTGGACTACGAATACCAAAGTAAACATATCTGCTTCTTGATTTGGAAGTCGATCTAACTGATGAAAATGTAGATATATTATGTAATTGTTTACGCTACCAAGTGAGCGGTGAAAACCATTCAAGGAGTGTCTAGAGAAGTGTGGGTGCATGATCTGGTGTGGAGATATGCCTAAGGGTTGGTCGGACAGGAAGAATAAGTTTTGTAGCAAACAGGACTGTGAGACACCACATGTACCATAACTCATCTTCAGAGATGGTGAGACTGGGAACAGTGGTGAAACTAGAGAGGAACAGATGTTCTAAGCATAGAGAGGGAAACCTTTCGGGTTTGGTTATGTGAACATTCATGAAATACATGTAAAGGAATTTCTTTGCAAAGGTTTGGATTTGGAAAGCTGTACGGAAAGTGAGGTTTAAAGGAAAAGCTTTTTGAGTGAGAGCTTTGAAGGGGAGTGTTCGATACATGGCTATTATGGGGATGGTTTGGATTGAAGAGATGAGAACAGGGCTTTTTATAGATGGTCGGGTGAGGAAATCAGGGATAAGATTTTTATCACCTTTGATGTGTTGGACTGTGTAGTCATACTTTGCAAACAATGTCTTTAAGTTGAGCAATTGCTTGTCAGGAAGCAATTTGTTCTTGAAGTCAAAGATCTTTGGAAAAGAATTGCTGTCCATTCTGATGAGGAAATTGTGGTTGATGAGATGAAATTCAAACTTCTTGATTCCATATTTTACCGCAAGAATTTCCTTATAAATCACGTGATAATTCTTTTCTGAATCTTTGAACTATCCACTTGCATGAGCGCAATAGGACTCTGAGTCACCGATCTTTTCCAGGAGGATAACACTCCAAAAGTCATCACTAGCATCTGTCTGGAGAATGCGTTGTCTGGTAATGGGAATTTTGAGTGGAGGAGGTGACTGGGCTATCTTTTTAAGCTGCTCTATAGCTGCTGTCTGAGCTAGACCCCATGGTGGAGAGCTCTTTTTGAGCATGCATGATAGCTGGCTGGTGTGGACCGCAACTTTAGGAACAAAGTCTCTGACATAATTAACAATTCCAAGGAACTGTTGAATTTACTTTTTGGTGAGATTGATGTCGGGAAACTTTAATAATTCTGCTACAGTGTGTGGTCCTGGATGGTAGTGGCCATCTTTTAAGACCATGCCAAGAAAGTCAATAGATTCATTTCTTATGTTTCTTTTCTTTTCAGAAAGCATGATGCCATGTCTCTGCAGTTGATGGTGGTTTGAATCAATTGGAGTTGTCTGTATTCGCCTAGACTTTCAAACCAATCTTGTAGAGATTCAGTGAATCTGGAACAAAAGTCACGGAGAACTCTCTCAGATTGTGCAATAGGACTTGTCATTTGCACATCAATCTAAGCAGCAAATTCTTGATATCGAGCCTACCATTTGTGACAAGGAATGTCATCAAATGTAAACCATAGAGAAGAAGATGGTTTGGAAGATTTTTCAGAAACCGGAGGGACAGAGGGAGCCGGTTCTGTTTGTGAGCCTTGGACATCATCATTATCATCAGAAAATTCTTCGGCAATAGGAGTGTCGATAACAGGAGTAGATGTACTAGGATCTTCTGTTTTTATGGCCATAAGAAGACCAGAAATATTTGCATATTGAGACTCTGAGTCTGAAGAAGTTTGTACAGATGAGCTGAAAGTATCTGTGGAGGGTAAACTTTCTTCTGATGTCAAATTGGAGTCATTGTTTTGCGTGTCAATCTATTGATAATGGTATTGGTAAGCTGGAGTTTTATCTTTCTTTGAAGGTTCAAGAGTTGCTTTAGGAGAGTCTTTTGGAACTTGTTGAAGATCTTCCTTGGGTGGAGGTTTTGAGATCTTCACTTTTGATTTGGGTCTTTTTGGTGAAGTAGTTTTTGGTGGTGGAACGGAAGGAATATTATGAAGATGGGAAAGACCAAAGAATTGATCGTAAGTTGACTGTTTAGAAGGAGTGTAAAATGGCTGGTATGATGTGAATAGTGGTGCTGGGATAGGTATAGATTGTGTTTTGGTGAAAAGGGAAGGTTGTGCTTTGTCAGCATCAATTCTGGCCAATTCTGCCTTCAGCTGTCTGAGCTCTGCTTCTTTCTTATTGAATTCGGGACCTCAAATATGATTGTTGATCATCGTTCTGAGATCAATATCCAATTCAGAGATTCTGTTCTGCAGATTTAAATAAATTTGTTCAAGTCGGGAAGTAATAGTGTCCACCTTTGTTTCTGTTTGTGACACATGTGATGCCACTTTATCAATCTTTTTACCAAGATGGTGGAGAGCTTGATTCTAAGCACTGGCATTTTAGGTTTGCTAGTTGAGCACTACCTCATGGTGCTTTGGTGCTTTTTGTGCTCTAGAGGTTGTGATTGGCGATTGGACATAGAGTTGAGAAACAACTTTGGTTTGAGGGTCTGTGTGCCTTTCGAGTGGAGGAAAGGATTCTTGGTATGATTGGCTGGAAGATGAGAACATCAAGCATGACTTGATTTTTGGTTGAGCAGGAACAGGCTTAAATGAGGATTCTCGTTGGAGTTGCTTGAGTGCTTTCTTATAAATGGGTAATGGTTGATCTGATTCTGGATCATCCGGAGGTCCTAGGAGATAGAGCCGACACGAAGTTTTATGAGGAGAAGGTTTTTTCTTTCTCCTTCTTCGTCTCATGATTTCAAAGTCTTCGTCATCATCTGTGTCATCCAAGTAGGGACAATCTGGATTACACATATGGGCTTTTGGAACATCCCATAGGAAATGACCGTTGACTTTGTCAGGGTATACTGGATACCCTGCTGAGGAAAATCCATAGATCGGAAGATTTGGCTCTTGTCCAGTAGAGGAGAAAGAAAAAGAAGAAGAAAAAATTCTCTCCTCCAAAAACATCTGCAAATCCTTTCCCCCACATCCTCCACCAGATCCCAAACCTCCTGTCCATACAATAAGATCATGCCTTATATTTTCAAGTCAATCTTATGAGGAATCATTCCCTCCACTTGAAAAACAGACAAACACACAAACCAGAGTTATCCCAAAACCTTTTGTCCAATCCCCAATTACAGCCTCTGGGCAACCTGAAGAGCCAAAACAGTATGAAGCTGTTTTAAACTGGGAAACCAAAAATGCCAATGCTCAAAATCAAACTCTTTAACAACTCGGTAAGAAAATTGATCGAGTTGCCAGTCAAGTCTCTCAGACTGAAACTAAAGTTGATTTAATCAGCAATCGTCTTGATCAGATGTACATCCATCTACAAGATTGTATTTCTGAGCTAGACACTGATCTCAAATGAATGATCAACAACCACATATGGGGTCCAGAGTTTAATAAAAAAAAAGAAGAGATCAGAAAGCTCAAAGCTGAATTGACAAGAATTAATGCTGAAAAGACTTGACCTTCCCTTTTTACTCGAACACAAACCCCACCAGTACATTAGTAATGTCAAATAATATTATTTGATTTCCTAGAAGAAGATTACACAAATATAGAAACATCTTCATCTCCAATTTCATCGTCCTCCTCTCATATTTCTCTTTCCTCTACTCTTTCTCTTCCAAAATCATGTTCCAAACATCAAGCCTCCAAAATTGAAAATCTTGTTGAATATTCCTATATCCCTGAGTCTGCCCAAATCAATGAATCTCAGTTTCCCATCATGAGCCCTTACAATCTCTACAGACAAAAAACTTCTTTCACCAGAAGTATCCGAACCTTAATCTCCACCAAAAGACCATTTCCAAAAGAATATATTCAGTCTTCTAGACTGGATCAGTGTGCTTTAGAAGCCTCTCAAAGTGAGCAGTACGTCACTTTAGAAATACCCCCAGATCTCGTAGCAAACTGGAAACGAGAGGGGTATACACATCTCCATCTTGGTGGTGTTAGATTGATTTTGACCCTCCATGGTAGAAAAGGTTTACCTGTTACTGCCAGAATTGCTCTCCTAGACACCAGGTTCAAACAGTACCAACATGCTGTTGTAGGAACTGTCTTGACCACACTTCATGCTGGCAGTGTCTTGTTAACCTTTTAACCTCTCTCTTGAGGATCCCAACCTTCCCATGACCCTTAAGGTCCAAATTCAGCTCCAAAGAGCAGAACAAACACCCACATCAAAGATAGCAACTCTTCATCCCCAAATAGTGTATGGATTGCATAATCATGCACTGGATCTTCCCACACCACACACTATATCCGATGCCTTAATGATCATAGCAGACACAGACACAATTCCAACCATCATCCAAATTCCCAAACAAATTCAGAAACAAGAATTGCTCAAACTCATGCCTCTTGAATGGTTAACCAACTTTGAGCATTTCCACCAAAACTCTGAACCAGTTCAAACAACAAAAGCCACGTTTGAAAGAAGACAAAATGGTCAAGTCAAACTATCTTTTCAAACACCTGAAACCAAGCCTGTTTTAGACACTTCACAGTTTTCCTACACTGCTATGATTACAGCAGTTCAAACTAGTCAAGAAAAGAAACTTCCCATTCATGGTTTCTCATCAGAAGGGTATCCAGTATATCCAGATAAAATCAATTGTCACTTCTTATGAGATGTTCCTGAAGCCCATATGTGCAATCCAGATTGTCCTTGTTTGGATGATACATATATTGATGACGAATTGGAAGTTATGAGGAGAAAGAAAAAGAAGAAGAAAAAATTCTCTCCTCTAAAAACATCTTACAAATTGTTTCCTCCACATCCTCCACCAGATCCCAAATCTCTTGTCCATACAATAAAATCATGCCTTATGTTTTCAAGTCAATCTTATGAGGAATCATTCCCTCCACTTGAAAAACAGAGAGATACACAAACCAGAGTTATCTCAAAACCTTTTGTCCAATCCCCAGTTATAGCCTCTGGTCAGCCTGAAGAGCCAAAACAGTATGATGCTGTTTTAAACTAGTAAACCAAAAATGCTAATGCTCAAAATCAAACTCTTCAACAACTCGGTAAGAAAATTGATCAAGTTGCCAGTCAAGTCTCTCAGACTGAAACTAAAGTTGATTCAATCAGCAATCGTCTTGATCAGATGTACATCCATCTACAAGATCGTATTTCTGAGCTAGACACCGATCTCAGACGAATGATCAACAACCACATCTAGGGTCCAGAGTTTAATAAAAAAGAAGCAGAGATCAGAAAGCTCAAAGATGAATTGACGAAAATTGATGCTGAAAAGACTTGACCTTCCCTTTTTACTCAAACACAAACCCCACCAGTACCCCCTCCGATCTTTGAAACTTATGCACCTTTCTACACACCATCCAGACCTCAATAACCTGTTTACAATCAGATCTTTGGCTTCTCACACCTTCAACCAACTCCTCAACCAAAGCCATCTTCACTCAAAAAATCAAAATCTAAAGTCAAGATCTCAGAACCAAAGTCAAAGGCCACTTCATCTTCATCTATTCCTCCGGTACCACCAGAAGATTCACCAAAAGCCACTCCTGAGCCTCCCAAAAAAGACAAAGGCCCAATGGATCAGTATCATTATCATACTATCCAAAACACATCTTCTGACTCCTCTGAGCCAGAAACAGTCTATAAGTCAAACCCATCAGAGTCCAACCCGTCTTCCTCTTCCTCATCCACAAACTCAGTCGGTACCTCCACTGACTCTGAATTCGAATATGCTGACATTACAAGCATATTAATAGCCACCAAAACTGAAGATCCAAGCACTTCAACTTCCACACCTATTGTTGAAGACAGTTCTTCTGATGTTGAAAATAAAGCATCTCCAACAGAACCAAAGCCATCAATGCCTCCACCAGTTCTTGATCACTTAAAAAAACCATCTTCAGCATCTTTGTTCACATTTGATGACATTCCCCGTCATAAATGGCCTGCTAGACTTCAAGAATTTGCCGCATGGATTGAGCTCCAAGGAACCAAACCTAATGCTCAACCTCAAGCTATTCTCCGTGAGTTTATGGCCCGATCAACGGGTTCTTTACGTGATTGGTTAGAAAGCTTGGGAGAATACCGTCAGCTCTAATTCATGCAATCTCCAATTGGCACAGCACTCAATATCATTCTTGAACAATTCATCAGTGAAAAAACTGTTTCCACTGATGCAGACAGAAAAGAGTATCACCAGATGAAGTGCTGCTCGCTCAAAAGACACCTTTTAGAATCTCATTACAAAAGGATGAGTATTCTTTTTTATAAGCTGAATGGGTTTAATGAGCCATCTCTCAAACATGTCTTCATAGCCTCACTTCCTTCTGAGTTACAACCTGATCTCCAAAGAAAACTCACATCCACTAATCTCAGCATAGCTTATATCTCTCTGGGAAAGATTTTCCAAATGGAAATGCTATGTCTCGACAAGATCTGTGAACAAAAAGAATTTTTCAAAGATCTGATGGAAGATAAAAAATCCTTTTCTCAAGCTTGCAAAAAACCCTATCTCAAGATAGAATGCAAAGATGAAAAGAAGTGTGTTTGTCCAACCAAAAAGAAAAGACATTTTCATAAACACTTCCATAGAAAATCATCCTCCCAAAAACCTCTTCGATATTTCAGAAAAAAAGATGCTTCCCAGTACAGAAAGAAAAAGCACAACCGTTGATTCATCTGCAAGAAACGCGGTCACTTTGCTCGAAACTGTCCTCACAAGTCCGCCAAAGTTGTTCGTCTCATACAACATCTTCAACATTCTTTATTGTTATCTGAAAATGAAGATGTTGAATCAAATTTCTCAAAACAGTCAGAACAAGATGATCAGACTGCTTTCATTATTGCAGAATCTTCTGATTCTGATGATATTTTAGTTATTTCTATAGTTCAAACAGTCAACCATGTTTCAGCCATTCCTCGACCTTCTCTAAAAATGTCAATCATTCCTTCTAAATTTCATAAACTTGTTCCTGTCATCGGGTTTATTGATACTGGTACAGATACCAGTATGATTGATCCTTCTGTCCTTCCCTCTGATTGTTGGGAAAAACACTCGAAACTTTTCAGAGCAGTTAATGGAGAAACTTTTGAAACCACTTTAATTACCAAAAACCTCATTGGTATTCAATTCTTTCTAAATTGCATAATTTGGAAAAAGATTGTAGCATCCAAACTCCCAGATAAAGATTTACTTATAGGTTTTGACATTTTTCATTTAGTTAAAAACCTATTCCTCACCAGTTCTGGAGTTTGCTACAAATAAATGTTCTTGCCTTATACAGATACATTACGTCTGTATGCACTTTCAGAAACACCATCTCCACACAGTCATATTTCACAGAAGTTCCTAGAGTTTTGTCCAGAAAACCATTCACAGTTCCACCATCCTTCACCTCTTTGGAAGAATGATCAATTCTTCATTCACCTTCCTTTCAAGCTCAACGAAGACATAAACCCCACAAAAGCATCACACCTGGGTATGTCTCCTTCAGACCTCCTACTTGCTAAGCAAGAATGTTCTCAGTTGCTTCAGCAAGGTCTTATTGAACCTACTGATTCAGATTGGGCCTGTCAAGCCTTCTATGTTGAAAAAAGATCTAAATTAGTTCGTGGTAAAAAGAGGTTAATTATCGATTACCAGCCACTTAATTCTTTCTTTAAGGATGATAAGTTCCCCCTTCCAAAAATCCAGACCCTATTTGTCCATCTTCAAGGGGCTCGTATCTTCTCTAAGTTTGATTTAAAAGCTGGTTTTTAGCAACTTGGTCTTTCACCAGTTGAGCGTCACAAAACTGCCTTCTGCATCCCTGATGCTCATTATCAGTGGACTGTTATGCCTTTTGGTCTTAAGGTCGCTCCTTTATTATTTCAAAAAACCATGATAAAAATCTTCAGTTTTATCCTTCATCATGCCTTGGTATACATTGATGATATCTTATTATTTTCCTCTGGCCGTGAGAGCCACTAAAAGCTCCTTTTGGATTTCTCTCATATTATGAAGGAACACGGAATCATGCTTTCTGAAAAGAAAAGTAGCATAGCAAATGAATCAATTGACTTTCTTGGCATGGTGATTAAAGATGGCCATTACCAACCGGTACCACACATTGCAACTGAATTATTAAAGTTTCTGGACACACATCTCAACAAAAAACAGATCCAACAATTCCTTGGGGTTGTTAATTATTTCCATGATTTCATCCCTAAAGTTGCAATTCACACAAGTCAATTGTCCCGCATACTAAGAAAACAGTGCCCTCCATGGGGACCAGCCCAAACAGCAGCTGTCCAACAATTAAAGGTGATAGCCCAGTCACCTCCTCCTCTCCGAATTCCCACAACTGGACAACGCATTCTTCAGATCGATGCCAGTGATGATTACTGGAGTGCCATCCTTTTTGAAGAGATAAATAGTGTCCGTCACTTCTGTGCACAAGCGGACAATTCACAGACTCTGAAAAGAATTACCATATGATCTACAAAGAGATTTTGGCAGTCAAGTATGGAATCAAAAAATTTAAATTTCATCTAATCTGCCATAAATTCCTTATCAACATGGACAACTCCTCTTTTCCTCGAATCTTTGACTTCAAAAATAAGTTGCTCCCTGACAAACAGCTGCTCAGCCTCAAAAACTGGTTTGCTAAATAAAAGGGACAGTAAACTAATTTTACTGTCCAACATATAAAAGGCAAACAGAACCTCATCCCAGATTTCCTTACCCGTCTGGCTATAAATAAACCCTCACTTATTTATTTGATTTCTTAGAAGAAGATTACACAAATATGGAAACATCTTCATCTCCAATTTCATCGTCCTCCTCTTATATTTCTCTTTCCTTTACTCTTTCTCTTCCAAAATCATGTTCCAAACATCTAGCCTCTAAAATTGAAAATCTTTTTGAATATTCATATATCCCTGAGTCTGCCCAAATCAATGAATCTCAGTTTCCCATCATGAGCCCTTACAATCTCTACAAACAAAAAACTTCTTTCACCAGAAGTATCCGAACCTTGATCTCCACCAAAAGACCATTACCAAAAGAATATATTCAGTCTTCTAGACTAGATCAGTGTGCTTTACAAGCCTCTCAAAGTGAGTAGTACGTCACTTTAGAAATACCCCCAGATCTTGTAGCAAACTGGAAATGAGAGGGGTATACACATCTCCATCTCGGTGGTGTTAGATTGATTCTGACCCTCCATGGTAGAAAAGGTTTACCTTTTACAACCAGAATTGCTCTACTAGACACTAGGTTCAAATAGTACCAGCATGTTGTTGCCGTCCTGACCACACTTCATGCTGGCAATGTCTTGTTAACCTTTTACCCAAATTTTAACCTCTCTCTTGAGGATCCCAACCTTCCCACGACCCTTAAGGTCCAAATCCAGCTCCAAGGAGCAGAACAAACACCCACATCAAAGATAGCAACTCTTCATCACCAAATAGTGTATCGATTACATAATCATGCACTCGACCTTCCCACACCACACACTACATTCGATGCCTTAATGATCCTAGCAGACACAGACACAATTCCAACCATCATCCAAATTCCCAAAAAAATCCAGAAACAAGAATTGCTCAAACTCATGCCTCTTGAATGGTTAACCAACTATGAGCATTTCCACCAAAACTCTAAACCAGTTCAAACAAAAAAGCCACATTTGAAAGAAGAAAAAATGGTCAAGTCAAACTATCTTTTTAAACACCTGAAACCAAGCCTGTTTCAGACACTTAACAACTTTTCTACACTGTTATGATTACAGCAGTTCAAACTGGTCAAGAAAAGAAACTTCACATTCATGGTTTCTCATCAGAAGGGTGTCCAGTATATTCAGATAAATCAATGGTCACTTCTTATGGGACCAGTTTTGTAGCATACAGAGTAGTGAGGCACCACATGTACCAGAACTCATCTTCGCAGATGGTTAAGGAAGAGAGGGTAAGACCTGTGAGAAACAGGTGTTCCATATAGAGGGAAGGAAAACGATCAGGCTTTTTACTCTGAACATTGAAAAAATACCGGTAAAGGAATTTCTTTGCAAAGTCTTGGATCTGGTAGGCTGAATGAAAAGGAATGTTCATGGGGAAGGTTCTCTGGTTGTGAGCCTTGAAAGGAAGTTGACGGTTCATAGCTATAACTGGGATGATGTGAATGAAGGAAATAAGTGAGGGTTTATTTATAGCCGGACGTGTAAGCAAGTATGGGATAAGGTTCTGTTTGCCTTTTATGTGTTGGACAGTAAAATCATATTTAGCAAACCAGTTTTTTAGGCTAAGCAGCTATTTGTTAGGGAGCAACTTATTTTTGAAGTCAAAGATTCGAGGAAAAGAGGAGTTGTCCATGTTGATAAGGAATTTATGGTTGATTAGATGAAATTCAAACTTTTTGATTCCATACTTGACTGCCAAAGTCTCTTTGTAGATCACATGGTAATTTTTTTCAGAGAATTTGAATTGTCTGCTTGCATGTGCACAGAAGTGACAGACACCATTTATCTCTTCAAGACTTTGCAGTGATCATAGCAGTATAAGAGAGCCGTGGAGGATCTGGGCTTGGTTTGTCAAGAGTCTGAAAAGACATCTTGACTTGTCCGTGTGATCTTCTTTCAAAGATGGCTTGGGACGTCTGGACAGGTTCTAAATTCTGATGGAATTGCTCATAATTAGTAAGCCTTTCCAAAGGCATGAGTTCAAGAAACTCTTGCTTTTGAATTTGTTTGGGGATCTGAATGATAGTTGGAATTGTATCTGTGTCTGCAAAAATCATCAGTGCATCACTGGTTGTTTGTGCAGTTGGGAGATCTAACGCATGATTTTGCAATCGATACACTATCTGGTGATGGAGAGTGGCTATTTTGGAAGTGGATATTTGTTCTACTCCTTGGAGCTGGATTTGGACTTTCAGTGTTGTGGGAAGGTTGGGATCTTCTAAGGACATGTTGAAATTTGGGTAGAAGGTTAACAAGACACTTCCAGCATGGAGAGTGGTTAAAACAGTGCAAATAACAACATATTGATACTGTTTGAACCTTGTGTCAAGGAGAGCAATTCTAGCTGTGACGGGTAAGCCTTTTCTACGTTGTAAGGTGAGGATAAGCCTAACACCACCTAGATGAAGGTGTGTATATCCTTCTCGTTTCCAGTTGGTTACGAGATCTGTTGGTATATCCATGGTGACATATTGTTCACTTTGAAAGGCTTGGAGAGCACACTGACCAAGTCGTGAGGACTGGATGTACTCTTTAGGAAGAGGTCTTTTTGTGGAGATCAGGGTGCGGATACTTCAGGTGAAGGAAGTTTTTTGTTTGTAAAGATGGTATGGACTCATAACAGGGAACTGGGATTCATTAATCTAAGCAGATTCAGAGATATACGAGTATTCAACAAGATTTTCTATTTTTGAGGCGACATGTTTTTGACAAGAACGAGGTAAAGAAAGAGTAGAAGAGAGAGAAATAGGAGAGGATTTTGATGAAGCTATTTCTGATGAAGAAGAGGAAGATGCCATTTTTGATAGAGTTTCTTCTAGGTGTTGAATAATAATACTTGAGAACTAAACCAGGATACCACCTCTTGACCATTAATACAATTTATAGTTTCTTATCCCTAAAATAAAGAAAATGGGAGTAAAGAAATGTTCATATTTTTTTGCCTTCATTCTAAAGAGTTTCAAGATTCATCCATTTTCTTCATACATCTAAACTGGGAAGGGTTTTGAGATAGGGAGTTATAACTAATTCTAACCTGGGATAATTAGGTATGTTTTTGTATAGCACAAATAGTCCTAGTTTTTGTTTATTAGCGGACAGCTAGTCCACTATCTATTTCAAATCTTCTTCATTAATACATTTTTGTGTTTCTTATCTCCCCACCCAAAACCAAAAAAAACGTAGACAATGATCTCCACTAAAGCTTAAGATTACCATCCTTGTTAATAAAGAATTAGCTTTTCTAACGAAATTTTTTAAGTGGTTTCTACATATGCTTTAAATAGGCAGGTTTTCATGATCTCTTTTCAGCATACATGTTTATTATGTTCATTTCTTTGCATCATGTTCTAACGTAGCAAGCCTTGCCAGCAAAGCATATTCATGTCGCACTATAGATTATTATGTCTAAGGTGGCTTTTGTTTTTTTGTCTGAAATCTGAATAGACCTGAATTAGTCTGACTTCTGAATAGGTCTAAATGTCTGAATCTGAATAATATATTTGTTTTTTCGTTTGAATCTCGGAAAATAAGGATTAAGTTGTTTGTTTTTTTCAACTTAAAAAGCTGAAAATATGTATTTTTACATTTGTATCCTTATTAAATTTGAATGTCAAATAAATAATAAATTAAATACCACAATATTTTAACATTTATAAGTAAAATTATATTCAAATGAATACATAATTATTTTAGAATTTTAATATATAAAATACCATAAATTTCAAATTTTATCATATATAATATAAGAAAGAAAAAACAGGGATATTTTTATGTGGGGTAAATATCTATGGGTGAGTTTTAGGATAGATATGAAAAATAAATTATAAAATGGGGATATTTTTGACATTAGCAAGTAATTGACTTAATTCAGATTTCTCCATTAAGTAAAAAGCCAAAAAAATTAGCTTATTTTATTAAGTCAAAATTATCTAAAAAGTCCCATTAAGTTATAAAAACAAACATCTCTAATTAACTTAATTAATTAAGTTAAGTCACTTTAAGTCATTAAGTTAAAAAACAAATGCCACCTAAGTCTTCAGCAAAAAAGATAACTATGTCTAAGTCTTCAGCAAAAAAGTAAAAAAATTATATCAAACATAAATTCAAAAATAAAGGAAAAATAGAATATCTATATAAACGATAGCTGAAGCATCTTCTCAATCATAAAGGAATCAAAAGCAAACGTTTAACTGAGTTGTTGGATTTGAAGAAAGGAATGAACCTTCATTGGAGAAAAGTCATAGAAGAAGAAAACTCCAAAAAGAGAGCCAAGGTGAACTGATTTCGAATTTCTGAAGTGCTCCGTCATAGAGTATTGAGCAATACCAATAATGAGAACCCCATGGCATCATCTCAAGAATAAGATGGAATAATTAAGCAATACCAACTTAAGTATGTATAAGAATATCATCTTCAGTATTGAGCAATACCAACCTCTAATGTTAGTGTATATTGTGGGGACAACCTGCATAATTAGAAAAACAAAATATGTATAAACTGTCAACATAAACAACATATGCGAGTATTGTCAACATAAACTGTCGAATAAGAGAACATATGTATAAACAAAATAAGAGAGAGAGAGAGAGAGAGAGAGAGAGAGAGAGAGAGACAGAGAGAGAGAGATATTTAAAGAATCATTTTTTAAAACCATGGACAAATCCTACACAATCTTCACAGGAAAAAGTCATTCTTCATAAGAAAGTGCTCAAAGAGAAATTGCCTTTTACCTTGCATATATATATATATATTATATAGAATATCAAGCATATTAAGTGAAAAGTCCATATTTGTAAGTATAATTTCAAGACAGAATCATTTCAATTTATTATGAATTCGATGATCAGTAATTATCTCTTCAAAAAAAAAAAGAAGAAGAAGAAGAGAAATCTAATGGCTAAAATGAGAAGGATGATTATAAGTTCTAACTCCCAATGATCTAGATCTCTTACTAGGTTCACAAACATTGTCAGTTTGTGTTGCATCAAGCGAGATATTAGATTGGCATGACTGAACAAGTTCCACTTATAGGTATCAACAAATAATTAAAAGTTGTACAAGAATATTCAACTTCCAGTCTTACAGCCCAAAAAGAAAAGACGAAAGAAAGGAAGAAGAGAGAAAGTGGCTAACCCCATGAACCACCAACCTTTATGAAATACTGGTACATACCATATGGTTTTTCATGCACCCATTGTACCCTGAAGAGGCAATATCAAAGCAAAGAAAATTGCACGTGAAAAGAATAAAATGCACGTATACATGCCTAAATAAACATATGTAAACACACAAGTACAAGAATAAGTATAATTGAGTTAATCTTTTTCAAGTCAGAATATATTTTATCGAGGTGGAACATCAAGTTAAAAATACGATTTTTTTCAATGGCAATGCACATTCCACAGAAAAGAGGTGGAGAGATAAAGTACACCAGCATGAGTAAATACAAATATAATAATGCAACTTGTATTCATGAATTTACTGCATCCAATAGAAAACTAAGTAGCAAACATTGAATTGATCTACCAGAATATCCATCGAAAGACATGGCTCTTAAGCAGATGATTATGCCATTCACTAAATACATATAAATGAGGAGTCAATTAAACAATTGCTTAAGACAAAATTTCTTATAATTCTTTCTTATTCATTTCAACAGATACTATCATGACAAATAAAATTAACCAATTTAGTGTGCGTTTGAGCTAGCTGTGCCAATTTAAGATTCTTGCAAGAAAAATAAAGAAATAATTATACCATGCCAAGAAAGTAGTCGCGAACATCTAACTTGTCAATCTTGTGACTTACATGCCCATACAACATAGATTATAACAGTGCTGATGTTTCTAACTTTGTTAAACCTGTACAAGAAAGTATTTTAAATCATATCGAATGAATTTCAAAACCAAGCAGTCTTATGTTATAATTATCATTATGAAAAGCAAGCAAATCATGGAAATTAAAATTAGACTGGTGGAAATCCACATATGTGACATCCCTCTCCTTCTTTAACTTTTATCTTCTCGATGAAGCCTTCTCTTTCGCACTCACATTGGAAACTTAGCCGAGATGTAAATCTAGAAATAGAAACTTCTAAAGCTCCACATTCAAGAACACAGATCAAGACTCTCTAAACAGAACCATAAAAAATGTCAGTGCATATTCACCTGCATTGTAATCAGTGCTCACATGGATGTCGTTAACTTTCATTCATACAAGCTGCAACATTGAACATAATTAAATTTGAAAATTTGTTCCCTCATAGTGTTAAAATGTAGGATTACAAAACAATGTCATAGAAGCAATGATCGACAAGTTAACCCTTGGTTCTATGTTTCTCACTACAACCATGGATATTTTTATTTTATATATTTCATCCAGGTAATAATCAATTTGTTCATTGACAAGAGAGAACCGACCTTCTAAGATTCTTATGGGGCCATGAGTGCATAATGGTACAAAACAATAAGTGTTGATCTTTATGCATAATGGTGATACTAGGTAATACCATTAAAGCTTCAACCAATCCTTTGAGCATTCACGGAGGCTCAATTACAAGAGGTAGAGCCAAAAAGATGTACGTTGCTTTAAATGGATTAATTGAGAAAATATGGAGTGAAAATGCAATTAAAGATGCAAGACATGATGAATTGAGCTTGGAGAGAAGACAAAGCATTGTGGGCATTATTCAAGTTGTTGGGCAGCCAAATGCACAATTTAGGTCAAATGCATAAAGGGTAAATTCAAAATAACACTGGTATTGATTGAACTCGAACTAATGTGCAAGCTATATACCATTGGAAAGATAATTAAGTTAGCTTTTTAATGCAATTTGCAGAGCTAGATTTAGAGTTCTCTAGAAGGTATATTTTTAAGTCGAATTTTGAAAAGATTCGAGAATTTTTAAAGTGGACAAAAAGGGTATGTCTGTTGGGTAATGGAAATTTTTTATCTTTGAGGAAATTGTTGAGTGGCTGATAGTCAATGACTAATCGTTTTTTGCCACAAAGAATTTCAAACCTTTTTTCAACATAGAAAGCTTGACAAGCCCATTGAGAATTTGTGGGTTCAATGAGGCCTTGTTTTAGCAATTGGGCACATTCTTGTTGGGCCAAAATAAGGTCTTGTTGGGTCATGCCTGTATGGGTAGCTTTGGTTGGGTTACTTAGATAACTCCATTTGGTATAAGAGCCATAAACTCCATTCCCAGATTTTGGTATAGGTTATAAGAGTTCAATACCTTAGGAATCAAAGCATTGAAGAATAGAAAATCTTCATCTCATGGCTTCATCTTCATCCTCAGCTACTCCTACTTCTTTATCTTCTCCAGTAACTCTTTCTTCTACTCTCTCTTTACCTAAATCTTGTACTAAGCAAACCGCCAGTAAAATAGAGAATCTTGTTGAATATTCCTATGTTCCTGAATCTATTCAAATCAATGAATCTTCTTTACCTCTCATCAGTCCATATCACCTGTATAAAAAGCCTTCTTTTACCAGAAGTATCAAGACCCTGATTTCCACCAAACGACCTCATCCTAAAGAATACATCTAGTCATCCCGACTCAATCAATGTGCTTTGCAAGCTACTACAGCTGAACAATATGTCACTCTTGAGATCCCCTCAAAATTGATCTCTACATGGAAATGTGAAGGCTATACACATCTTCACCTTGGAGGTGTCCGCCTTATCCTCACTTTTCGTGGCTGGAAAGGCTTACCTGTTACGGCTAGAATTGCTTTACTTGACACTAGGATTAAGCAATATCAGCATGCCATCATTGGCACAGTTCTCACCACTCTCCATGCCGGAAGTGCTTTACTTACCTTTTATCCCAATTTTAATCTTTCACTTCTTGATTCCAATCATGCCACTACTTTAAAAGTCTAGATCCAGCTCCAAGGAACAAATAACCTCAGCTAAAATAGCTACCCTGCACCATCAGCTTGTTTATAGGCTGCAAAATCATGTTTTGGATTTGCCAACTCCACAGGCTCCAAATTCAGAAGCTCTTATGATTCTTGCAGAATCTGATGAGATCCCAACCATTATTCAAATACCAATGCAAATTCCTCGACACGAATTGATCAAACTCATGCCTTTAGAATGGTTGTCCAATTATGAACAATTTCATCAAAATTTTGAACCCATACAAACTTCTGAAAGTCATTTTTAGAAAAATTCAGATGGAACTATTCTTCTTACTTTTAAACCACCACCCAGTTCGTCTTCAAAACCACCCAGATTATCTTTTACCTATTCTTCAATGATCACTTCTGTCCACATAAAACAAGAAAACCTACCCATTCAAGCCTTTAATGATCAAGATTTTCCCATATACCCAGCAAAACTCCATGGACATTTCTTGTGGGATGTCCCAGCCTCAGGCAACAGTGATGCAGGTTGTCCTTGTTGGGAAGATATTTAAGAAAATGATGACGAACCCAGAAGACGCAAGCGCAAGTCTAAAAAGATTATTTTTCCAGCTTGCCGATACCATGCTACTCATCCTGAAGATCCACCTGAGTCTGATTCTCGAGCATCTTTACCCATCTACAACAAAGGTCTTGCTTGGATCCGAAAACATGAACCCGCTTTGCTCAATTGCAAAACACAATCAACCTATGAAACCACCCCTGTTAATCCCCGTTCCTAAAATACAACCCTGTATAATGTTTTCCCCCATCAACATCTACAGAATACCAAGCCCAGTTTCCACCTTTGCAAAAACAAATTGACCAACAAAAAAGTTTCGTCTCCAAACCATTTGTCCCATTTAAAGGTGGCAAAAATACCTGCCCGGTCTAGACCCGGACCGTACCTGGGCGTTGTGGGTCAGGTATTATCCGGCCCGGGTATGAAGCCAGGTTGGTCTTGGGCATCACTTGATAAACCCGGAACCCGGATTTTATTAAAAAAAATTATAAAATATATATTATTTTAAATATTTATATTTATTTGACTCATTTATTATACATATATAAAGTTTTAAGCACTTAAAGTTTATATTTTCATGTCAAATTTTATTGAAATAAATTTAAAACTTATAAAATTACCAAAAAATAAAAAAATATATGCACATATAATATTAAAAAATATAAAATTCGGGTACCCGGATTAAAACTCGGCCGGATTGGGACTCGGACCGGTGGCATCCGGGCAGGGTCCGGTCATTGCAATACTCGGACCCGGTTTGGGGTTTTGCCATCCCTAGTCCCATCTGCAGTAACTCCTGCTGGCCATTTAGAAGAATCTCGTTCTTTTGAGGCAGTTTTAAACTGGCAAACTCAAAATGCTGTTGCACAGAACCAAGCACTCACTACCTTGCATCATAAGGTAGACAACATTACTCACAAAACTAACCAGGTTGAGAAAAAGGTTGATACTATCTCAGATAAGTTAAGTCAGATTTATCAAAATCTTCATAACAGAGTTACTCAACTTGACTCTGAACTACGGGCTATGATTGCTCAACGAGTCTATAGTCCTGATTTTGATAAAAAAGAAGCTGAGATAAGAACTTTGAAAGGTAAAATTGCCAGGATTGATTCAGAAAAGGTCTAGCCTACCATTTTTATGAGTTCTGCTCCATTACCAGTAATTAATCCTACCTATCATCCTTTCTTACCATCAACTTCTTCCCGAACATATGAACCTTTGAAAATTTTTGGCATGACCCATACGCTGTTTCCTCCTAATCCCCGACCTCAATCAAAACCGAAGAAAATACCAAAATCAATCCCAGTTCCAAAACCCACTCCCCAGCACAATCCTCAGACATCCAGATTTGAACCATCACCCTCTTTATCACCAATTTCTTTACCTGAATCGAATCTACTCAACCATTGCCATTCCAAACTTCTATTTCCCTAGAAAAACAACCCATGTACCAATATTCTGTTCATCAAATTTCCCATTCTCCATCTCTAGATTCTTCTACTGAAAATTCTCCTTCACAATCAGAATCATCATCCATTGAGTTATCTGATTTGTCTGATTCAGACACTTCTGATTCAAATCTAGTTGATATTTCCAGACTTCTCATGGCAGAACCTACTGAATAGTCTGGTGCCACTGACACTGGCCTAAGAACTGAACCTGTTGACACTGATGAAGAAAATCATGAAACTAGTGAAACTGGTGAATCTTCTAAGTCAATTCCACCTTAGCCAAAAGTCTCCAAACCCTCAAATGGACCATGGTTTACTTTTAATGATATTCCTCCCACAAAGTAGAGGGAAAGGCTACAAGAGTTGTCTGCTTGGATTGATCTCCAGATGCTAGCTCCAAATGCAACAACCCAATCTGTTCTACGAGAATTCAGTACTCAGTTTACAAGTTCTCTTCGATATTGGTTTGATAGTCTTGGACAATATAGACAACATCAGTTCATCTAGATTTTTGATGTCTCTCAGGCTTTAGCCATTCTCTATGATCAATTTATTGGAGAACCAAGTGCTATTTTTGAAGCCGTAAGGCATGATTATCTTAACATGAAATGTTGTTCCCTCAACACAAAAGATCTTCATTATCACTACAAGCGGATGTCTTTGCTTTATTATAAGCTAAATGGGTTTAATGAGGCCTTGTTTTAGCAATTGGGCACATTCTTGTTGGGCCAAAATAAGGTCTTCTGGGGTCATGCCTGTATGGGTAGTTTTTGTTGGGTTGCTATCTTCATTTAGTTTAAAATGTAAGGATATGAAGAACTTTGGGTTTTTCCACAACGGGTTTGGATGGGTAAAAAGGCTATGGTTTTTAGGGCAAAATTTGAGGATTTGATCTATAATGGCTTGGTATGAGGGTGGTGAATTGGCTAAAGAATAGATCTTTAGAATGCTGGTGAAGGGCTTAATCATGGATTTGTAGATGGTCATAAATGAGAATGGAGGAAGGTTGGACTGTGTAGATGGTATCAAAATCAGAACTGTCTGAATCACTGGATTCTACTAGTAAGGCAAAGACTATATCATCAGTTGGCTCTTTTTGTTTAGAAAACAAGTGTTTAATTTGGTCTGTGGTTGGGGAAAAATATGTAGTGGATTCTAGGTGTTGGATAAGCTTGATTGCTTTCTGAGGTTTAACTGGGCAATCTTTGGCAAAATGACCTTTCTTTTTGCAAATCTAGTAGACAGATAGTAATAATCTTGTCTAGATATTGTACTGGTATAACCGTCTCCTTAGTGTAAGGTTATTACTATTTGGCACGATGAGCACTTAGCACCATATTTATTGGAGTAAGGTTCATGAGGAGTGGAAACCTCCCTCATGATTTAATTGGCACTAATAAGGAATATTAAGCTCATGGTGCATGTTGAGTGTAGATTCAGAGACCCAAGCACTTCATTTCAATAGTTTCACTTTAATTTATTCCCGCCATTCTAATTTAAATTTTAGGATAGTCTAAATCACTTTCACCACAATTCCAACCACCCACTTAGAAAATTAACTTTACATGCAATTAAAATCCACCTCCTCGTGAGATCGACACTCGTCACCGTTGATCTATTCTACAATAGATTTGTGCACTTGCGAGTTCAATAAAATTTGCACAATAATTAGCATGAGCATCAATCATTTTCTTGAATATATCATGTCTCTACAAGAGAAAACTGTAAAGTCAAAACAAAAGAAACATGAAATTCACTGAAAACTTCTCAAAAGCAATATGATTGAATAAAATCTACAGTATAGACAATTCATTATTCCTTATAGTACAAGGGGAACAAAACTGAATATAACTTAGTCAATAAATTAATTATTGTTTGTTGTGGATACTATATCAAGATGTTGCTCTCTGCTGATATCCATAGCATCAACACTGAGTAATGAACATGGAATGACAGGAAAAGTGATATGAAACTGCATTATCCAACAAAGATGAGGCTAATCAATATATCGCCATTAGTTATTGCTTATATGGGAAAAGAAAGTATCTTAAGTAAAAGATAAAAATTGAGAGAGTAAATCTTTGAAGATGAGAATAACATGTAGAAAAGCGGTTTAAAAACAATTAAAACCATCAAATCAAAAGGATATGCTCTATTTGATAGTGTGTTATTCTAGCGGCAACTGGTGTGAAATAAAAGTTGATAGCATTTGGGAAACTTGACTTTGTAAAGCTACTTTTTAAAAGCTACAGTTACGAACAATGATAATAAACAGAGTCGTATTTTAACATTTGAACAAATAACAAAATTACTTCACGATTACATTAATATGCAGGGTTTCGCCTCTAAAAGTATCCACTAAAAGCTTCTATTCAGTAATAGTGTGGGGGTAAAATCCTGCAAAAATGAAGATGCAATGTTGAAACTATCGATGTCTTCAGTTAGGGCTACTCCAAAAATTAGGCCTAATAATAAATAATAGAAATAAATAATTTTCATTTCACAATAAAAAAGGAAAAAGGAAAAAGAAAGAGGTTCATACTTAATTCAGAGAATAAAAAGACGAGCATAAAAAGAGAGGAAAGCAAAGTG
This sequence comes from Citrus x clementina, assembly GCF_000493195.1. Taxonomy (NCBI): domain Eukaryota; kingdom Viridiplantae; phylum Streptophyta; class Magnoliopsida; order Sapindales; family Rutaceae; genus Citrus; species Citrus x clementina. The sequence goes on from NW_006262022.1 coordinate 15,833,518, forward strand.
ATAACGCCACTAGAGAGAGTACGACTATAGAAATCCTTGTTAATTTTGGGGTACACGTCTAAATTCCTCAGCTTATTTACGATGCTCTCCATGGCCCCAAATTAAAGTAAAAAATTTTGCTTTGTAAACACAACAAAATTTGTTGCCTTCTGACACTCACGAAGTTGGGAGTGAGTTTGTGTTGTGCTTTATTGTCCAACCCCAAGCAAAAGAGATGAATTGGTCAATGTGTGCGTTAAAAAAAAAAGATGCGTTGCTGGTTTACTTTTCAACTGGTATATAAAAATGAATAATGTGGAAATGCATTTACTCATTTGTCTGAAAAATTAAAAAATAATAATGTTTTTGCTGGAAATTTTTTTATAACATGTGTTTCTTAATTGTTTGTAATGGAATAAATATTTGTCAGTTTTATAATTTATTTTTTATTATTGTAAATTTAATAAAAAATATACATTTTTTAATTTAATCTAATCAAAACTCAATTTCTTCCTATTTATGTGAGTGAGATTCAAATATCAAATCTCTTATTTTAAGATAAGAGGTTTTATCAACTCAGTTAGCTGGCGTTCATACAACTAATTAAACTAAAATACAAATGAACTTAAAAAAATAAGGGCATGTTCGGTAACATTTTATAGGCTTTGTTTTCATTTTCCTTTTATAGATCTAAGTTAATACGTGTTCGGTGGCTGAATTTGTAAATTTAAGATTCACTTTCATAATTATCAAAGTGAAAACATGTTTACCATGTTCTCCTCATATTACAAAACTAAACTCAAAAAATAAATTGAAAAAGCAAACTCCAACAACTCTCTCTTCATCCTTATCTCTTTGACCTCTTCATCCTTATCTTTTTGACTCTCTCTCCTTATCTCTCCCGATCTATTCACGGTTCTTACTCTCTCTTAGTGTGCCCAAATCGACTGCTGTACTCTATCTTTGCCGGCGCCGCCGCTTCATCTCGGCCCTACTATTGCTCCGTCTCAATTGTCTTGACCGCTGCTACTCTCTCGGCTCTGTTTATACTATTGTGTGAGTTGTTAGATCTTTTTATTTTTTTTATTTGAGTAAATCTTGATTGAAAGTATGGTGTGAGATTTTGGGTTAGATATGGTATTTGCATTACACATTGATGATGATATATATGCTCATATGCTTATATTCGAGGCTAGTCAACACTGGCTAGCTACAATAATATTGTCCATATTTCTGTCTTTGCTTATTATCCAGTGACTGATACGAAACCCCACAATGAAACTTTGAAACTCACACTTAAATTGTAGTTTCAACTTCCCAAGAAAGTTCTAAACAGATTTATGACAAACAATACCTTGATCCAATGCTTAAGAAAAACATGAACCAAAGGTATAGAGAATGATATTGACGCCACATTCAAGAAATAAATGAGAAGGTGAGTGATAAGTCTAAATTTGTAATGCCACAAGAATGCAAATTCTTGATAAGTTCACTAGTTCTCAAAAGAACCAAAGAAAGAATAATCTTTCAAATTCAAATAACATTAATCTCTTAATTATTTTACATAGCAAGGTTGCTGAGTTTAAATAGGCTAAAAGAAACCCAAGATCCTAAAAATACAAACGGAAACATTGGAACAACCCTCCAAGTATAGATTTGTCAAAGGGTGCTTTAAAAGCCTTCACCAACCCACTATTATTAATGATAGACTTACCTAACACATTGATAAACTTGACACAAAACAAATAAATGAAGTTGAATAATCAAAGGAGTTGTTTGAATTCCCAAGCCTAAATAAGTTGTAATCAATTGATCATAACTCCTTCTAGAGAACTCCAAATCCAGCTCGGTAAAATGCATTGGAAAGCTAACTTAATTATCTTTCCAACGGTATATAGCTTGCATATTAATTCTGGCTCAATCAATACCAGATTTATTCCGAATTTGCCCTTTCTGCATTTGATCCAAATTGTGTATTTGGCTTCCCAATAGCTTGAATAATGCCTACAATGCCTTGTCTTCTCTCCAAGCCCAATTGATGATGTCTTGCATCTTGAATTGCATTTTCAATCCATATTTTCTCAATTAATCCATTTAATGGAACTTGCATCTTTTTGGGTCTAGCTCTTGTAATTGGGCCTCCATGAATGTGCAAAGGATCACTTGAAGCTTTAATGGTATTCCCTTGATGGTTCTCATCATTCCCCCTCTCTTCAAAAGGATTCATCCTCGAATCTTCACCTACATCGAAAGGAAAAAGATCAGAAACATTAAAAGTAGCACTTACATTATACCCACCAGGAAGATCCAATTTGTAGGCATTGTCATTGATCCGTGCAACCACTTGAAATGGACCATCTCCCCTTGGAAGCAACTTGGAACGCCTTTGTGCGAGAACCTCTCCTTTCTCATATGCACCCACACCCAATCTCCAGGCTGAAAAACCACTTACTTACGTCCTTTGTTGGCTTGAGTAGCATATTGTTCAGTTCTCTTTTCTATGTGTTGTCGCGTTCTCTCATGCAATTGCTTGACAAATTTAGCTTTCTTTTTACCATCCATACTAGCACGCTCATCAATAGGTAAAGGTAATAAATCCAAAGGAGTTGATGGATTAAAACCATATACAATCTCAAATGGTGAAAATTTAGTAGCTGAATGGACAGTTCTATTGTAAGCAAATTCAACATGTGGCAAACATTCTTCCCAAGTTTTCAAGTTCTTTTGAATAATGGCTCGCAACAAAGTAGACAGAGTTCTATTTACAACCTCAGTTTGTCCATCAGTCTCAAGAACTTAGCATCTCGATCTGAAACTATGCTCCTTGGTACTCCATGCAATCTGACTATTTCTTTGAAAAATAAATTAGCTATGTTTGTTGCATCATCAGTTTTGTGACATGGAATGAAATGTGCCATCTTTGAAAACCTATCCACAACAACAAAAACAGAATCCTTTCCCCTTTTTGACCTAGGTAAACCCAAAACAAAGTCCATAGAAATATCAACCCAAGGTTCACTAGGTATGGGTATAGGGTTATACAATCCATGGGGTAAAACTCTACACTTAGCATGTTTACAAGTGATATACTTCTCACATATTCTTTCAACATCACGTTTCATATGTGGCCAAAAGAAGTGTTCTTTTAAAATATCTAAAGTCTTTGCAATGCCAAAATGTCCCATTAAACCTCCCCCTATGAGTTTCACACACAAGCAATTCACGCAAAGAACTATTGGGCACACACAATTTATTTTCTCTAAATAAGAACCCATCATGCCTATAGAACTTACCGAATGAAACTTTCTCACAAGCATTAAATACATTAGCAAAATCAGGATCATTAACATATAATTCTTTAATGTACTCAAATCCTAACAACTTTGCATTTAATGTAGAGATAAGTGCATATCTTCTAGATAATGCATCAGCCACCACATTCTCCTTACCTTGTTTGTTTTTGATCACATAGGGAAATGGCTCAATAAATTCAACCCATTTGGCATGTCTCTTATGCAACTTACCTTGCCCTTTCAAATGCTTCAAGGACTCGTGATCAGTGTGTATAACAAACTCTTTAGGTATAAGATAGTGTTGCCAAGTTTCTAATGCTCTCACCAATGAATACATCTCCTTGTCATATGTAGAATAGTTTAGGGCTGCTCCACTCAATTTCTCACTAAAATAAGCAATTGGACGCCCTTCTTGCATCAAAACAGCTCCAATACCTATACATGAAGCATCACACTCAATTTCAAAAGTTTTAGCAAAATCGGATAAAGTGAGTAATGGTGCAGAAACCAATTTCTCCTTAATTAGATTAAATGCCCTTTCTTGTTCACTACCCCACTTAAATCCCACATGTTTCTTCTCAATTTCAGTCAATGGTGCAGCAAGGGTGCTAAAATCTTTCACAAATCTTCTATAAAAACTAGCCAAACCATGAAAACTTCTTACCTCTTTAATAGCCTTTACCTTCTCTTCATCAACCTCAATTCCTTTAGCACTTACAACGTAACTAAGAAAAACAATCTGATTTGTACAAAAGGAACACTTCTTCAAATTAGCATATAACTTTTCCTTCCTTAAAACAATCAATACACTTTGCAAATGTTCAATGTGTTCATCTAAGCCTTTGCTATAGATCAAATAATCATAAAAATAAACAACTACGAATGTACCAATAAAAGCACACAAAACATGGTTCATTAACCTCATAAAAGTGCTAGGTACATTAGATAACCCAAATGGCATCACTAACCACTCATATAAACCATATTTTGTTTTAAAGACAGTTTTCCACTCATCTCCCTCTCTAATCATAATTTGATGATATCCACTTTTAAGATCAATTTTACTAAACACACAAGAACTGTAACGCCACAAATGCCCATATATATTAAATTATGGAAATTGGGCTTTTATTGAGAATTATGGGTGGCCTATAACCCTTATTAAGAGGTTATTTATGAGATAATTTTGGAAAAGGGTTATTTGTCCTTATTAAATAGGGTTTCTTAAGATCCCCTATAAATGCATACTTTTTCCCCTTCCATAACCCTAAGTTCACAACGTTTATTCTTCTTCTCTGCTGCTCTTTACGCTCCTACCCAAATCTTAGGATTCAAACCTTTGTTTAGGAGAGAATCAAAGTGACAAGTAAGTTATTCTCCATGTTCTCAACAGATTTCTAATCACTCTATCTAGCTAGGGCTTATATTGGCACAATTCTAGATGGTTGTAGATCATAATGCAAGATTTAGAATGTATTTAGGCGTTGTTTAGGGTTTTGATTTATTATGAGTTTAGTTAATCAATCCTTGACGTATTAAGCACAGGATAATTCTGGACAGCATGAGTATCTCGAATTTAAACCTATATTTTCTGAATGAATTTTCTTATAAAATTTTAATTTCTGGAAACTAGACATGTAGGGCTTCTTGATTAAATTTTATTTCATTCAATTTTAACGTATTTTGGAAATAGAAACCACTGCACTGGAAAACTGCGATTCCAGTATTGTCATCAGATTCACAACACTATTTGTACCACCAAATGAACTTGGAAAATTCTGAAAGTTTATATGTATGTTAATATATGTGTCTAGGATTCCCAATTTTAATTTTATAATTTTCTGATTAGTATTTTATTTTATACAAATCACGGAAACCGTTCTGTTTAGTTTAGATTATGTGAAAACAGTTTCGAATTTGCTGAGAAGTAAATAGTTTTTAAAATGTTTTTGATATCGGATCCTCTTGTAAATTTTACATGGGGTACTCATGGATGTCCAGAATAGTTTCATAGGATATTATATCATTCTGAGTCTTAAATTAAGAGTTAAAATTCTGAGAATCAGACCTGTACGGGTATGAATTAGAAAATCAGATTCTTAGAATAAGTTATTGATTGTCATATCTTGTATTTGTTTAAGGTATTGAAGGTGATTGAGGCTCTTAGAAGCTTAGAGGTGTGTTTATTCATTCATTTTTTGAGGTAAGTAACTTCATTCCTAATGTACTGGATATGTATAAGTATTTTGATATTATTATTATAAGTATAAATGTTTTGATACTACTTAAAGGATTAATTGATTTTGATAACAAAATTAGTTTTATGTAAATGTTTTCAAACCTAAATTCTTTTTAACAAAGTATTTTATAAATGCTTTTTAATATGTAAATGATTTTATGACATGACAACCTTTTATGATGTTATCTTTAAAATGTTATGCAAGCCTAAATTATTGATATGAACTTTTATGAAACTGATACGAATGTTTTGTGCCTATGTTTGATTTCAATTATTGATGATTGTATGAGATTTTTAATGTTTTGGCTCATTGTCCATAGTTATTCTGATTCTGATTCTGATTTCTGATCGTAATATACGATATATCTGTCTGGACCAGTACTGGGTTTCTGTTTGAGTGTGCACACGATATTCTGATTCTGTTTCTGGCCGGGTCACCGGGACTATAGGTGACACTATGTGACAAGAGCTAACCTTTTATTTTATGTATACGTATTATATGATTTGCTTCGTAAGTAAATATGCTTTTGAATATTCTGAATTATTAAGAATTTATGTTATGTTATCGTGATATATCGTTTTATGAAATTTATGGATTATGATATATGTTTTAACAAAAGAAGGCTTGCAATATTTTTTTTGTATCGATAGGCCTAGTATGTTAGAAATGGCTTTACTTACCGAATTGACGGCTCACCCCTCATCATTACTTTTTGTAGATTAAGTTTCTTTGAGAGGGGCGCTTAGCTTTGGAGTTAGTAATTTTCTGTTTCCGTTGCTATTCGAATAAGAGGAGGAATAAACTCGTGTTTCTATTTAGTTATTTCTATTATGAACATGTAATTTGGAGTTTGAGACTTTTGTTATTATTTTTATGTCCTCGGGAGAGATTATTTAGTATTAGACGTTTTGAATTTGTGGATTTATTTGAATAAGAATTGGAGGTATTTCAGTTTGAAACTTATGAATAAAGATTATGATTTGTGAGTAACCTCTTTCTTCACGTGCTCCGCATGTGTTAGATTTAGGGTGTTACAATTATGGTATCAGAGCAACTAGGTTGGGATTCTGTAGACTTTCTTTTACAATTTCATTAGATTGTCTAATAAAATCGATTACATTTGTTTTGTAGACATGAAGAAGGACAATATGGGTATGAAAAGTGTTAAGAATAAGAGATGGACAGAAATTGACAGGATCGAACAATTTATCTTAGGAGGAGTTCTTGTCAAAGATCTTAGTTATACTACTTTTTGCTCTTGTTTACAATAACAAATTTTCTTAGTTATACTACTTATTCAGTACTCTGCGCGCTTGCACGACCTTTAGCTATGAATTATTTACCCTTTTATTTATTTATTTATTCTCCATGTTATAGTCAAAAGATGTCACGTAGGGGAGGTGCTAGGCATGCCTCTAGCTCGAGAGATGTTTTAGGTATCGCTGACGACGCTGACCCAACCTTGCACGAGATGGCTAACGAAGGAAATCCTATTATGCGCGCAATGCTTAGATTGATGGAACAACAAAGTAAGTTAATTCAAGATATGGCTAGAGGCAGAGTTGGGGCACAAGAGAATGTGCCAGTTGAAAGGCAAGGTGGCGCAAGAGATCATGGGGCTATGGTGAACTTAGAACGATTTAAGAAATTGGGACCACTTACCTTTCAGGGGACTGCTGATCCCATGGTTGCAGAGGCATGGCTAAAACAGATGGAGAAGATATTTGTGGCTATGGGTTGTAATGATGATCAAAGGGTAATATTAGCCTTATTTGTCCTTCAGGGTGAGGCAGACCACTGGTGGGATGCCAAATCTCGTCTTTTAAGGGCTGGCTTGCAAGATGCACCCATTACTTGGGAGTTATTTCTGGAGGCTTTTCATGAAAAGTATTTTCCTAAACGAGTTCAACATCAGATGGAGGCTGATTTCCTAAGGTTGACTCAAGGAACAAAGTCTGTTGTGGAGTATGAGGAACAATTTACTGCACTCTCTCGTTTTGCTCCTACCTTGGTTGCTAATGAGGGTAGTAAGTGTAGAAAGTTCCTGGAAGGGTTACGTTTTAACATTAAAGGGCGATTGACCATCCTTAAGATTAACAATTATGCCGATTTGGTGGATCGAGCAATTCTTGCGGAGAAGGATGTTCTTGAAGCTCAAGTTACAAGAGATCAGAGAAATAAGAAGAATCGACAAGGTGGACCGCAAAATGGAAGTTCTTATAGGCAGGGCCCTCACTCCCAGAAGTATAATGGTGGAGGTAACAATTGGGATAACAAGGGTGTTCCTGATGACACTGCTCGGAGAACTACCCATTTGTTGACATTGTGAAAGGAGGCACCCTGGTGAATGCCATTGGAAAACTGGAGCTTGTTTTGCTAAGGAAATTATTTTTCGCCTACCTGGCGAGGAAGAATTTCATTTTCAAGGGAATCATAAGAGTCATAAAGCTTTGATTTCTATGGTTAAGGCAATGAAAATGCTAAAGAAGAGGTGTGAAGGATTTTTAGCGTATATAGTTGCTGATCATCCCGATGGGGCGTGCCTTGAAGACATACCTATTGTAAGGGAGTTTATTGATGTATTTCCTGAAGATCTTCCTGGACTACCCCCAGATCAAGAGGTTGAGTTTACTATAGAATTAGTCCCCGGTATTACACCTACATCCAGGGCGCCATATCGGATGGCACCCATTGAGTTAAAAGAACTAAAGGTCCAGCTACAAGAGTTGCTAGATAAGGGTTTCATCCGTCCTAGTGTGTCGCCTTGGGGTGCTCTCATTTTGTTCGTAAAGAAGAAAGATGGTTCAATGAGGTTGTGTATTGATTACCGGCAGTTAAATATGGTTACTGTCAAGAATAAATACCCTCTTCCTCGAATTGATGACCTCTTTGATCAATTATGAGGTGCAGCGGTATTCTCTAAAATTGATTTAGATCTGGCTACCATCAATTGAAAATAAGAAGTGAGGATGTATCGAAGACAGCTTTTCGAACTCGTTATGGACACTATGAGTTCTTAGTTAGTTATGCCTTTTGGAATAACTAATGCTCCTGCAGCGTTCATGGATTTGATGAATAGGATCTTCCAACCTTATCTTGACCAGTTTGTCATCGTCTTTATTGATGACATATTGATTTACTCTAAGAATAAGGAGGAGCATGAGACGCACCTGAGGGTTGTATTAGAAACATTGCGGGAGAAGAAGTTGTATGGAAAATTTAAGAAATGTGAGTTTTGGCTTGATCGTGTGATGTTTTTGGGACATATAGTGACGAAGGATGGTATTTCAGCAGATCCAGCCAAAGAGGAGGTAATTGTGAATTGGGAAAGGCCTTCTAGTGTGACTGAAGTAAGGAGTTTCTTAGGATTGGCAGGTTATTATAGGTGCTTTGTCAAAGGATTTTCTAGCATAGCAGCACCATTGACTAATTTGACTAAGAAGAATGTGAAGTTCAATTGGGATGAGGCATGTAAAAAGAGCTTCCAAGAGCTTAAGAGTCATTTGGTGACTGCTCCCATTTCAACTCTTCCTTCTGAAGGTAGAGGTTTTATAATTTACAGTAATGCTTCTAGAAAAGGTTTGGGTTGCGTTTTAATGCAACATGGTAAGGTTATAGCATATGCTTCTAGGCAGCTAAAGAATCATGAACAAAACTATCCAACTCACGATTTGGAATTGGCTGCTATAGTGTTTGCTCTAAAAATCTGGAGACACTATTTGTATGAGGAGACTTGTGAGATCTTCACCGATCATAAGAGTTTGAAGTACTTGTTTACTCAAAAGGAATTGAATTTGAGGCAGAGAAGATGGTTGAAGTTGGTAAAGGATTTTGATTGTTCTATTAATTACCGTCCAGGTAAGGCAAACGTGGTAGCAGATGCCTTGAGTAGGAAATCATCTGGTTGCATGGCTCATCTTATCACCATGTAATCACCTTTGGTAAAGGACTTGAGGAGATGTGGGATTGAGGTAGTTACTCATGGGCAAGCAGACGTGTTAGCACATTTAATAGTCCAACCCACTTTAATTGATAAAGTTAAGGTAGCTCAAAAGAACGACATAGAACTCAATAAAATCCATGAAGATGTGAGCAAAGGACATAAGCCCAGATTTAGACTTGATAATGGAGATGCATTATGGTTGGGGCAAAGACTATGCGTGCCAGCAGAGGAAGAGTTGAAGGCAGAGATCTTAAGAGAAGCGCATGAATCATCTTACAGTATGCATCCTGGTAGTACTAAGATGTATCGTGATCTAAAGCAAAGTTTTTGGTGGAGGAATATGAAGAGAGATATTGCTGCTTTTGTGTCTCGGTGTTTAGTCTGCCAACAAGTAAAGATTGAACATCAAAGACCAGCAGGAACTTTACAAACGCTTCATATTCCTCAGTGGAAATGGGAACACATAACAATGGATTTCGTTTCTGGATTACCTCGTTCTAGGAGGGGATGTGATTGCATTTGGGTAATTGTTGATCGATTGACGAAATCAGCTCATTTCTTGGCAAGGAAGAGTACAGACAATGTAGGGCAACTAGCTAAGTTGTTCATTAAGGAGATAGTGAGGCTTCATGGAGTTCCAGTGTCAATAGTGTCTGATAGAGATCCATTGTTCACTTCAAGATTTTGGGCTAACTGTTCAGTGTTAGAAAATGCATATTTATAAAGGAGAAAACCGTCATTTTACATTTCAAGTCTTACTAACACCTTTACTTTTATGAATTTAACCTTCTTTTGATTTAATTCCGTTTGTTTTATTTTAATTAAGTATTTTATGTATTTTAGGGGCATCATAGTCATTTCATAATAAACGAGAGATCAGATGGCAAAACAGACATCACTTTTGAACTCATGACGGTCAAAAACCTTAGGAGGAGCATAAAAGGAAAAATAGCATTGTTCACATGTACGTTACTATTCACGTGTACGGTACTGTATACGTTACTGTTCACGACACTGTTCACATAGACGGATGATGACGTGGCATTGACCGATGATGTGGCATTAACTAATGAGGTGTCACGATCCTGTTGGGCTAAAATTCTTATGTACTGTTGATGGTGATGTGGCAGCATATCAGTGGACGAAAAATCTCGCGTACGGTACATGCATCACACAGGATTATTTTCAACCAAACTGCGTTATTGTTCATCCGGGTCAAACCGTGTTACTATTCATCCGGGTCAAACCGTGATACTGTTCATCCGCGTGGTCAAACCGCGTACTGCTGACTGATGACGTGGCGCAATCCTGAGCGTCCAAACTGTTTTTAATCCGATGGCCATGATTTACTCCATGTATCTATAAAAAGGAGGTCTCTCCCCCCTAATTTGATATCTCTGAATCCATTTTTGGGATCCATTTTCTGTAATTCCTTCTCCATCTTGTATTTTCTACTTATTTTAATAAATTTCCATTTTGCCCCTAGTTCAATTATGAGTGGCTAATTTTCTTTCAAGCTTGGGTTGAAGGTGAAGTCTCAACATGTGTCATGGGCTTAATTTGATAAATTTATTTTCTCTTCCCCTCTCGTTTTTGTGGATGTTTTTACTTCTCGTCGATAAATAATAATATTCTTGTCTAGTACCGCCTTGGTTTCACCGGCCCTCGAGTACAAGGTTATTATTATTTGGCACGATAAGCCCTTAGCACCATATTGATTAGAGCGTGGTTCATGAGGTGTGGATTCCCCCCTCATGATTTAATTGGCATTAATACGGATTATTTAGCCCATGATGCATGTTGATACGGATCCAAATACCCAAGTACGTCATTTCAATAGATTTCGCTTCAATTTATTCTCGCCATTGCAATTCCAATTTTAGAATTTATTATCGCCATCTCAATTCCAATTTTAGGATAATTTAAATCACTTCCACCGCAATTTCAACCACCCATTTACAAAATTAATTCTACATATAATTAAAATCCACCTCCTCGTGGGATCGACACTCGTTACCATTGATCTATACTACAATAGATTCGTGCGCTTGCGAGTACATTAAAATTTACACAACAAGTTTTTGGCGCCGTTGCCGGGGAGGTAAGTAATTTTAATTCATAGAATTAATTTGTGTGAATAATTTCTTTTAAATTGTTGTCTTGTATTTTTTAAAAAAAAAAGAAAAAGAAAAAAAAAAGTGAATCTGCATTTAGAGGTTAGTATTTCTTTTCTTTCTCTATTCTTTACAATTATGCAATTTAATTTTTAAGTTATTTTTCTTTGTAATTTTTGTTTATCTTAATTTAATTTTCTTTATTAAGTTTTAATTTAATTTTTAGTTAATTTCACGTATTTGTTTTTGTGTATTTTTATAAAAAGGTTGTAATAGCGCAATAAGGTTAGTATCATAATTTCTCCCGCTTCTTTATTTTTATTTGTTTTGTTCCCATCTTTATTTTTTTTTATTTGTTTTGCATGCATGGTCGTAGGTCATTATTACCTAATCTTGAACCTATAGACCTTGAACTAGAAAAAACACTTCACACGCACAAGAACGTTAAAAATAAAATGGATTTACAAGCACCACAGGAGAGGCCATTTAAGGACTATTTTAGTCCCTTAGCTAATTTGAGCACATCATGCATAAGATACCCAAATTTAGCTACTAGGAGTTTTGAATTACAACCCAGTGTGCTAAATTGTCTCCCAACATTTTATGGCCTAGAAAATGAGGACCCATATAATCATCTGAATGATTTTTATGCAATTTGTCAAACTTTTAAATATGAAAATTTTTCAGACGATGATATTAAACTCAGATTATTCCCATTTTCTTTAAAGGATAGAGCTCGTTCATGGTTAAATACTTTACTTGCTAATAGCATTTCATCATGGGAACAAATGGTAACTAAATTTTTGAATAAATATTTCCCAGTGCATAAAACCAACGTTATTCGCAGGGAAATCTCAGAGCTTACCCAAAGAGAGGACGAGCAGTTTTTTGAAATATGGGAGCGATTCAATGGGCTACTCTTGAAGTGTCCACATCATGGGTACGAGAAATGGCACTAATGCCAATACTTTTTGGAGGGATTATTGCCAAATGTGCAAGAATGGCTAATGGCAACAAGTGGAGGAGAGCTAATGTCAAAAAGTGCATCAGAAATTTAGGAATTCTTCCAGCGACAAGCGGATAATTCCCAATAATGGAGTCGATCACTCAGGAATACTAAAAGAATTAAAGGAGTGAATGAGGTTCACATTGGCGAGTCAACTTCGGGAATCAAAGAAGTCAAGGAGATGGTTGAAGGTCTTGCTCGACAAATAGCATCGTTATCGACTGCTAAATCAACAGAACCACATGACCATGACTCATACTCCGATCAAGCCAATGCCATAGGTGTAAAGAGAAAACCATCGAATTATAGCCCATACCCCAACACATATAACCCTGGATGGAGAGACCACCCCAATTTTTCATGGTCTCAAGGATTCCAACAGAATGGACCAGCAGCTCCAGCTCCACCAATGCAACAAATTCCACAAAATCCTCAAGCCTCTCAGCCACCATTTAGACCATACAATCAGAACCAAAACTTCTCTCAACCCAGACCATGGGAGGATGCATTCCAGAATTTCAAGAATGTTACTCACTCCACAATTGAGCAACAAAACCACACCATTGATGGACTACGAAATGAGTTGGGAGCAGGCTTCAATTCACAAGCCCAATCAGTTTCAAGCCTCGAAAAGATGGTGGGACAACTTGCTTCTTCAGTTCAGACCTTGGCAATGACTGTTGACAAAGGTAAATTTCCAAGTCAACCAGTGCCTAATCCTAAAGGAGTGCATGAAGCAAGTACCAGTTCACCACAGCAACATGGAGAAGTCAAAGCAGTTATGACCTTGTGAAAAGGAAAAGAAGTCGACAACAAAGTGGAGATGCCGGTGACAAAAGAAAATCAAATTGTACCTGTGAGTGTTGAGGACTCATCACCGGAGGAGAAAGAAGAAACCAACCCACGAGAATATATTCCCAAAGCTCCATTTCCTCAGAGGTTAGCTAAAGGAAAAAAGGGAAAATCCACAGGTGAGATTCTCGAAATCTTCAAACAGGTAAGTGTTAACATCCCTTTGCTTGATGCTATTAAACAAGTTCCATCTTATGCCAAGTTTCTTAAAGACCTTTGTACTAAAAAGAGAAATATGCATGTTCAAAAGAAGGCAGTTTTAACAGAAAACGTTAGTTCTATACTCCAACATAAAATTCCTTTAAAATGCAAAGACCCAGGCTCCCCCACTATCTCATGTAGTATAGGGAACCACACAATTGAGAATGCTTTGTTGGATTAAGTAGCTAGTGTAAATCTGTTGCCTTATTCAGTATTCGTGAAACTTGGAATGAGAGAATTACACCCAACTCCAGTGGTGTTACAGCTTACAGATCGGTCCACGAAAATACCTCGTGGTATTGTGGAGGACGTGCTTATCCAGGTAGACAAGTTTTATTTTCCTGTTGATTTCATTGTAATTGACACTCAACCAATACAGGATTCAAGGAAGCACATCCCCATTATTCTAGGCCGACCTTTCTTGGCAACTGCAAATGCTCACATTAAATGCAGGACTGGAAATATGCAGTTGTCCTTCGGCAACATGACTATGGAGCTGAACATCTTCAATATTGCCAAACAACCTCACAATGCAGATGATGGAATTGTTGATGTGGATTTAATTGAAACAATAGTTGATAACACTTTTTTTTCAAACCTTAGTGATGATCCTTTACAAACATGTTTAACTCACTTTGGTTTTGATTTTGATATTGACAGATCGGTCGATGAGGTCAATGCCCTACTTGACTCAGCATCATCCATGGACACTAATAAATTGAAGTCAAGAGTTGAACAACTAGCACCATCAGAGAAGAGACTCATCCCATCATCAGAATCACGACCGAAACTCGAGCTCAAACCATTACCCAACACTCTGGAAAATGCATTTTTGGGAGAAGAAAGTACTCTGCCGGTAATCATCTCATCATCCCTAAATGACGAACAAAAAGGTAAGTTGTGGATATTTTAAAAGAGCACAAAGGAGCATTAGTATGGACCATAGCAGACATTAAAGGTATAAACCCAGTAGACTGCATGCATTACATTCACCTTGATGAAAATGCTAAAACTACTAGGGAGATGCAACGTCGGTTAAATCCTAACATGAAATAAGTTGTTAGAACTAAAGTCCTTAAGCTATTAGATGCATGTATCATTTACCTAATTTCTGATAGTTCATGGGTCATTCCTGTGCAAGTTGTCCCCAAAAAGTCAGGAGTCACAATAGTTACGAATGCTGATAATGAATTGATACCCACTAGAGTAACTACAGGATGGCGTGTATGCATTGATTATAGAAAGTTGAATTCTGTCACACGTAAATATCATTTTCCTTTACCATTTATTGATCAAATGCTTGATAGATTAGCAGGCCATGAATTTTATTGCTTTCTAGATGGCTACTCAGGATATAATCAGATTCTCATAGCACCAAAAGATCAGGAGAAAACTACTTTCACTTGCCCTTTTGGCACATTTGCATATAGGAGAATGCCATTTGGATTATGTAATGCACCTGCTACATTTCAACGATGCATGTTGAGCATTTTTTCTGATATGGTTGAACGATTCCTTGAAGTCTTTATAGATGACTTTTCTGTCTTTGGTGATTCATTTGATCAATGTTTACATTATTTAACACTAGTTCTGCAGAGATGTATCGAGAAGAACTTGGTCTTAAATTGGGAGAAATGCCATTTTATGGTAAAACAAGGTATTGTTCTCGGTCACATCATTTCGAGCAAAGGTATTGAGGTTCACAAAGCCAAGGTGGATCTCATTTCTAATCTTCCTCCACCTAAAACAGTCAGAGAAGCAAGATCTTTCCTTGGGCATGCTGGTTTCTATAGACGTTTCATTAAAGATTTTAGCAAAGTTTCTAGACCCTTATGCAATCTACTTGCTAAGGATGTACCTTTTATCTTTACTGATTCATATCTTATGGCGTTTGAAAAACTAAAGCAATTATTGACATCATCACCCATCATTCAGGCCCCAAATTGGAGCTTACCATTTGAGCTCATGTGTGATGCATCTGATTATACAGTAGGAGCAGTATTAGGACAAAGAGTTGATTGAATTCCCCACGTTATTTACTATGCTAGTATGACATTGAATGATGCACAGTTGAACTATTCAACTACTGAAAAAGAAATGCTAGCAGTAGTGTTTGCATTAGAGAAATTTCGATCTTATCTCATTGGTTGTAAAATAATCGTGTTCACAGATCATGCTGCTCTTAAATATCTTCTCAAAAAGAAAGATGCAAAAGCTAGACTAATTCGTTGGGTGTTACTTTTGCAGGAATTTGACTTGGAATTCAAGGATAAGAAAGAGACAGAAAATGTTGTGGCGGACCACCTCTCTCGTCTCCATTTTGACACAATTACAGAGCCATTAATATTGAATGAGTCATTTCCAGGTGAACAATTAATGAGTGTGGAAGTATTACCATGGTATGCTGATATAGTTAATTATCTTGTTACAGGTCAACTTCTAGAGCATTAGACCAAGCAAGACAAGGCTAAATTCTTTGCAGAGATAAAGAATTTCTTTTGGGATGACCCGTATTTGTTCAAGTATTGTGCTGATCAAATTGTTAGACGATGTGTCCCAGAAAATGAAATTCAGAATATTCTTTCATTCTGCCATGAACAAGCTTGTGGAGGCCATTTCAGTGCTAAGAAAACAGGAACTAAAGTTTTACAATGTGGTTTTTATTGGCCAACTATATTTTGAGATGCTTACACATTTTGTTCTTCATGTGACAGGTGTCAACGAATGGGGAGCAGTACACGAAGGAACATGATGCCACTAAATCTAATTATAGTGGTTGAGATTTTTTATGTATGGGGTATTGACTTCATGGGACCCTTTCCCCCTTCTTTTGGCCATCAATACATATTGGTTGCTGTTGACTATGTATCGAAATGGGTAGAAGCAATTCCATGTAGAACCAATGATCACAAGGTGGTGATAGGATTTTTGAAAAGCAACATTGTTTCACGCTTTGGATTCCCTCGAGCAATAATCAGTGATGGTGGTGCCCACTTTTGTAAAAAGCATTCAAAGCTCTTTTGACAAAGTATTCAATCACACACAAAGTCGCGACTCCATATCATCTGCAAACCAGTGGCCAAGTTGAGATATCCAATCGAGAAATAAAGCACATATTAGAAAAAACGGTGAGGCCAGACAGGAAAGATTGGTCATTAAGACTTGATGATGCATTATGGGCATACAGAACGGCTTTCAAGACCCCGATTGGGATGTCACCCTACAGGCTAGTGTATGGAAAAGCTTGCCACCTACCTGTGGAACTCGAGCATCGTGCGTATTGGGCCATCAAGAAATTCAACTTTGACATGCAGCAAGCCAGCTCAGAAAGAAGATTACAACTAGCAGAACTTGAAGAAATTCGCAATGATACATACGAAAATGCCAAGATTTACAAGCAACGAATGAAAGTCTTCCATGATAAGCAAATTATGAGAAAATCGTGCACTCTAGGTCAGAAAGTACTTTTATTTAATTCTCGCTTGCACCTATTCCCAGGTAAGTTACGCTCTCGTTAGTCTGGCCCATTTATTGTTCATACTGTTTTTCCACATAGGGCAATTGAAATTAAGGACCTAAAGAACGGTGTCACGTTTAAAGTTAATGGTCAAAGATTAAAGCCATATCTAGAATACCAACCACATGGAGAAGACATCGAAATAAATTTGAATTACCCACCAAATTTGAATTGATTTTTTTTCTTTTCGGTGATTTGATTTTTTCTTTCTTTCTTTCTTTATATTATTCTTTTGCTAATTGAAATTATTTTTGCATAAGTGTGTTTGTTTAACTATTAAGTTTTCTCTTATCATTTTTAAATTATGAGTACCTTGCTTAGACCGTTCCTCCTGAACATTCTTAAACCACTTCAACGTGTCAAAACTCATCTCAAAAGGCAGATTCAATTTTGTAAAACACATCGCATTTGGGCTCTACAACCACCAGAGTTAGTATCCTATGTTGAGGGTCTAGAAAGCCAACTCAGAGATATTGAGAGAAGTGTTTACGACATCCAGTTGGAGCTTGAGGTGAATTCAATAAGAGGACGATTTTAATTTTCTTTGTGTGTTTTAATTTGTTTTTCTGTTTGTGTGCTTTAGTTTGTTACCCCGGTGAAGTGACGGATAACGGTACTCCGTGACAATCAAGTCGGTTACTTCAGTTTCCCATAATAACTGATATTCTGAGGCGAAAGTATGGATAGAAACGAGATTCTAGTGAAGCTTCACAAGCGATTCCCTTCACTTCCTCAGAATGCCCTCCTTAAGATCTATAAAGCTCGGTCCGAACGCATGCGATTCCTCATGAGGAATAACATACCTGCTGATATTCGTTGGTTAATTGAGGCGAAAGTACGATCGGCAGGTGAGTTACCTTCAAAATTTATTGCATACATGACTGGTTGTGGTAAAGGAAATTATGCAAGAAAATGAAGAGCTCGAAGAATTTCGGTTGCTTGTCATAAGTGTGCCAGAATGAGTTGCAATAAAAACCCATGTTCTTTAGGAATGGTGTCTGATAACAGGAAAGATAAGATTCAATTCATTAGGGATGGCTTGAATAAGGAGTCATTGGATGATATCCTTTTGTCTCTTGAAACGCATCCCAATGGATATGTGCAAGGAGCAATTCTCCAGTTATGGCCATTATTTCAGAAAGAGCATGCACGATATAGTCTCGGGAATCTGACTATAAACGACCTTGTTTGCCAGTTTATAAGAAAACTGGATGGGAAGCCTATCCTCGACCCATAGAGGGCGTTCAAGCCGTTTCTGGACGTAAAACCAGAGGAAGATGTGAGCCACAGTCGCAACTACCTGTAAATATCCTTTCACTTTACTGTTATTTTATTACACTATTGTTTTATTGTGTGCATTATTGTCTTTAATAATTTTATTACTGTTTGCTATTTCCTTTTTACTGTTTCCTTTTTGACTCGCGATCCACGTGCTTTACGCGTTATTTGACACTGACATGTTACCTCATATACAACTGTGACCCACTGTCACCAAGACTCTTAAATGTGATTTTTTTTGTCAAGCACTCACAAATTATTTTTTGAGAAGTATCAAAATGGCAGCTACTCCAAATAGACAATTCAAGAACATTTGTGTGCTTTCTGAATTTACCTATGGCAAACATAAAGAGTTCGTTGAGGCAGCCATCGATCTTGGTCGAAGCATAGCAGCAAGAAAATTACATTTGGTGTATGGAGGAGGTAACCGAGGGTTATCAAAAATGGTCTCAGAAGCAGCTTTTATTAGAGGAAGTCAAGTGTTAGGCATCATCCCAAGAGTCCTAAAACCATTGGGTAGTTCGTCTGACTCATCAACTGGAGATGAGTTAGTCGTCTCAGGTATGCAAGAAAGAATAACTAAAATGCTTAATCATGCTGATGCTTTTATTTTCCTTCCAGGAGATCTTGCAACACTAGAGGCACTTATCACACTGCCATCTTGGGCCCATCTGCACATCCACCAAAAATCCATCGGTTTGTTAAATGTCAGTAACTTTTATAATGGCTTTATCGCATTTCTTAACCATGCAATAAAAAACTATTTCATTCCTTCTAATGTGAAAAAACTTTTTATTTGTCCTCACACTGCTAATGAGCTACTTGATCTGTTACAAGCTTATAAACCGGAGCCAGACCCCTGGACCTTTGTGTTGGAGCGCCCAAATAATGATGGTAACAGTAGCCGCAGTAAGAAGTACAAATTAGATTTAACTCTCCGCTTGTAAATATTTTTTTTTTTGTGTTGCACCACCCAGGTGATGTCTTCTAAACTCTATTTCTTTCCTTTCAAACATTGAGGACAATGTTTCGTTCTGATTGGGGAGAGGGAATAGTCGACAATTGTGGAATTTTAGTTAAGTTTTTACTAATTTTTTGTTATAGAAACTAACTGTTGCTAACTTTTTGTATTGAAGATGGCTGAATATGGAGGGTAGTGACTCTAGAAACGCATCTTCATCGTTTAAAAAAAATAAAAAAAAATTAATTAAAAAATTTTAAAAAAAATCTTTTTCTTTATTAAGTTTTGATGTTCATTTTTCTTCTTCTTTTTAATTTCTCCTCTATAAATATACATTTTCTAACTTTTGAGTCAAAGATAGCTGAATATGGAGTGTAGTTGCTCTAGAAACGCATCTTCTTTTAAAAAAAAATCATTTTTATTTTCTATCATTTTACGTGTAACTTTCTTAATTAGTTTTTATGCATCCATTTTCACATTTCTGCATGCATATTTTCCTTTCATGCTTAGAATAGGTTGGGGGTAGAATGTTGTTTGAAAAAAAAAAAAATTGTGTGATTTGTTTTAACATTGGATGACATGATTAATTTCAAATTTTAGTATTTGTATTATCTTTGGTCTTAAGTGATGTTACGTTATGTTTGCTATTCTACATGTTGAGGTCGGAGACAAATGTGAGTTGCTTGAAGGAATGAACATGTCATAATAAGTACCAAGTGAGTTTTTGAGCCTATTATTTTTCTTGCAGAATAACCCTTTTGCCCACTCTTTATACAGCTTAGCAGTTTATTATTTTACACACGATCTCTAAATTGCTTTTGAGTTAACCCTTAAAAGAAATTGTAAAATAAAAAAAAGAAAAAAATGTGTGTTGTTACATTGGGAGGCCCATCTAACTAGTAAATATGGATGATTATTTAGAGCCCTAACAGACGATGGAAAGGCCATCTTTGATCCGTTTGAGCCTTTCTAACCATCCCTTTTATTAAATATCCATAGTTAACCCTTTTGAGCCTTTAAAAAAAAAAAAAACCTTTCTTTGTCAACTTATCATCTTCACCCACTCTGATTTGGAGTATTACCCGATGTCTTATAAGTTCCATCACTTATTTATGTTTGAGAAAAATGTAAATAATTATTTTGTTCAGTGAAGTTATGCCAAAAAAAAAAAACAAAAGTTGTTGTTTCAAAAGAATAAAAATAAAAATAATAGGTGAAATCCACCTTGCAATTTCCAAAAAAAAAAATTCTCTGTATTTTTCTCAAACATACACTTTGTTTTCCTTATTTCCCTTCTTTGTTAGCCATGTCCCAGCCTACGTTACGTCCTAATAAAAGTCCTTCTTGATTTTAGGGAACTATAGTTTGAAGTAGAAGCTAGTTATATGGGCTAAAAAGATGTAGTGATGCATAATAAAAAAAAAAGATAAATAAAGTGGGTTGACTAGCATTTTTGTTTGACTTGAGATCGTATTATTTCTAAGCTGAGGGCATATTTATTTCATCTTGGTGAGAGCATGTGATATCACTTCTTTATTATTTTCTCTCTCAATTACCATTCATTGGAGTGACTATTTTTAGTGGGTTTAATTTATTTGTGAGAGTGTCACTACTTCCAGTGAGATTTTGGGGTTTGACATGTCATTCTTGAAAGTAGATATAACAAAGTCTACTAGGCTAATTCATGTGGATGGTTGATGTGAGTGTGATGTTGCTTTAGACTGGAGATAATGCTTATACTTTTATTTGATTGCTATCATTAATCTGATTGAATAAACACGAGTGTTTCTAAATTTAAAAAAAAATCATTTTGAATTTGAATTTGAATTTTATTTTCGCTTCATTTGCTAGGGACTAGCAATAAACTGGTTGGGGGGTGTGTTGAGTGTTATAAAATGCATATTTATAAAGGAGAAAACGGTCATTTTACATTTCAAGTCTTACTAACACCTTTACTTTTATGAATTTAACATTCTTTTGATTTAATTCCGTTTTTTTTTATTTTAATTAAGTATTTTATGTATTTTAGGGGCATCATAGTTATTTCACAATAAACGAGAGATCAGATGGCAAAACGGACATCACTTTTGAACTCAGGACGGTCAAGAACCTTAAGAGGAGCATAAAAGGAAAAATAGCACTGTTCACATATACGGTACTATTCACGTGTGCGGTACTGTATACGTTACTGTTCACGACACTGTTCACATAGACGGACGATAACGTGGCATTAACCGATGATGTGGCATTGACTGATGAGGTGTCACTAGCCTGTTGGGCTAAAATTCTTATGTACTGTTGATGGTGACGTGGCAGCATATCAGTGGACGAAAAATCTCGCGTACGGTACATGCATCACACAGGATTATTTTCAACCAAACTGCGTTACTGTTCATCCGGGTCAAACCGCGTTACTATTCATCCGGGTCAAACCGTATTACTGTTCATCCACGTGGTCAAACCGCGTACTGTTGACTGATGACGTGGCGCAATCTTGAGCGTCCAAACTGTTTTTTATCCGATGACCATGATTTACTGCATGTATCTATAAAAATGGGACCTCTCCCCCCTAATTTGATATCTCTGAATCCATTTTTGGGATCCATTTTCGGTAATTCCTTCTCCATCTTGTATTTTCTTCTTATTTTAATAAATTTCCATTTTGCCCCTAGTTCAATTATGAGTGGCTAATTTTCTTTCAAGCTTGGATTGAAAGTGAAGTCTCAACATGTGTCATGGGCTTAATTTGGTAAATTTATTTTCTCTCCCCCTCTAGTTTTTGTGGATGTTTTGACTTCTCGTCGACAAATAATAATAATCTTGTCTAGATACCGCCTTGGTTACACCGGCTCTCTAGTATAAGGTTATTATTATTTGGCACGATAAGCCCTTAGCACCATATTGATTAGAGCGTGGTTCATGAGGCGTGGATTCCCCGCTCATGATTTAATTGGCATTAATACGGATTATTTAGCCCATGATGCATGTTGATACGGATCCAGATACCCAAGTACGTCATTTTAATAGAATTCTCTTCAATTTATTCTCGCCATTTCAATTCCAACTTTAGAATTTATTCTCGCCATTTTAATTTAAGTTTTAGCATATTCCAAATCATTTCCACCACAAATCCAATCACCCATTTACAAAATTAATTTTACACAATTAAAATCCACCTCCTCGTGGGATCGACACTTGTTACCATTAGTCTATTCTACAATAGATTCGTGCGCTTGCGAGTACATTAAAATTTGCACAACAAGTTTTTGGCGCCGTTGCCGGGGACGTAAGTAATTTTAATTAATAGAATTAATTTTTGTGAATAATTTCTTTCATTTGTTTTCTTGTATATTTTTTTTGTTATAAAAAAAAGAAAAAAAAAAGAGTGAATCTACATTTAAAGGTTAGTATTTCTTTTCTTTTTCTCTTCTTTAAATTTCTGTAATTTAATTTTCAAGTTATTTTTTTTTCTTTGTAATTTTTGTTTATCTTACTAATTCTTTTTAGTTAATTTCTTTCACGTATTTGTTTTTGTGTATTTTTATAGTAAGGTTGTAATAGCGCAATAAGGTTAGTATCGTAATTTCTCCCTCTTTTTTATTTTTATTTGTTTTGTTCCCATCTTTATTTTTATTTTTTTTGTTTTGCATACATGGTCGTAGGTCATTATTATCTAATCTTGAACCTATAGACCTTGAATTAGAAAAAACACTTCGCACATACAGGCACATTAAAAATAAATTTGGAATGGATTTACAAGCACCACAGGAGAGGCCATTTAAGGATTATTTCAGTCCTTTAGCAAATTTGAGCACATCATGCATAAGATACCTAAATGTAGTTGTTAGGAGCTTTGAACTAAAACCCAGTGTGCTAAATTGTCTCCCCACATTCTATGGCTTAGAAAATGAGGACCCATATAATCATCTGAATGATTTTCATACTATTTGTCAAACTTTTAAATACGAGAAATTTTCAGACGATGATGTTAAACTCAGATTATTCCCATTTTCTTTAAAGGATAGAGCTCGTTCATGGCTTAATACATTGCCTACCAATAGCATTTCATCATGGGAACAAATGGTAACAAAATTTTTGAATAAATATTTTCCAGTGCATAAAACCAATGCTATTCGCAGGGAAATCTCAGAGTTTACCCAGAGAGAGGACGAGCAATTTTTCGAAACATGGGAGCGATTCAATGGGCTACTCTTGAAGTGTCCACATCATGGGTACGAGAAATGGCACCAATGTCAATACTTTTTGGAGGGATTACTGCCGAATGTGCAAGAATGGTTAATGGCAACAAGTGGAGGAGAGCTAATATCAAAAAGTGCATCAGAGATTTGGGAATTCTTCCAGCGACAAGCGGATAATTCCTAACAACGGAGTCGATCACTCAGGAATACTAGAAGAATTAAGGGAGTAAATGAGGTTCACATTGGCGAATCAAGTTCAGAAATTAAAGAAGTCAAAGCGATAATTGAAGGTCTCTCTCGACAAATAGCGTCATTATCGACTGCTAAATCAACCGAGCCACATGACCATGACTCATACTCAGATCACACCAATGCCATAAGTGTAATGAGAAAACCATCGAATTACAACCCATACTCCAACACATATAACCCTGGATGGAGAGACCACCCCAATTTTTCATGGTCTCAAGGATTCCAACAAAACGGACCAGCAGCTCCAGCTCCACCAATTCCACAAAATCCTCAAGCCTCTCAGCCACCATTTAGACCATACAATCAGAACCAGAACCACTCTCAACCTAGACCATGGGAGGATGCATTCCAGAATTTCAGGAATGTTACTCACTCCACGATTGAGCAACAGAACCGCACCATTGATGGACTACGAAATGAGTTGAGAGCGGGCTTCAACTCACAAGCCCAATCAGTTTCAAGCCTCGAGAAGATGGTGGGACAACTTACTTCTTCAGTTCAAACCTTGGCAATGACTGTTGAGAAAGGCAAATTTCCAAGTCAACCAGTGCCTAATCCTAAAGGAGTACATGAAGCAAGTACTAGTTCACCACAGCAGCATGGAGAGGTCAAAGCAATCATGACCTTGCGAAAAGGAAAGGAAGTCGACAACAAAGTGGAGATGCCGGTGACAAAAGAAAATCAAATTGTACCTGTGAATGTTGATGACTCATCACCAGAGGAGAAAGAAGAAACCAACCCACGAGAATACGTTCCCAAAGCTCCATTCCCCCAGAGGTTAGCTAAAGGCAAGAAGGGAAAATCCACAGGTGAGATTCTTGAATTTTCAACAGGTAAGTGTTAACATCCCTTTACTTGATGTTATTAAACAAGTTCCATCTTATGCTAAGTTTCTTAAAGACCTTTGTACTAAAAAGAGAAATATGCATGTTCAAAAGAAGGCATTTTTAACAGAAAACGTTAGTTCTATCCTCCAACATAAAATTTCTTTAAAATGTAAAGACCCAGGCTCCCCTACTATTTCATGTAGCATAGGGAACCACACAATTGAGAATGCTTTGTTGGATTTAGGAGCTAGTGTAAATTTGTTGCCTTATTCAGTATTTGTGAAACTTGGACTTGGAGAATTACACCCAACTCCAGTGGTGTTACAGCTTGCAGATCGATTCACGAAAATACCTCGTGGCATTGTGGAGGACGTGCTTATCCAGGTAGACAAGTTTTATTTTCCTGTTGATTTCATTGTAATTGACATTCAACCAATACAGGACTCAAGGAAGCACATCCCCATTATTCTAGGCCGACCTTTCTTGGCAACTGCGGATGCTCACATTCGATGCAGGACCGGAAATATGCAGTTGTCCTTCGGCAACATGACTATGGAGCTGAACATCTTCAACATTGCCAAACAACCTCACAGTGCAGGTGATGGAATTGTTGATGTGGATTTAATTGAAGCATTAGTTGATGATACTTTTCTTTCAAACCTTAGTGATGATCCTTTACAAACATGTTTAACTCACTTTGGTTTGGATTTTGATATTGACAGATCGGTCGATGAGGTCAACGCCCTGCTTGACTCAGCACCATCTATGGACACTAATAAATGGAAGTCAAGAGTTGAGCAACTAGTACCATCAGAGAAGCAACTCATTCCATCATCAGAATTACCACCGAAACTCGAGCTCAAACCATTGCCCAACACTTTGGAATATGCATTTTTGGGAAAAGAAAGTACTCTGCCGGTAATCATCTCATCATCCCTAAATGACGATAAAAAAGGTAAGTTGTTGGATGTTTTAAAAGATCACAAAGGAGCATTAGGATGGACGATAGCAGATATAAAAAGGTATAAATCCAGTAGACTGCATGCATTACATTCACCTCGATGAAAATGCTAAATCTACTAGGGAAATGCAACGTCGGTTAAATCCTAATATGAAATAAGTTGTTAGAACAGAAGTCCTTAAGCTATTAGATGCAGGTATCATTTACCCAATTTCTGATAGTTCATGGGTCAGTCCTGTACAAGTCGTCCCCAAAAAGCCAGGAGTCGCAGTAGTTACCAATTCTGATAATGAATTGATACCCACTAGAGTAACTACAGGATGGCGTGTATGCATTGATTATAGAAAATTGAATTCTGTCACACGTAAAGACCAATTTCCTTTACCATTTATTGATCAAATGCTTGATAGATTAGCAGGCCATGAATTTTATTGCTTTCTAGATGGCTACTCAGGATATAATCAGATTCCCATAGCACCAAAAGATCAAGAGAAAACTACTTTCACTTGCCCTTTTGGCACTTTTGCATATAGGAGGATGCCATTTGGATTATGTAATGCACCTGCTACATTTCAATGATGCATGTTGAGCATTTTTTCTGATATGGTTGAACGATTCCTTGAAGTCTTTATGGATGACTTTTCTATCTTTGGTGATTCGTTTGATCAATGTTTACATCATCTAACACTAGTTTTGCAGAGATGTATCGAGAAGAACTTAGTCTTAAATTGGGAGAAATGCCATTTATGGTAAAACAAGGTATTGTTCTCGGTCACATCATTTCGAGCAAAGGTATTGAGGTTGACAAAGCCAAGGTGGATCTCATTTCTAATCTTCCTCCACCCAAAACAGTCAGAGAAGTAAGATCTTTCCTTGGGCATGCTGGTTTCTATAGACGTTTCATTAAAGATTTTAGCAAAGTTTCTAGACCCTTATGCAATTTACTTGCTAAGGATGTACAATTTATCTTTAATGATTCATGTCTTGTGGCTTTTGAAAAGTTAAAGCAGTTGTTAACATCATCACCCATCATTCAGCCCCCAAACTGGAGCTTACCATTTGAACTCATGTGCGATGCATCTGATTATGCAGTAGAGCAGTATTAGGACAAAGAGTTGATCGAATTCATCGTCTTATTTATTATGCTAGTATGACATTAAATGATGCACAGTTGAACTATTCAACTACTGAAAAAGAAACGCTAGCAGTAGTGTTTGCATTGAAAAAATTTCGATCTTATCTCATTAGTTATAAAATAATTATATTCACAGATCATGCTGCTCTTAAATATCTTCTCATAAAGAAAGATGCAAAAGCTAGACTAATTCGTTGGGTGTTACTTTTTCAGGAATTTGACTTGGAATTAAAAGATAAGAAAGGTACAAAAAATGTTGTGGCGGACCACCTCTCTCGTCTCCATTTTGACACAATTATAGAATCATTACCATTGAATGAGTCATTTCCAGATGAACAATTGATGAGTGTGGAAGTATTACCATGGTATGCTGATATCGTTAATTATCTTATTACAGGTCAACTTCCAGAGCATTGGACCAAGCAAGATAAGGCTAAATTCTTTGCAGAGATAAAGAATTTCTTTTGGGATGACCCGTATTTGTTCAAGTATTGTGCAGACCAAATTGTTAGACAATGTGTCCTAGAAAATGAAATTCAGAATATTCTTTCATTCTGCCATGAACAAGCTTGTGGAGGCTATTTCAGTGCTAAGAAAACAACAACTAAAGTTTTACAATGTGGTTTCTATTGGCCAATTATATTTCGAGACGCTTACACTTTCTGTTCTTCATGTGATAGGTGTCAACGAATGGAGAGCATTACACGAAGGAACATGATGCCACTAAATCCAATTTTAGTGGTTGAGATTTTTGACGTATGGGGTATCGACTTCATGGGACCTTTTCTCCCTTCTTTTGGCCATCAATACATATTGGTTGCTGTTGACTACATATCGAAATGGGTAGAAGCAATTCCATGTAGGACCAATGATCACAAGGTGGTGATAGCATTTTGTGAAAAGTAACATTGTTTCACGATAATCAGTGATGGTGGTGCCCACTTTTGTAACAAAGCATTCAAAGCTCTTTTGACAAAGTATTCAATCACACACAAAGTGGCAACCCCATATCATCCGCAAACTAGTGGCCAAGTTGAGATATCCAATCGAGAAATAAAGCATATATTAGAAAAAACGGTGAGGCCAGACAGAAAGATTGGTCATTAAGACTTGATGATACATTATGGGCATATAGAACGGCTTTCAAGACCCCGATTGGGATGTCACCCTATAGACTAGTGTATGGAAAAGCTTGCCACCTACCTGTGGAACTCGAGCATCGTGCATATTGGGCCATCAAGAAATTCAATTTTGACATGCAGCAAGCCAGCTCAGAAAGAAGATTACAGCTGGCAGAACTTGAAGAAATTCGCAATGATGCATACGAAAATGCCAAGATTTACAAGCAACGAATGAAAGTCTTCCATGATAAGCAAATTATGAGAAAATCGTTCACTCCAGGTCAGAAAGTGCTTTTATTCAATTCTTGCTTGCACCTATTCCCAGGTAAGTTACGCTCTCGTTGGTCTGGTCCCTTTATTGTTCATATTGTTTTTCCACATGGGGCAACTGAAATTAAGGACCCAAAGAACGGTGTCATGTTTAAAGTTAATGGTCAAAGATTAAAGCCATATCTAGAGTACCAACCACATGACGAAGACACCGAAATAAATTTGAGTGACCCACCAAATTTGAATTGATTTTTTTTTCTTTTCGTTGATTTGATTTTTCTTTCTTTCTTTTTATTATTATTCTTTTGCTAATTGAAATTGTTTTTGCATAAGTGTGTGTTTATTTTACCATTAAGTTTTCTCTTGTCATTTTTAATCATGGGTCTCATACTTAGACCGTTCCTCCTGAACATTCTTAAACCACTTCAACGTGTCAAAACTCATCTCAAAAGGCAGATTCAATTTTATAAAACACAACGCATTTAGGCTCTACAACCACCAGAGTTAGTAGCCTATGTTGAGGGTTTAGAACGCCAACTTAGAGACATTGAGAGAAGTGTTTACGACATCCAATTGGAGCTTGAGGTAAATTCAATAAGAGGACGATTTTAATTGTGTGTTTTTATTTGTTTTTCTATTTGTGTGCTTTAGTTTGTTACCCCGGTGAAGTGGCGGATAACGGTACTCCGTGACAATCAAGTCGGTTACTTCAGTTTCCCATAATAACTGATATTCTGAGGCGAAGGTATGGACAGAAACGAGATTCTAGCGAAGCTTCACAAGCGATTCCCTTCACTTCCTCAGAATGCCCTCCTTACGATCTATAAAGCTCGGTCCGAACGCATGCGATTACTCATGAGGAATAACATACCTGCTGACATTCGTTGGTTAATCGAGGCTAAAGTACGATCGGCAGGTGAGTTACCTCCAAAATTTATTGCATACATGCCTGGTTGTGGTAAAGGAAATTATGCAAGAAAACGACGAGCTCGAAGAATTTCTGTTGCTTGTCATAAGTGTGCCAGAATGAGTTGCAATAAAAACCCATGTTCTTTAGGAATGATGTCTCATAACAGGGAAGATAAGATTCAATTCATTAGGGATGGCTTGAATAAGGAGTCATTGGATGATATCCTTTTGTCTCTTGAAACGCATCCCAGTGGATATGTGCAAGGAGCGATTCTCCAGTTATGGCCATTATTTCAGAAAGAGCATGCACGATATAGTCTCGGGAATCTGACTATAAACGACCCTGTTTGCCAGTTTATAAGAAAACTGGATAGGAAGCCTATCCTCGACCCATAGAGGGCGTTCAAGCCGTTTCTGGACGTAAAACCAGAGGAAGATGTGAGCCACAGTCGCAACTACCTGTAAATATCCTTTTACTTTATTGTTATTTTATTTCACTATTGTCTTATTGTTTGCATTATTGTCTTTAATAATTTTATTACTGTTTACTTTTTCCTTTTTACTCTTTCCTTTTTGACTTGCGAACCACGTGCTTTACGCGTTATTTGACACTGACATATTACCTCATACACAACCATGACCCACTATCACCGAGGCTCTTAAATGTGATTTCTTTTTTGTCAAGCACTCACAAATTGTTTTTGAGAAGTATCAGAATGTCAGCTACTCCCAATAGATAATTCAAGAACATTTGTGTGCTTTCTGGATTTACATATGGCAAATATAAAGAGTTCGTTGAGGCAGCCATAGATCTTGGTCGAAGCATAGCAGCGAGAAAATTACACTTGGTGTATGGAGGAGGTAATCGAGGGTTATCAAAAATGGTCTCAGAAGCAGCTTTTATCAGGGGAAGTCAAGTGTTAGGCATCATCCCAAGAGTCTTAAAACCATTGGGCAGTTCGTCTGACTCATCAACTGGAGAAGAGTTAGTCGTCTCAGGTATGTAAGAAAGAATAACTAAAATGCTTAATCATGCTGATGCTTTTATTTTCCTTCCAGGAGATCTTGCAACCCTAGAGGCACTTATCACACTAGCATCTTGGGCCCATCTGCACATCCACCAAAAACCTATCGGTTTGTTAAATGTCAATAACTTTTATGATGGCTTTATCGCATTTCTTAACCATGCAATAAAAAACTATTTCATTCCTTCTAATGTGAAAAAACTTTTTATTTGTACTCACACTGCTAATGAGCTACTTGATATGTTACAAGCTTATAAACTGGAGCCAGACCCCTGGACCTTTGTGTTGGAGCGCCCAAATAATGATGGTAACAGTAGCCGCAGTAAGAAGTACAAATTAGATTTAACTCTCCGCTTGTAAATATTGTTTTCTGTGTTGCACCACCCAGGTGATGTCTTCTAAACTCTACTTCTTTCCTTTCAAACATTGAGGAAAATGTTTCGTTCTGGTTGGGGGGAGGGAATAGTCGACAATTGTGGAATTTTGGTTAAGTTTTTACTGATTTTTGTTGTAGAAACTAACTGTTGCTAACTTTTTGTATTGAAGATGGCTGAATATGGAGGGTAGTGACTCTAGAAACGCATCTTCATCGTTTAAAAAAAAATAAAAAAAAATTAATTAAAAAATTTTAAAAAAATCTTTTTCTTTATTAAGTTTTGATGTTCATTTTTCTTCTTCTTTTTAATTTCTCCTCTATAAATATACATTTTCCAACTTGTGAGTCGAAGATGGGTGAATATGGAGTGTAGTTCCTGTAGAAACGCATCTTCTTTAAAAAAAAAAATATTTTCGTTTTCTATCATTTTACGTGTAACTTTTCTAATTAGTTTTTATGCATCATTTTCACATTTCTGCATGCATATTTTCCTTTCATGTTTAGAATAGGTTGGGGGGTAGAATGTTGTTTAAAAAAAAAATTTTGTGATTTGTTTTAACATTGGATGACATGATTAATTTTAAATTTTAGTATTTGTATTATCTTTGGTCTTAAGTGATGTTACATTATGTTTGCTACTCTACATGTTGATGTCGGATACAAATATAAGTTGCTTGAAGGAATGAACATGCCATAATAAGTACCAAGTGAGTTTTTGAGCCTATTATTTTTCTTGGAGAATAACCCTTTTGCCTACTCTTTATACAGCTTAGCAGTTTATTATTTTACACACGATCTCTAAATTGCTTTTGAGTTAACCCTTAAAAAAAATTATAAAATAAAAAAAAGAGAAAAAAATGTGTGTTGTTACATTGGGAGGCCCATCTAACTAGTAGGTATGGATGATTATTTAGAGCCCTAAAAGACGATGGAAAAGGCCATCTTTGATCCGTTTGAGCCTTTCTAGCCATCCCTTTTATTAAATATCCATAGTTAACCCTTTTGAGCCTTTAAAAAAAAAAAAACCTTTTCTTTGTCAACTTATATCTTGACCCACTCTGATTTGGAGTATTACCCGATGTCTTATAAGTTCCATTACCTATTTATGTTTGAGAAAAATGTAAATAATTATTTTTTTCAGTGAAGTTATGCCAAAAAAAAAAGAGAAAAAAAATACAAAAGTTGTTGTTTCAAAAGAATAAAAATAAAAATAATAGGTGAAATCCACCTTGCAACTTCAAAAAAAAAATCTCTGCATTTTTCTCAAACATACACTTTGTTTTCCTTATTTCCCTTCTTTGTTAGCCATGTCTCTAGCCTACGTTACGTCCTAATAAAAGTCCTTCCTGATTTTAGGGAACTATAGTTTGAAATAGAAGCTAGTTATATGGGCTAAAAAGATGTAGTGATGCATAATAATTAAAAAAAAGATAAATAAAGTGGGTTAACTAGCATTTTTGTTTGACTTGAGTTCGTATTATTTCTAAGCTGAGGGCATATTTATTTCATCTTGGTGAGAGCATGTGATATCACTTCTTTATTATTTTCTCTCTCAATTACCATTCATTGGAGTGACTATTTTTATTAGTTTTAATTTCTTTGTGAGAGTGTCACTACTTCCAGTGAGATTTTGGGGTTTGACATGTCATTCTTGAAAGTAGGTATGACAAAGTCTACTGGGCTGATTCATGTGGATGGTTGATGTGGGTGTGATGTTGCTTTAGACTGGAGATAATGCTTATACTTTTATTTGATTGCTATCATTAATTTGATGGAATAAATACGAGTGTTTCTATTAAAAAAAATAATTATTTTGAATTTGAATTTTGTTTTCTCTTTATTTGCTAGGGACTAGCAATAAGCTGGTTGGGGGGTGTGTTGAGTGTTAGAAAATGCATATTTATAAAGGAGAAAACCGTCATTTTACATTTCAAGTCTTACTAACAACCCTTACTTTTATGTATTTAACCTTCTTGTGATTTAATTACATGTGTTTTATTTTAATTAAGTATTTTATGTATTTTAGGGGCATTATAGTCATTGCACAATAAAGGAGAGATCAGACGGCAAAACGGACATCACTTTTGAACTCAGGACGGTCGAAACCTTAAGAGGAGCATAAAAGGAAAAATGGCACTATTCATATGTATGGTACTATTCACGTGTACGGTACTATCTACGTTACTGTTCTCAACACTGTTCACATAGACGGATCGATGACGTGGCATTGACCGATGATGTGGCATTGACTGATGAGGTGTCACGATCCTGTTGGGCTAAAATTCTTATGTACTGTTGATGGTGACGTGGCAGCATATCAGTGGATGAAAAATCTCGCGTACGGTACATGCATCACATAGGATTATTTTCAACCAAACCGCGTTACTGTTTATCCGGGTCAAACCGTGTTACTGTTCATCCGCGTGGTCAAACCGCGTACTGTTGACTGATGACGTGGCGCAATCCTGAGCGTCCAAACTGTTTTTAATCCGATGGCCATGATTTACTTGATGTATCTATAAAAAGGGGGCCTTTCCCCCCTAATTGGATATCTCTGAATCTATTTTTGGGATCCATTTTCTATAATTCCTTCTCCATCTTGTATTTTCTTCGTATTTTAATAAATTCCCATTTTGCCCCTAGTTCAATTATGAGTGGCTAATTTTCTTTCAAGCTTGGGTTGAAGGTGAAGTCTCAACATGTGTCATGAGCTTAATTTGGTAAATTTATTTTCTCTCCCCCTCTAGTTTTTGTGGATGTTTTGACTTCTCGTCGACAAATAATAATAATCTTGTCTAAATACCGCCTTGGTTACACTGGCTCTCTAGTATAAGATTATTATTATTTGGCACGATAAGCCCTTAGCACCATATTGATTAGAGCATGGTTCATGAGGTATGGATTCCCCCCTCATGATTTAATTGGCATTAATACGGATTATTTAGCCCATGATGCATGTTGATACGGATCCAGATACCCAAGTACGTCATTTTAATAGAATTCTCTTCAATTTATTCTCGCCATTTTAATTTAAGTTTTAGCATATTCCAAATCATTTCCACCACAAATCCAATCACCCATTTACAAAATTAATTCTACACAATTAAAATCCACCTACTCGTGGGATCGACACTCGTCACCATTAGTCTATTCTACAATAAATTCGTGCGCTTGCGAGTACATTAAAATTTGCACAACATCTTGTATTTTTTTTTAAAAAAAAGAAAAAAAAAGAAAACAAAAAGTGAATCTGTATTTAGAGGTTAGTATTTCTTTTCTTTCTCTATTCTTTACAATTATGCATTTAGAGGTTAGTAATTTTTAAGTTATTTTTCTTTGTAATTTTTGTTTTATCTTAATTTAATTTTCTTTATTAAGTTTTAATTTAATTTTTAGTTAATTTCATGTATTTGTTTTTGTGTATTTTTATAGAAAGGTTGTAATAGCGCAATAAGGTTAGTATCATAATTTCTCCCTCTTCTTTATTTTTATTTGTTTTGTTCCCATATTTATTTTTTTTATTTGTTTTGCATGCATGGTCGTAGGTCATTATTACCTAATCTTGAACCTATAGACCTTGAACTAGAAGAAACACTTCGCACGCACAAGAACGTTAAAAATAAAATGGATTTACAAGCACAACAGGAGAGGCCATTTAAGGACTATTTTAGTCCCTTAGCTAATTTGAGCACATCATGCATAAGATATCCAAATGTAGCTGCTAGGAGTTTTGAATTAAAACCCAGTGTGCTAAATTGTCTCCCAACATTTTATGGCCTAGAAAATGAGGACCCATATAATCATCTGAATGATTTTCATGCAATTTGTCAAACTTTTAACTATGAAAATTTTTCAGACAATGATGTTAAACTCGGATTATTCCCATTTTCTTTAAAGGATAGAGCTCGTTCATGGTTAAATACTTTACCTGCTAATAGCATTTCATCATGGGAACAAATGGTAACAAAATTTTTGAATAAATATTTCTCAGTGCATAAAACCAACGCTATTCGCAGGGAAATCTCGGAGTTTACCCAGAGAGAGGACAAACAGTTTTTTGAAACATGGGAGCGATTCAATGAGCTACTCTTGAAGTGTCCACATCATGGGTACGAGAAATGGCACCAATGCCAATACTTTTTGGAGGGATTATTGCCGAATGTGCAAGAATGGCTAATGGCAACAAGTGGAGGAGAGCTAATGTCAAAAAGTACATCAAAAATTTGGGAATTCTTCCAGCGACAAGCGGATAATTCCCAACAACGGAGTCGATCACTCAGGAATACTAAAAGAATTAAAGGAGTGAATGAGGTTCACATTGGCGAGTCAACTTCGGGAATCAAAGAAGTCAAGGAGATGGTTGAAGGTCTTGCTCGACAAATAGCATCGTTATCGACTGCTAAATCAACAGAACCACATGACCATGACTCATACTCCGATCAAGCCAATGCCATAGGTGTAAAGAGAAAACTATCTAATTATAACCTATACTCCAACACATATAACCCTGGATGGAGAGACCACCCCAATTTTTCATGGTCTCAAGGATTCCAACAGAATGGACCAGCAGCTCTAGCTCCACCAATGTAACAAATTCCACAAAATCCTCAAGCCTCTCAGCCACCATTTAGACCATACAATCAGAACCAAAACTACTCTCAACCCAGACCATAGGAGGATGCATTCCAGAATTTCAAGAATGTTACTCACTCCACAATTGAGCAACAAAACTGCACCATTGATGGACTACGAAATGAGTTGAGGGCAGGCTTCAATTCACAAGCCCAATCAGTTTCAAGCCTCGAAAAGATGGTGGGACAACTTGCTTCTTCAGTTCAGACCTTGGCAATGACTGTTGACAAAGGCAAATTTCCAAGTCAACCAGTGCCTAATCCTAAAGGAGTGCATGAAGCAAGTACCAGTTCACCACAGCAGCATGGAGAAGTCAAAGCAGTTATGACCTTGCGAAAAGGAAAAGAAGTCGACAACAAAGTGGAGATGCCGGTGACAAAAGAAAATCAAATTGTACCTGTGAGTGTTGAGGACTCATCACCGGAGGAGAAAGAAGAAACCAACCCACAAGAATATATTCCCAAAGCTCCATTTCCTCAGAGGTTAGCTAAAGGGAAAATCCACAGGTGAGATTCTCGAAATCTTCAAACAGGTAAGTGTTAACATCCCTTTGCTTGATGCTATTAAACAAGTTCCATCTTATGCCAAGTTTCTTAAAGACCTTTGTACTAAAAAGATAAATATGCATGTTCAAAAGAAGACATTTTTAACAGAAAACGTTAGTTCTATACTCCAACATAAAATTTCTTTAAAATGCAAAGACCCAGGCTCCCCCACTATCTCATGTAGTATAGGGAACCACACAATTGAGAATGCTTTGTTGGATTTAGGAGCTAGTGTAAATCTGTTGCCTTATTCAGTATTCGTGAAACTTGGACTGGGAGAATTACACCCAACTCCAGTGGCGTAACATGACTATGGAGCTGAACATCTTCAACATTGCCAAACAACCTCACAATGCAGATGATGGAATTATTGATGTGGATTTAATTGAAACAATAGTTGATAACACTTTTCTTTCAAACCTTAGTGATGATTCTTTACAAATATGTTTAACTCACTTTGGTTTTGATTTTGATATTGACAGATCGGTCGATGAGGTCAATGCCCTACTTGACTCAGCACCATCCATGGACACTAATAAATGGAAGTCAAGAGTTGAACAACTAGCACCATCAGAGAAGAAACTCATCCCATCATCAGAATCACCACCGAAACTCGAGCTCAAACCATTACCCAACACTCTGGAATATGCATTTTTGGGAGACGAAAGTACTCTGCCGGTAATCATCTCATCATCCCTAAATGACGAACAAAAAGGTAAGTTGTTGGATATTTTAAAAGAGCACAAAGGAGCATTAGTATGGACCATAGCAGACATTAAAGGTATAAACCCAGTAGACTGCATGCATTACATTCACCTTGATGAAAATGCTAAAACTACTAGGGAGATGCAACGTCGGTTAAATCCTAACATGAAAGAAGTTGTTAGAACTGAAGTCCTTAAGCTATTAGATGCAGGTATCATTTACCCAATTTCTGATAGTTCATGGGTCAGTCCTGTGCAAGTTGTCCCCAAAAAGTCAGGAGTCATAGTAGTTACGAATGTTGATAATGAATTGATACCCACTAGAGTAACTACAAGATAGCGTGTATGCATTTATTATAGAAAGTTAAATTCTGTCACACGTAAAGACTATTTTCCTTTACCATTTATTGATCAAATGCTTGATAGATTAGCAGGCCATGAATTTTATTGCTTTCTAGATGGCTACTCAGGATATAATCAGATTCCCATAGCACCAAAAGATCAGGAGAAAACTACTTTCACTTGCCCTTTTGGCACATTTGCATATAGGAGAATGCCATTTGGATTATGTAATGCACCTGCTATATTTCAACGATGCATGTTGAGCATTTTTTCTGATATGGTTGAACGATTCCTTGAAGTCTTTATGGATGACTTTTCTGTCTTTGGTGATTTGTTTGATCAATGTTTACATCATCTAACACTAGTTCTGCAGAGATGTATCAAGAAGAACTTGGTCTTAAATTGGGAGAAATGCCATTTTATGGTAAAACAAGGTATTGTTCTCGGTCACATCATTTCGAGCAAAGGTATTGAGGTTGACAAAGCCAAGGTGGATCTCATTTCTAATCTTCCTCCACCCAAAACAGTTAAAGAATTAAGATCTTTCCTTGGGCATGCTGGTTTCTATAGACGTTTCATTAAAGATTTTAGCAAAGTTTCTAGACCCTTATGCAATCTACTTGTTAAGGATGTACCTTTTATCTTTACTGATTCATGTCTTATGGTGTTTGAAAAACTAAAGCAATTGTTGACATCATCACCCATCATTCAGGCCCTAAATTGGAGCTTACAATTTGAGCTCATGTGTGATGCATCTGATTATGCAATAGGAGCAGTATTAGGACAAAGAGTTGATCAAATTCCCCACGTTATTTACTATGTTAGTATGACATTGAATGATGCACAGTTGAACTATTCAACTACTGAAAAAGAAATGCTAGCAGTAGTGTTTGCATTAGAGAAATTTCAATCTTATCTCATTGGTTGTAAAATAATCGTGTTCACAGATCATGCTGCTCTTAAATATCTTCTCACAAAGAAAGATGCAAAAGCTAGACTAATTCGTTGGGTGTTACTTTTGTAGGAATTTGACTTGGAATTCAAAGATAAGAAAGAGACAGAAAATGTTGTGGCGGACCACCTCTCTCATCTCCATTTTGACACAATTACAGAGCCATTAATATTAAATGAGTCATTTCCAGGTGAACAATTAATGAGTGTGGAAGTATTACCATGGTATGCTGATATAGTTAATTATCTTGTTACAGGTCAACTTCCAGAGCATTGGACCAAGCAAGACAAGGCTAAATTCTTTGCAGAGATAAAGAATTTCTTTTGGGATGACCTGTATTTTTTCAAGTATTGTGCTGATCAAATTGTTAGACGATGTGTCTCAGAAAATGAAATTCAGAATATTCTTTCATTCTGCCATGAACAAGCTTGTGGAGGCCATTTCAGTGCTAAGAAAACAGCAACTAAAGTTTTACAATGTAGTTTTTATTGGCCAACTATATTTCGAGATGCTTACACTTTTTGTTCTTCATGTGATAGGTGTCAACGAATGGGGAGCAGTACACGAAGGAACATGATGCCACTAAATCTAATTATAGTGGTTGAGATTTTTGATGTATGGGGTATCGACTTCATAGGTCCCTTTCCCTCTTATTTTGGCCATCAATACATATTGGTTGCTGTTGACTATGTATCGAAATGGGTAAAAGCAATTCCATGTAGAACCAATGATCATAAGGTGGTGATAGGATTTTTGAAAAACAACATTGTTTCACGCTTTGGATTCCCTCGAGCAATAATCAGTGATGGTAGTGCCCACTTTTGTAACAAAGCATTCAAAGCTCTTTTGACAAAGTATTCAATCACACACAAAGTGGCGACTCTGTATCATCTGCAAACCAGTGGCCAAGTTGAGATATCCAATCGAGAAATAAAGCACATATTAGAAAAAACGGTGAGGCCAGACAAGAAAGATTGGTCATTAAGACTTGATGATGCATTATGGGCATACAGAATGGCTTTCAAGACCCCGATTGGGATGTCACCCTACAGGCTAGTGTATGGAAAAGCTTGCCACCTACCTGTGGAACTCGAGCATCATGCGTATTGGGCCATCAAGAAATTCAACTTTGACATGCAGCAAGCCAGCTCAGAAAGAAGATTACAACTGGCAGAACTTGAAGAAATTCGCAAGGATGCATATGAAAATGCCAAGATTTACAAGCAACGAATGAAAGTCTTCCATGATAAGAAAATTATGAGAAAATCATTCACTCCAGGTCAGAAAGTACTTTTATTCAATTCTCGCTTGCACCTATTCCCAGGTAAGTTACGCTCTCGTTGGTCTGGCCCATTTATTGTTCATATTGTTTTTCCACATGGGGCAATTGAAATTAAGGACCCAAAGAACGGTGTCACGTTTAAAGTTAATGGTCAAAGATTAAAGCCATATCTAGAATACTAACCACATGGAGAAGACATCGAAATAAATTTGAATGACCCACCAAATTTGAATTGATTTTTTTTCTTTTCGGTGATTTGATTTTTTCTTTCTTTCTTTCGTTATATTATTCTTTTGCTAATTGAAATTATTTTTGCATAAGTGTGTTTGTTTAACTATTAAGTTTTCTCTTATCATTTTTAATCATGAGTACCTTGCTTAGACCGTTCCTCCTAAACATTCTTAAACCACTTCAACGTGTCAAAACTCATCTCAAAAGGCAGATTCAATTTTGTAAAACACATCGCATTTGGGCTCTACAACCACCAGAGTTAGTATCCTATGTTGAGGGTCTAGATATTGAGAGAAGTGTTTACAACATCCAGTTGGAGCTTGAGGTGAATTCAATAAGAGGACGATTTTAATTTTCTTTGTGTGTTTTAATTTGTTTTTCTGTTTGTGTGCTTTAGTTTGTTACCCCGGTGAAGTGGCGGATAACGGTACTCCATGACAATCAAGTCCGTTACTTCAGTTTCCCATAATAACTGATATTCTGAGGCGAAAGTATGGACAGAAATGAGATTCTAGCGAAGCTTCACAAGCGATTCCCTTCACTTCCTCAGAATGCCCTCCTTACGATCTATAAAGCTCGGTCCGAACGAATGTGATTGCTTATGAGGAATAACATACCTGCTGATATACGTTGGTTAATTGAGGCGAAAGTACGATCGGCAGGTGAGTTACCTCCAAACTTTATTGCATACATGCCTGGTTGTGGTAAAGGAAATTATGCAAGAAAACGAAGAGCTCGAAGAATTTCGGTTGCTTGTCATAAGTGTGCCAGAATGAGTTGCAATAAAAAC
The DNA here is from genome assembly GCF_000493195.1 of Citrus x clementina. Taxonomy (NCBI): domain Eukaryota; kingdom Viridiplantae; phylum Streptophyta; class Magnoliopsida; order Sapindales; family Rutaceae; genus Citrus; species Citrus x clementina. Next base: position 15,873,455 of record NW_006262022.1, read on the forward strand.
CCATGTTCTTTAGGAATGGTGTCTGATAACAGGGAAGATAAGATTCAATTCATTAGAGATGGCTTGAATAAGGAGTCATTGGATGATATCCTTTTGTCTCTTGAAACGCATCCTAGTGGATATGTGCAAGGAGCGATTCTCCAGTTATGGCCATTATTTCAGAAAGAGCATGCACGATATAGTCTCGGAAATCTGACTATAAACGACCCTGTTTGCCAGTTTATAAGAAAACTGGATGGGAAGCCTATCCTCGACCATAGAGGGCGTTCAAACCGTTT
>NW_006262022.1:15874259-16093035 GCF_000493195.1 Citrus x clementina
GATGTGAGCCACAGTTGCAACTACCTGTAAATATCCTTTCACTTTACTGTTATTTTATTTTCACTATTGTTTTATTGTGTGCATTATTGTCTTTAATAATTTTATTACTGTTTACTTTTTCCTTTTTACTGTTTCCTTTTTGACTCGCGAGCCACGTGCTTTGCGCGTTATTTGACACTGACATGTTACCTCATATACAATTGTGACCCACTGTCACCAAGACTCTTAAATGTGATTTTTTTTGTCAAGCACTCACAAATTATTTTTTGAGAAGTATCAAAATGGTAGCTACTCCAAATAGACAATTCAAGAACATTTGTGTGCTTTCTGGATTTACCTATGGCAAACATAAAGAGTTCGTTGAGGCAGCCATCGATCTTGGTCGAAGCATAGCAGCAAGAAAATTACATTTAGTGTATGGAGGAGGTAACCGAGGGTTATCAAAAATGGTCTCAGAAGCAGCTTTTATTAGAGGAAGTCAAGTGTTAGGCATCATCCCAAGAATCCTAAAACCATTAGGCAGTTCATCTGACTCATCAACTGGAGATGAGTTAGTCATCTCAGGTATGCAAGAAAGAATAACTAAAATGCTTAATCATGCTGATGCTTTTATTTTCCTTCCAGGAGATCTTGCAACACTAGAGGCACTTATCACGCTAGCATCTTGGGCCCATCTGCACATCCACCAAAAATCCATCGGTTTGTTAAATGTCAGTAACTTTTATGATGGCTTTATCGCATTTCTTAACCATGCAATAAAAAACTATTTCATTCCTTCTAATGTGAAAAAACTTTTTATTTGTGCTCACACTGCTAATGAGCTACTTGATATGTTACAAGCTTATAAACTGGAGCCAGACCCTGGACCTTTGTGTTGGAGCGCCCAAATAATGATGGTAACAGTAGCCGCAGTAAGAAGTACAAATTAGATTTAACTCTCCGCTTGTAAATATTTTTTTTCTGTGTTGCACCACCCAGGTGATGTCTTCTAAACTCTATTTCTTTCCTTTCAAACATTGAGGACAATGTTTCGTTCTGGTTGGGGGGAGGGAATAGTCGACAATTGTGGAATTTTGGTTAAGTTTTTACTAATTTTTTGTTGTAGAAACTAACTGTTGCTAACTTTTTGTGTTGAAGATGGCTGAATATGGAGGGTAGTGACTCTAGAAACGCATCTTCATCATTTAAGAAAAACATTAAAAAAAATTAATTAAAAAATTAAAAAAAAATTATTTTTCTTTATTAAGTTTTGATGTTTATTTTTCTTCTTCTTTTTAATTTCTCCTCTATAAATATACATTTTCTAACTTTTGAGTCGAAGGTGGCTGAATATGGAGTGTAGTTCGTCTAGAAACGCATCTTTTTTTTAAAAAAAAAAACCATTTTCGTTTTCTATCATTTTACGTGTAACTTTTCTAATTAGTTTTTATGCATCATTTTCACATTTCTGCATGCATATTTTCCTTTCATGCTTAGAATAGGTTGGGGGTAGAATGTTGTTTGAAAAAAAAAATTTGTGTGATTTGTTTTAACATTGGATGACATGATTAATTTCAAATTTTAATATTTGTATTATCTTTGGTCTTAAGTGACGTTACGTTATGTTTGCTACTCTACATGTTGATGTCGGAGACAAATGTGAGTTGTTTGAAGGAATGAACATGTCATAATAAGTACCAAGTGAGTTTTTGAGCCTATTATTTTTCTTGGAGAATAACCCTTTTGCCCACTCTTTATACAACTTAGCAGTTTATTATTTTATACACGATCTCTAAATTGCTTTTGAGTTAACCCTTAAAAAAAATTGTAAAATAAAAAAAAGAAAAAAATGAAAAAAATGTGTGTTGTTACATTGGGAGGCCCATCTAACTAGTAGATATGAATGATTATTTAGAGCTCTAAAAGACGATGGAAAGGCCATCTTTGATCCATTTGAGCCTTTCTAGCCATCCCTTTTATTAAATATCCATAGTTAACCCTTTTGAGCCTTTAAAAAAAAATATAAAAAAAACCTTTTCTTTGTCAACTTATTATTTTGACCCACTCTGATTTGGAGTATTACCCGATGTCTTATAAGTTTCATCACCTATTTATGTTTGAGAAAAATTTAAATAATTATTTTGTTCAGTGAAGTTATGCCAAAAAAAAAAAAAACAAAAGTTGTTGTTTCAAAAGAATAAAAATAAAAATAATAGGTGAAATCCACCTTGCAACTTCCAAAAAAAAAAAATTCTCTGCATTTTTCTCAAACATACACTTTGTTTTCCTTATTTCCCTTCTTTGTTAGCCATGTCCCCAGCCTACGTTACGTCCTAATAAAAGTCCTTCTTGATTTTAGGGAACTATAGTTTGAAGTATAAGCTAGTTATATGGGCTAAAAAGATGTAGTGATGCATAATAAAAAAAAAGATAAATAAAGTGGGTTGACTAGCATTTTTGTTTGACTTGAGATCGTATTATTTCTAAACTGAGGGCATATTTATTTCATCTTGGTGAGAGCATGTGATATCACTTCTTTATTATTTTCTCTCTCAATTACCATTTATTGGAGTGACTATTTTTAGTGGGTTTAATTTATTTGCGAGAGTGTCACTACTTCCAGTGAGATTTTGGGGTTTGACATGTCATTCTTGAAAGTAAATATAACAAAGTCTACTGGGCTAATTCATGTGGATGGTTGATGTGAGTGTGATGTTGCTTTAGACTGGAGATAATGCTTATACTTTTATTTGATTGCTATCATTAATCTGATTGAATAAACACGAGTGTTTCTAAATTTAAAAAAAAAATCATTTTGAATTTGAATTTGAATTTTATTTTCGCTTCATTTGCTAGGGACTAGCAATAAGCTGGTTGGGGGGTGTGCTGAGTGTTAGAAAATGCATATTTATAAAGGAGAAAACCGTCATTTTACATTTCAAGTCTTACTAACACCTTTACTTTTATGAATTTAATCTTCTTTTGATTTAATTCCGTTTGTTTTATTTTAATTAAGTATTTTATGTATTTTAGGGGCATAATAGTCATTTCACAATAAACGAGAGATCAGATGGCAAAACGGACATCACTTTTGAACTCAGGACGGTCAAAAACCTTAGGAGGAGCATAAAAGGAAAAATAGCACTGTTCACATGTATGATACTATTCATGTGTACGGTACTGTATATGTTACTGTTCACGACACTGTTCACATAGACGGGCGATGACGTGGCATTGACCGATGATGTGGCATTGACTGATGAGGTGTCACGATTCTGTTGGGCTAAAATTCTTATGTACTGTTGATGGTGACGTGGCAGCATATCAGTGGACGAAAAATCTCGCGTACGGTACATGCATCACACAGGATTATTTTCAACCAAACTGCGTTACTGTTCATCCGGGTCAAACCGCGTTATTATTCATCTGGGTCAAACCGTGTTACTGTTCATCCGCGTGGTCAAACCGCGTACTGTTGACTGATGACGTGGCGCAATCCTGAGCGTCCAAACTGGTTTTAATCCGATGGCCATGATTTACTCCATGTATCTATAAAAAAGGGGCCTCTCCCCCCTAATTTGATATCTCTGAATCCATTTTTGGTATCCATTTTCTGTAATTCCTTCTCCATCTTGTATTTTCTTCTTATTTTAGTAAATTTCCATTTTGCCCCTAGTTCAATTATAAGTGGCTAATTTTCTTTCAAGCTTGGGTTGAAGGTGAAGTCTCAACATGTGTCATGGGCTTAATTTGGTAAATTTATTTTCTCTTCCCCTCTAGTTTTTGTGGATGTTTTGACTTCTCGTCGACAAATAATAATATTCTTGTCTAGTACCGCCTTGGTTTCACCGGCCCTTTAGTACAAGGTTATTATTATTTGGCACGATAAGCCCTTAGCATCATATTGATTAGAGCGTGGTTCATGAGGTGTGGATTCCCCCCTCATGATTTAATTGGCATTAATACGGATTATTTAGCCCATGATGCATGTTGACACGGATCTAGATACCCAAGTACGTCATTTCAGTAGATTTCGCTTCAATTTATTCTTGCCATTGCAATTCCAATTTTAGAATTTATTATCGTCATCTCAATTCCAATTTTAGGATAATTTAAATCACATCGTGCACTTGAGAGTACATTAAAATTTGCACAACACTAGCTTACATAAAGAGTTGGGGACGAAATTGAGATTTAGCACTGCTTTCCATCCACAGACAGATGGACAATCCGAAAGGACTATTCAAACCCTTGAGGATATGCTTCGAGCTTGTGTACTAGGATTGAGTGGTGGTTAGGAAAAGCACCTAATGTTGATTGAATTTGCTTATAACAATAGCTTCCATTCGAGTATTGGCATGGCACCATTTGAGGCATTATATGGAAGAAAGTGTAGGTCCCCAATCTGCTGGGATGACGTTGGTGAAAGAAAACTTTTGGGTCCAGAATTAATACAGATTACTGTTGATGAAATCAAGTTGATTAGAGGACGTCTTCAAACAGCTCAGAGCAGACAGAAGAGTTATGCAGATCGTCATAGACGTGAGTTGGAATTTGAAAAAGGAGATTTTGTTTTCTTGAAAATATCGCCATGGAAAAGGGTGTTTCGGTTCGGGAAGAAAGGGAAGCTTAGCCCTAGATTTATTGGACCATTTGATATTTTAGAGAGAATTGGTCCGGTGGCCTATCGCATAGCTTTACCACCAAGTCTGTCTAGGCTTCACAATGTATTTCATGTGTCTGTGTTAAGAAAGTACATTGCAGACCCTTCACATGTGCTAGACTACCAACCGATTCAGATAACTGAAGACATGTTGTATGAGGAATAGCCTATTGAGATTGTCGATCGAAACGAACAAGTATTAAGGAATAGAGTTATTCCCCTAGTGAAGGTACGATGGATGAATCATTCTATTGAGGAAGCCACATGGGAGCGAGAAGCAGAAATGTTGGAGAAGTATCCTTAACTCTTCCATGCATAAGGTAACCTTTTAATTTCGAGGACAAAATTTTTGATAGGAGGGGAGAAATTGTAACGCCACAAATTCCCATATATATTAAATTATGGAAATTGGGCTTTCATTGAGAATTAAGGGTGGCCTATAACCCTTATTAAGAGGTTATTTATGAGATAATTTTGGAAAAAGGTTATTTTTCCTTATTAAATAGGGTTTCTTAAGATCCCCTATAAATGCATACTTTTTCCCCTTCCATAACCCTAAGTTCACAACGTTTATTCTTCTTCTCTGCTACTCTTTACGCTTATACCCAAATCTTAGGATTCAAACCTTTGTTTAGGAGAGAATCAAAGCGACAGGTAAGTTATTCTGCATGTTCTCAACAGATTTCTAATCACTCTATCTAGCTAGGGTTTATATTGGCATGATTCTAGATGGTTGTAGATCATAATGCAAGATTTAGAATGTATTTAGGCGTTGTTTAGGGATTTGATTTATTATGAGTTTAGTTAATCAATCCTTGACGTATTAAGCACAGGATAATTCTGGACAACATGAGTATCTCGAATTTAAACCTATATTTTCTGAACTAATTTTCTTATAAAATTTATATTTCTAGAAACCAGACATGTAGGGCTTCTTGATTAAATTTTATTTCATTAAATTAGACTTCGTTTTCAATTTTATAAGTATTTTGGAAATAGAAACCACTGCATTGGAAAACTACGATTCCAGGATTGTCATCAGATTCACAAGACTATTTGTACCACTAAATGAACTTGGAAAATTCTGAAAGTTTATATGTATGTTAATATATGTGTCTAGGATTCTCAGTTTTAATTTCATAATTTTCGGATTAGTATTTTATTTTATAAAAATCACGAAACTCGTTCTGTTTAGTTTAGATTATGTGAAAACAGTTTTGAATTTGCTGAGAAGTAAATAGTTTTTAAAATGTTTTTGATATCGGATCCTCTTGTAAATTTTACATGGGGTACTCATGGATCATAATAGTTCCATAGGATATTATATCATTCTGAGTCTTAGATTAAGAGTTAAAATTCTGAGAATCAGACCTGTACGGGTATGAATTAGAAAATCAGATTCTTAGAATAAGTTATTGATTGTCATATCTTGTATTTGTTTAAGGTATTGAAGGTGATTGAGGCTCTTAGAAGCTTAGAGGTGTGTTTATTCATTCATTTTTCGAAGTAAGTAACTTTATTCCTAATGTACTGGATATGTATAAGTATTTTGATATTATTATTATAAGTATAAATGTTTTGATACTACTTAAAGGATTAATTGATTTTGATAACAAAATTAGTTTTATGTAAATGTTTTCAAACCTAAATTCTTTTTAACAAAGTATTTTATAAATGCTTTTTAATATGTAAATGATTTTATGACATGACAACCTTTTATGATGTTATCTTTAAAATGTTATGCAAGCCTAAATTATTGATATGAACTTTTATGAAACTGATACAAATGTTTTATACCTATGTTTGATTTCAATTATTGATGATTGTATGAGATTCTTAATGTTTTGGCTCATTGTCCATAGTTATTATGATTATGATTCTGATTCTGATCGTAATATACGATATATCTGTCTGGACCAGTACTGGGTTTCTGTTTGAGTGTGCACACGATATTCTGATTCTGTTTCTGGCCGGGTCACCGGGACTATAGGTGACACTATGTGACAAGAGCTAACCTTTTGTTTTCTGTATATGTATTATATGATTTGCTTCGTAAGTAAATATGCTTTTGAATATTCTGAATTATTAAGAATTTATGTTATGTTATCGTGATATATCGTTTTATAAAATTTATGGATTATGATATATGTTTTAAACAAAAGAAGGCTTGCAATATTTTTTTTTGTATCGATAGGCCTAGTATGTTAGAAATGGCTTTACTTACCGAATTGATGGCTCACCCATCGTCATTACTTTTTGCAGATTGAGTTTCTTTGAGAGGGGCGCTTAGCTTTGGAGTTAGTAATTTTCTGTTTCCGTTGCTATTTGAATAAGAGGAGCAATAAACTCGTGTTTCTATTTAGTTATTTCTATTATGAACGTGTAATTTGGAGTTTGAGACTTTTGTTATTATTTTTATGTCCTCGGGAGAGATTATTTAGTATTAGACGTTTTAAATTTGTGGATTTATTTGAATAAGAATTGGAGGTATTTCAGTTTGAAACTTATGAATAAAGATTATGATTTGTGAGTAACCTCCTTCTTCACGTGCTTCGCATGTGTTAGATTTGGGGTGTTACAAGAACCATGCAATTCATCAAGCATGTCATCAAGTCTAGGAATAGGATGTCGATACTTTACAATGATTTTATTAATTGCACGACAGTCAATGTACATCCTCCATGTGCCATCCTTTTTGGGCACTAGTAAAATTGGTGCCGCACATGGACTCATGCTCTCCCTCACATATCCCTTTGCCAAGAGTTCTTCAACTTTCCTTTGAAGCTCCTTTGTCTCCTCATGGTTACTTCTATATGCGGGTCTATTAGGAATGGTACCTCTAGGGACTAAGTCTATTTGATGCTCATTTCCCCTAATAGGTGGCAAACCATTAGGGACTTCATTTGGAAACACATCATCAAAGTCCTGCAAAAGAGTCACAATAGCACTAGGCAAAGAAAAGTTAAGCTCATTTGTATGTGAACAAGCCTCTTTGCACAAAAGTACAATGATAGGTTGTTTTGAAAAGAAAGCCCTCTTAACCTCGCTCTCTTTTGCAAACAAGTTCACTTGCTGCCTCTCTTTTCTCTCAACAATATTTGTTTCAATCTTTTCACTTGTTTTTCTCTCAATCTTTCTTTCTTTTGTACTCTCATTTTCTTTTTTTGTATCACTCTCTTTTTGTATTGGCATTTGATCCTCATACACTTGCCTAGGTGTTAATGGTGCAAGAGTGATTTGCTTTTTATTCATTACAAAAGAATATCTATTTAAGTAACCATCATGTGTCACACGCCTATCATATTGCCAAGGTCGCCCCAAAAGAATGTGTCCAGCATGCATGGGTACTACATCACATAGAACTTCATCCTTGTATCTCCCAATTGAGAATGAAACCAGCACTTGTTTATTTACTTTGGCTTCCCTACAATCATTCAGCCATTGTAGCTTATATGGCCTAGGATGTTTCAAAGTTTTCAAATTCAATTTTTCAACTAAACTAAACTAGTGCTAGCCACATTAGTACAACTTCCACCATCAATTATCATATTACATACCTTATCTTTGATGGGGCATCTAGTTTGAAAGATGTTATCACGTTGTACCTCTGCATCTTCTTTTACTTGCACGTTGAGAGCATGCCTAACAACCATCAATTTACCATCAACATGATACTCTACACCATCATAGGTTCATCATCTGATTCACTCTCTGTTTCAACATTTCCATCATCCCTCAAGATCATTACTTTCTTATTTGGGCATTGAGATGCAATATGACATGTCCCCAAACATTTAAAACACTTAATATCTCTATTTCTAGAGTGTTGGGAATCAGATTTACCTTTGCTTTGGTTGCCTCCCTCTTTATGATCCTTGAATGGCTCAATCTTAGGCTTTGAAATAGCCTTTTCATCTTTCCTCCATTTTGACTTCAATGAGGAAGATGAACCCAAATTGGTTCTAGTGGAACCTTTCTTTTTCAGTTGTCGTTCCATTTTCATGGCCATGTGAACCATGTCTTCCAACTCAACATAGTGCTGCAAGTCAACCACATTAGCAATATCTTGATTTAAACCATGTAAAAATCTTGCCATAGTGGCCTCTCGTTCTTCTTCAATGTTGGCTCGAATCATGATTATTTCCATCTCCTTTTGGTAATCTTCCACAGTTCTGAAACCTTGTGTAAGGCTTTGAAGCCTTTGGTGCAGCTCCCTATAATAATGACTAGGAACAAATCTCCTCTTCATGATGGCCTTCATCTCCTCCCAAGTGTTTATAGGCCTTTCACGATTTCTTCTCCTACTCAAAACAAGTTGATCCCACTAAATAATAGCATAATTAGTAAATTCAACAGCAGCTAGTTTTACCTTTTTCTCCTCAGAGTAGTTGTGGCAATCAAATACTAGTTCCACTTTTTTTCCCACTCCAAATAAACTTCCGGATCATTTTTACCTTGAAAATAAGGAATTTTTAGTTTGGTACTCCCCAAATCATGATCTATACATCTTGCCCTTCTATCATATCTTCCACGCATGTCAACAGTGGCCTGGTCATCAAAATTATCTAAGTCATCACCATCTTCTTCTCCTATGGCAGCACGCCCTTGATTACCTCTTACATTAGGAGCTATTGGTTGTTGCCCCCTTTGTAGATTGGTTATGACAGTGTCTTGCCTCTCCAATTTGACATGAATCTCTCCAAACATCAGATTCATGCGCTCAAATTGTTGTTGCATGGCCTTGAGCATAATTGATTGGTCACTTGATCTTTTGACATATTTGTAATCTGAAAAGAATGTTACCAAAAAGACCTCACAACACTCTCTCACGTGTTTCACTCAATTTGATGTCACTTAACTCTCGTGTTTAACACACAAATTGGCTTTTTCCCTCTAATGATCTCACAAACTTTTGCCTTTTACCACACTTAATTCTCTCTTTCAGTTCTTTATTGAACTAAATAAACACAATCAAGAAAAAAAACCGAAGTGGCACACCAAATATGACAATCCAGCACACTAACAAAGAAAAGAAATTAAGAGAACACAAAGAATGAAAAGGAAATTGAAGAAAGGAAAGCAAGCAAGCGAAGCAACACAATTGATATTGTGTGTAAACAATGTCAAGGAAAATGAATAACTAAAATTCAATTTGATGAAAGTAGAAATACTTGAATCCTTTTGTAATCTCTTTTTTTTTTTATAATCAAAATAAATAAGACATTCAAACCTGATTAGAAACTAGCTCTGATACCAAATGATACGAAACCCCACAATGAAACTTTGAAACTCACACTTAAATTGTAGTTTCAACTTCTCAAGAAAGTTCTAAATAGATTTATGACAAACAAAACCTTGACCTAATGCTTAAGAAAATCATGAACCAAAGGTATAGAGAGAGATATTGATGCCACACTCAAGAAATAGATGAGAAGGTGAGTGATAAGTCTAAATTTGGAACGCCACAAGAAAGCAAATTTTTGATAAGTTCACTAGTTCTCAAAAGAACCAAAGAAAGAATAATCTTTCAAATTCAAATAACATTAATCTCTTAGTTATTTTACATAGCAAGGTTGCTGAGTTTAAATAGGCTAAAAGAAACCCAAGATCTTAAAAATACAAATGAAAACATTGGAACAACCCTCTAAGTATAGGTTTGTCAAAGGGTGCTTTAAAAGCCTTCACCAACCCACCATTATTAATGATAGACTTACCTAACACATTGATAAACTTGACACAAAATAAATAAATGAAGTTGAATAATCAAAGGAGTCGTTTGAATTCCCAAGCCTGAATAAGTTGTAATAAATTGATCATAACTCCTTCTAGAGAACTCCAAATCCAACTCTGTAAAATGTATTGGAAAGCTAACTTAATTATCTTTCCAACAGTATATAGCGTGTATATTAGTTCTGGCTCAATCAATACCAGATTTATTCCGAATTTTCCCTTTCTGCATTTGATCCAAATTGTGTATTTGGCTGCTCAATAGCTTGAATAATGCCCACAATGCCTTGTCTTCTCTCCAAGCCCAATTCATGATGTCTTGCATCTTGAATTGCATTTTCAATCCATATTTTCTCAATTAATCCATTTAATGCAGCTTGCATCTTTTTGGGTCTAGCTCTTGTAATTGGGCTTCCATGAATGTGCAAAGGATCACTTGAAGCTTTAATGGTATTCCCTTGATGGTTCTCATCAGTGACCCCAAGAGTTATGTATGTAATTACAGAGACAATAATGTATTATTAAGAAATGCAGTAGTTTGAATATTTGCACAATCGATAGTTGTATTCAATATTGAAGCCTTAATTAAGAATATATATATTTTACATGCATTTAATAATAATACATAAATAAAAAAGCATATAGGGCTTGTAACCATATAATATTAAATTACATGGTTTGTAAAGCTTGTTTTGAGCTATCAAAATTTGCAATAGGAAGAACTAACAAAGGATCTAAACCACGTGCTCCATGGATGAATAAAGTGTGTGGGATTTACATTGACTAAGTCGAAAAAGATAAACGGATAAAAATAAGCTGAATAATGTTTGATAATAACTATCCAATTTTTCTAAGTCCTCCCCATTTTATACGTATTGGTTTTGTATTCATAGAAGGTCTACATATCTATCTACTCATACATCTCAGTATCTTTCCCAAACAATCAATCAAGGTTACTAAATTTCTTTATGCTGTTGTAAATAATTAAAACTTGAACTCGTGATTTTAGAAGATGTAAAACTTTGAAATTGCAAGAGCTTGATCTTAATTTGAATTGGTCAATTTGTAGTAGAATATATTTGATTTTGGTATGTTCAATTTTTAATCTATGACATGTTGCTAAAATGTCTTTCATTCTTTGTTGAATTTGATTAATTCCAAAAGTTTAAGCTATGTATGTGTAGGAGCAGTTTCTTTAATTTGATTAATATTTTATATATGTTATTTTTTTTAGTAGTATTTAAATTTTAATATTGATTTGAGGACTTTGATGTGCAAGATATGGTTATCAATGAAGAAGGAGATTCTAGTAGCCCATTTACTAATATTGATTTATCTCCAGCAAGTATTGCAGAGATGAATGCTACAAGAGATAGAATTGCAACTTCTATGTGGCATGATTACATGTGTAATGCATGATGTCTTTCATGTAATTTTTTATAATTATTTTCTTTAAATCATATGTGTTGTAATATATATCTTAATTATAGTGTAGAAACAATGACAATGTAAAACTGTTTTTTTTTATTAATGCTAATACTAAAACTTTATCATCGTGTAATTTTTTATAATTATTTTGTTTAAATTATTTATGGTATGTTTATGTATGTATTAGTTAAACAATTATTTTCTAACTATAACTATGACTTAAATGTTTAGTAAAAATTGTTTTTGAAAATGGTACTACCAAACACATATTTACTATTTTTATTATTTTCAATTGTGTCTACCAAACGCATATTACTATTTGCAATTTTAAAATACAGGATGCAGAAAATGATAACAAACACATACTTAAATTTGAAATATAGCAACTGTAAAATATCATTTTCATTCTCATTTTTGTTCTTAGAAAATAGAAATTCAGAAACAATACCAAACAGGCCCTAAGTATTTCACTATCAAATCACATTTGAAGCAACTTCAGATCTTATTATTATTTGCTCTTCAACCAAAAATTTGAGAAAAAAAATTTTCTATTTTATTTTTTATATAAGAAATTTGCAAAAATTTATAAAGGATGATCGAACTCTGGTGAGCTTTGGAGGGCAAGGAAGACGAAATGTGTATTTGGCATTGTCTTTGAGAAGCTGTTTTCCATTTTGTAAGAACAAAACACAAAAAAAAAAAAATGTTTAGGGGGCTTTTTTTTTTTTTTTTACAATAAACCAAGAATTTGTAAAACAAAAATTTTCATTCTCGTAAAAGAGAACACTAGGACCATCTTTGGAAGCTAGGATAAGAGGTAGGATTGGACAAATTTTTGGGAGGAAACAAATTAATCCAATTCTAGGCTTGTTTGACCATCAGAATTAGTTGATTAGTCCAAAATTTAATCCAAAAGCAATAAGATTATTGATCCTTATTTCAACTAAGGTTTAAGAAGGATAAAATCTTACTTTTTACTCTTTTCATTTTTATTTAAATTAACATTTACATAAACAAATATAAAATTAATTTTGTAATTTATTTAAATAAAGAATATCAAAATTTAATTCAATATTTTATTTACAAGAAATTATATAATTTCAAAAATTTATACTATTTAAATAGTTATTTCGCTATGTTAAATTAAATTTAACATATTTCTGTGTCATATTATACCAAACAAAAGGCTAATCCAATCTAATCTATTTTAATCTAGTCCAATCTAATTCTAATAATCAGTCAAATCCAATCTTACATGCAAACATGAGGTGGAGAAATAATTTTTTATAATATTCTTTTATAAAAGAATATAAAATGCAGATATTTCATATACAAATGCAGATTTTTATTTTTTACTATTTTTGTCTAAAGAACAACTTATAAGTTGTAAAAGAGAAATAAATAATTGCAGGAGTTGTTCATTTGCATTTTATTGAACTAATAAATTTATAATGTTAAAATTTAAGAAAATAATAAGTATATTTGTTGCTTAATAAATAATAGAAAAACACATTTTATTAAAGCATATTACCAAACATAGTTTTTATTTTTCGCTTGCTTTAGGATAAACAACTAAATATATTTTTACTGTTTTTATTTTTATATACTATTTTAAAATAAACTATCAAACAAGTTTTTCCTTTCAAAAACATCAAATCAAAAATGCTATTTTCTCTCTCTTAAAAAAGTGTTAAAAACACTAATTGAAAAACAATACCAAATGGACCCAAATTTCATTTCATTTTTCTTCACAAAAGTTGGAGAAAGAAAAACTTTTTTTACAAATTATTAGTTTAATAGTATTTTTTTCTTGCAAAACAAAAAATAGTTGGTAAAAAATAATACTAAAGACACCTTAAGAGTAACTTTTATCTTTGCCATTATAAGTGCCAAAAAGTATATACACTTACACTACACCATGGATCCCATAAACATTATAAATAAATATCAAAAGCCATAGCTAACTTGTACAAAAAAATTAGAGATGGTCAATGATTAAACCCAAAATATCGACAAAATGCACTTGATTACTAACCAAATCACGTATAGGGAATTTAGATACAGACAAAACAGTTATCGAATCTGATGATATAAAATTAAACAAATAAAATGGATGGTGGTGATATGAATCCCGTCAAGAACTGACGCGACCCTAATCAATTTAGTTCCTAAGATCGAATCTAAACCAGGAATGGAATGAAACCTCGACCCAATGCTTATTGAAAGCACAAACCTTGGTATGCGAAGGCGCCACAATCAGCTATGGATGATCTGATTGATAAGGCAAGAGTTTGAACCCCACGGAAATCCAATAAGTTCAAAGAGTTCGTAAAGAACTAAAGAGAATTAACTATCTCACCAATTGCATCAGAAAAACTTCTTCCATGTTTATTGAATACGAGTACTTTATATAGGGTTGGTTAAAAGAATTTTTGGAAATAAATCCTAACCCAAAAATCAAATATGAATCTAAATCTTCCCTAATAGGAAAGAATCTAAATCAAATCAGAATCCTAATATAAGTAAATAGGTAAGAATTTAAACCAAATCAGAATCCTAATATAAGTAAATAAGAAAGAATCTAAATCAAATCAAGATCCTAATTGGCTTAAATGCCTTATATCAATTAAATGGAAACTAGGCGATTAAAATAGAAATAACTAATTTGTTTCCCTAATAGCCTCCTCAAGAAATGAGAAAGTATCTGAAAAAATAAAATAATATATTTTCCCGCCATAATGTGCAAGCCAACTCCTTATTTCATGGAAGTGACTATTTGGAAACTTCAAGAGCCTGAATCATGCATTTATCATGTGCGATTCCTTCAACGGGCCTCCACGAATTTGATTGAGCACAAGTTGTTTGAATCAATCCATTAAGCGCTTCTTTGAATTTCTTTGCTCGAGCTCTTGTAACAGGTCCGACGGGAACTTGAATAGGATCTGATTATGCCTCATCCCATGTGCTTGTGATAGTTTTATCCTTAATCTCATCAGGTGGGACTTAGATCCAAAAGAAGATCTCCAGCCAATTTCGTGTTACTTAGACTATAAATGGAAGCCAAAAGAATCGAGAAATGATCTTTTGGAGAATCCTTGCTCAAGTCAAGAGAAATTTAGAGTCCAGATCTAAAAATCTCAAGTCACAAATGCTAACAAAACCATCAAAGTGCCTTTTATAGGTACACGCTTGAGTTAATTTGTAAAAATCCTTAAGAACTAAGGATTGATATTGAAGTTTGCTAATTGAACAGATTTGATTTTGATTCTTCTTTATATACAAGAATCTGGATCATTGAAGGTTATTTTAGCCTTCAATTGGCCCTCTCTGCCGGGATCAGACAATTAAACAATAAAAATCGAACTAACAAACGAATTTTATTTGTTAAGTCCATCAAATCTTAAGATAATTGGTAAAAAACGATAAATACTTCGGATCTAGTAAAAATTTACTAATAAAACACTCAAATGAATGAGTTCATCAATGAAACCGATATTGATTAAGTTTGTTGGTTTGAACTTGATTACATAGTAAAATTGTGATAATCGATTGTAGTTTGTACATCACACAAATTACTTTCAAATTCAGAGGACTTAATGTATAGATAATAATTTTCATGTTTTTAAAATGGTGAAGGAAGTTAAACTAACGAACAACTCGTATTAAGTTAAGATCTTTATATTTGAATTCAGATCTCGTAATGAAACGATATGGCGGGTATTAAATCCACAATATACAAATAAACACAAGTATAATTGATGTCTGGATTTAAGATATATACTCATCTATCATTTATAGCATGAAATATGGCAATTGCGCTTGAAATTATGCATTTAATGTCACTAGGAATTGATAATATTAATCTTCAATAGTCAAGAAAATGGCAGAACCAAGGAAAACCAAATTTCTACAAACTAATATGGAGGACTATACGGATGATTTAATGCTTGATTAAGATAAAGCCGACAACCATTCTGACCTGGCTATATTAAACTAAAAAAATTACTTCAACAGATACTCAACTTTAAACTTAGAAACTACAACAACATGTTAATTCGAATGAGGCTTCTAGCCATAAGGAGCTTTGGGCAGCAAAATTCTATCCATAGCCTTAAAGAACTTTGTACATAATTCATAGCACAATACTACCAGAACTAAAGATAGTAGAAATTGTATCAACCGCGTTCTCTTTAAAACAAAGGCTAAATGAGCAGATCCGGGACTTCCTTGCTTGATTCAATCAAGAGCTAATCATGATTGGAAAAGTATGATACATAACTAGTTGCCAAAGCATACCAGAGAGTTGTGAGAATAGACACAGAATACGAGAAATACCTGATAAAAAAGAATTTTCCTACAATAGAATTGATTAATATTAAGTCAAAGCAATATATTAATTTAAAGATGATGAAGCATAGAACAACATTACTAGCAATCCAGCTCCTTTGAACTATATGCTTGGGGTATATTCAGCATTAAGCGAGGCCCATTGATGCAAAGGCCCAAGAAATAAAAAGAAAAGAGTTTGACGATTGTGGTTTTATGTTTATCAACTTGCCTATTGATGCGAACCCCACAATCAAACCTTGAAATCAACACTTAATTTGAAGTTTCAACTTCCCAAGAAAGTTCTAAACAGATTTAAGCGAAACAAAACCTTGACCCAATGTTTAAGAAAACATGAACCAAAGGTATAGAGAAGGATATTGATGCCACAATCAAGATTTAGATAAGAAGGTGAGTGATAAGTCTATTTTGGAACACCACAAGAATGCAAATTCTTGATAAGTTCACTAGTTCTCGAAAGAACCAAAGAAAGAATGGTCTTTCAAATTCAAAATAACATTTATCTCTAATTATTTTACATAGCAAGGTTGCTGAGTTTAAATAAGCTAATAAAAACCTAAGATTCTAAAAATAAACTTGAAAACCCTCTAAGTATAGGTTTGTCAAAGAATGCTTAAAAAAATCTTCACCAACCCACCATTATTAATACAAAGGGGGCAACAACCAATAGCTCATAATGTAAGAAGATGGTGATGATGCGTGGAAGATATGATAGAAGGGTAATCAAAGGCGTGCTGCCATGGGAGAAGAAGATGGTGATTACCTAGATAATTCAGACCAAGCCACTGATAAAAGGGTAAGAAGTATAAATCATGATTTGGGGAGTATTAAACTGAAAATTCCTTCTTTTCAAGGTAAAAATTATCCGAAAACTTATTTTGAGTGGGAAAAAAAGGTGGAGCTAGTATTTGATTACCACAACTACTCTAAGGAGAAAAAGGCAAACTAGCTGCTGTTGAATTTACTATGCTATAATCTGGTGGGATCAACTTGTTTTGAGTAGGAGATGAAATCGTGGAAGGCCAATAAACACTTGGGAGGACATGAAGGCCATCATGAGGAGGAGATTTGTTCCTAGTCATTATTATAGGGAGCTGCACCAAAGGCTTCAAAGTCTTACACAAGGTTTCAAAAGTGTGGAAGATTACCACAAGGAGATGGAAATAATCATGATTCGAGCCAGCATTGAAGAAGAATGAGAGGCTACTATGGCTAGATTTTTACACGGTGTAAATTAAGATGGGCTTCTAATGAATGTTCAAATGGGCTTAAGAAGCAAATGTAATCAGCACCTCTAGATTTACAAGATCTCTTGGCAAGAAAATGAAAACGTCAACATGTTTTAACATTTTGGTTATTCTTTCTTGAATACCTAGGACAACTGACTCCTCTCTAGTTGATGGGCTGGATAGGCATCCCAGATGTTTTAGGGCCTTTGGAATGATGCCTACCACTTGGCTTCCTTTAGTAAAAGAAGCTTTTGATACTAGTTTTGATAACCCTCGGTCACCTCTTCCATATACCAAGTGTAGTTTTATTTTGGCTATGACACGACCATGATTTCTAGCCACCATGACGAACTATTTATATTTGCCATAGTGAAACTCAGAAAGCACACAAACATTTTTGAGTTGTTTGCTCGAAATGGTTGCTATTGGGAAAATCTCAAAAATAATTTGTGAATGCTTAAAAAAATGCTTGTCTTTAAAGATTTTGGTGCCAGATATAATGATATACAACTATCAATGGGTTGATGGATTTGTCAAATGACGCGTAAAGGTCATGGCTCAATTATTCAAAAGCAAACAGTAAAAAAAGAAAAACAATGATTAGATAGAAATCACACCATCAAAAGCAATAATGCAAACCATAAATCAAATGGATATGTACTAGTAGTTGTTATTGTGGCTCACATCTTCCTCTGGTTTTACATCCAGAAATGGCTTGAATGGCCTCTATGGATTGATGATAGGCTTCTCATCCAATTTTCTCATAAACTAACAAACAAGTTGTTTAAAGTCACATTCTCAAGACTATAACGTGCACTTTTTTTTTGGAATAATGGCCAGAACTAGAAAATTGCTCTCTATACGCATCCACTGGGATACATTTTAAGTGTCAAAATGATATCATCCAATGACTCTTTATTCAAGTCATCCCTAGTGAATTGAGTTTTATTTTCATTGTTATCGACACAATTCCTAAAGAATTACATGGACGTCCTTTGTATTCCATTCAAGTACACTTATGACAGGATATTAGGAGTCGTGTAGCTCTTCATTTTCTTGCATAATTTCCTTTCCCGCAACCAATCATGTGAGCAACAAATTTAAGAGGTAATCTTCTTCAAGTTCTGCCAGCTGTAATCTTCTTTCCGATTAGCCTATTGCATGTCAACGTTGAATTTCTTGATAGCTCAGTCGGTATGCATGATGCTCGAGTTCCACAGGTAAGTGATAAGCTTTCCCATACACTAGTCTACAGGTTGACATCCCAATAAAGGTCTTCTATAATGCTTTCTATATGCTGGCACATATCATATGAAGAACAAAAAGTATAAGCATCTCAAAACAAAGTTGGTAAATAAAAACCATCTTGTAAAACTTTAGTAATAGTTTTCCCCTAGAATGACCTCACAGCTTGTTCAGGGCATCTTAACAATGAAAGAATGTTTTGAAATTTGCTCTTCATGACACATTGTCTGATAATTTGGCCGCATAATACTTAATACAGATATTGGTCATTCCAAAAGAAATTCTTCATTTTGCAAAGAATTTGGTTTTGTCTTGCTTAGTCCAGTACTTTGGAAGTTGACTTGTTTTTAGCATACCATGGTAGTACTTCTACCCTTATTAGTTGTTCATCTAGGAATGATTTATTTAATGTTAATGATCTGGAATTGTGTCAAAATTGAGATGAGAAAGATGATCTAGCACCACATTTCTTTTTATGTCTTTCTTATCTTTGAACTCAAGATCGTATTCCTACAAAAGTAACACTCCTAGAATTAGTCTAGCCTTTGCATCTTTTTTTATAAGAATATATTTAAGAGCATCATGATTTGTGAACGCAGTTATTTTACATCCTATTAGATAAGATCAAAAGTTTTCTAATGCAAGCACTACTGCTAGCATTTCTTTATCAGTGGTTGAGTAATTCAATTGTGCATCATTTAATGTCATACTAGCGTAGTAAATGACATGAGGAATTCGATCAACTTTTTGGCCTAATACTATTCTACTACATAATCAGATGTATTACACATGAGTTCAAAAGGTAAGTTCTAGTTTGGAGGCTGAATAATGGATGATGAGGATCTTTAGTAAGTAAATTGCATAAGGGCCTAGAAATCTTGATAGAGAATCTTTAATAAAATGTCGATAAAAGAACAACATGCCCAAGGAAAAATCTTACTTCCTTGATCGTTTTAAGTGGAGGGAGGATGAAAATGAGATACACCTTGGCTTTGTCAACCTCAATATGTTTGTACGAAATAATGTGACCGAGAACTATACCTTGTTTTACCATAAAACAACACTTCTCCCTGTTCAAGACCAAATTCTTCTCTATACATCTATGTAGAACTAGTGTTAGATGATGCAAACACTGATCAAATAAATCACCAGAAATAAAAAAGTCAACCATAAAGACTTCAATAAAACATTCAACAATATTAGAAAAACTACTTAACATCCATCATTGAAATATGGCAGGTGCATTGCATAATCTAAATTGCATTCTCCTATATGCAAAAGTGTCAAAAGGGAAAGTGAAAGTAGTTTTCTCTCTTAGTCTTTTAATTCTATGGGAATCAAATTATATCCTGAGTATCCATCTAGAAGGCAATACAATTTCTAACCTGCTAATCTATCAAGCATTTGATCGATAAACGATAAAGGAAAATGGTCTTTTCATGTGACAGAATTCACTTTCCTACAATCAATGCATGCGCACCACCCTGTAGCCACTGTAGTAATTATTAACTCATTGTCAACATTGGTAACTATTGTGCCTCCTAACTTTTTAGGGACAACTTGCACCGGATTAATCCATAAACTATCAGAAATAGTGTAAATGATGCTTGTATCTAATAATTTAAGGACTTTAGCTCTAACAACTTCTTTCATATTAGGATTTAGTCAGCGTTGCATTCCTAGTAGGTTTACCATTTTCATCAAGATGAATATAATGCATGCAATCTATTAAGTTTATAATTTTTATGTCAGCGATGGTCCATTTTAATGCTCTTTGTGCTCTTTTAAAATACTCGACAACTTACTCTTTTGGTTTTCATCAAGAGAGGATGAGATGATTACTAGCAAAGTACTTTTATCTCCTAAGAATGCATACTTCTAAGTGTCAAGCAATGGTTTAAGTTCGAGCTTCGATAGTGCTTCTGATGATAGGCCAACTTTTTTCCCTGATGGGGCCAGCTACTCTATTCTTGCCTTCTATTTATTGGTATCTAAGGATGGTGATGAATCAAGTAAGGCATTAACCTCATCAATTGATCTATCAATATCAAAATCTATACCAAAATGAGTTAAATATTTTTGTAAAGAATCATCATTTAGGTTCGAAGGAAAAGTATGATCAATTAATTTTTTAATTAAATCAACATCAACAATTCCATCATCACTATTTTGATGTTGTTTAGCAATGTTAAGGATATTTAACTCTATAGTCATGTTTCCAAAGGACAACTACATATTTCCAGTCTGCATTGAATGTGTGCATCAATAGTTGCCAAGAAAGGTCTATCTCGATTAATAGGGATGTGCTTCTTCGGATCTTGCACTGGTTGAGTGTCAATCACAATAAAGTCAATAGGAAAATGAAACTTGTCTACCTAAATAAGACCGTGAGGTATTTTCATGGATCGGTCTAAGTGCTACAACACAACTAGAGTTAGGTGTAATTCTTATAATCCAAGTTTCTCAAACACTAAGTAAGGTAAAAGATTTACACTTGCTCCTAAATCCAACAAGGCATTCTCAATTTTTGAGGAATTTTATATTGGAGTATAGAACTAATGTTTTGAACATGAATGTTTCTCTTTTAGTGCAAAAGTCTTAAAGAAACTTGACATAAGAAGGCACTTATTTAATAGCATCAAGCAAAGGGATGTTAATACTTGTTTAAAAATCTTCATAATCCCACTTGTGGAATTTCCCCTCTTTACTTTAGCTAACCTATGGGGAAAAGGAGCTTTAGGGATGTATTCTCGTGGTTGCTTTCTTCTTTCTCCATTGGTAATAAGGCCTTAGAGCCTGAAGTTTGTCTTTTTCACCAGCATCTCTACTTTGTTGTCCACTACTTTGCCTTTTCTTAAGATCATGATGTCTTTGACTTCTTCATGCTGTTAGGGTGAACTTATACTCACTTCATGCACTCCGTTAGGATTGGGTACTGGCTGACTTAGGAATTTACCAAACTGTGTACCAAGTACGTGGCGTTGTTATACCAGAGCAATGACAACATAGTTGTCCTTTGGACCAATAGTTTGCATGCTTGGGTTTCCAGTCGATATACTTAGAAACAAATTCGGCTAGGTGACCAGTAGGGACGACTGTCGCACACTTACCACTCAGACATGAATGCCAACATGGCACTGGGAGAAAAGAGTGAACTGCGTTAAACTGTCTGGAACTGGGCTTAAGGAGAACTTTCTGATGCACAAGATCCTTCAGAGAGGCGAGTGTAGAGCATACTTGTTATAGATAGAGATGAACGGCTATGGAAGTCTATAGTTCTTCTAACTTAACAGAGAAAACTTAGAAGAAACTTAGAAGGTCATGATAAAATATCTTACAGGAAAATTTTTATTTCATAAAACTCTTCTACTTACAACTGAAACATAAGGTGCCTTATATAGAAAATCATCAAGGACAGGACCCCTTGAATAATTATAATCGACAAACGGGGACATGCTTTTAGAAAGTAAAGCACACCGACTAAGACTTTTACATAAGACAAAGCAAAGCATCCAAAGCTGATATTTACAAGATAAGGGACACACAGGAGTCACATGGGCGGCTGCATCAAAAGTTGTGTGATGGCGACAAATTGTCAACATCGCTATCAATTTCTGCAAAAGGCTCTTTTGACCAATGGAGATTGGCATACATGCTCTCATAGTCAATGTCAGTTTTGGAGGGTGCTGAAGGAGACGGTGTTTTTCCTTGTGGTTGAGTTGGCATTATTTGGGAAGGATTTGATTGTGAGGACTCACCAAATGTCTGGAGAAGAGAAGTAAAATCTTCCCAAGGGTCTTAGAAATCTTGAAATAGGACATCAGTGTAGTCAGACTTTTCTTCTTTGATGAGAATACCTATTGCTGGAGGAGTGTTGGTTGTGGTATGGGTTGGGATGTGGAGAATTTTGTGTTTTGGTCCAAGAGAGGTATGTTGAATGTTAGGAGATGGAGGTTGAACATGGTTAAGTTCAAGAAGAAAGGATCTCAGATTATTAACCAATTGTGGATCATGAGAAATGGGAAATGGATGTGGGACAGTTATCCATTCATAAGCTTGATCTTGAGTCCAAAATAATTTTGTCACAGGATGTTGGAAATAAGGTCGATGGACTATGAAAACTATGGTGAACAAATCACCTTCTGATTCTGGGAGAATGTTAAGATTATTTTTATCACAGATTCACTGAAGTTGTTTATGCCACTAAGAAAGTGGTGAAAACCATTCAAAAAGTGTCCAAATGAGGGAGGAGGCTTGGGAAGGGTCAAGGAGATGACGAAGAACAGATTGGACTGGGAAGACAATTTTTGTGGCATAGAGGACAGTGAGACACCAGAGATACCAAAGTTCGTCTTCTATGATATGAATAAATGGATCAATGGTAAGGCTTGTGAGGAAGAGTTTGTCTGGGTTGAAACTTAGGAAATTATAGGGTTTTTGCTAATGGATGTTCATGAAATATCAGAAAACAAATTTAGTTGCGAAGTCTTGAACTTGATGTGGTGAGGAAAGGTTATATTGAATGGAAAAGATTTTTTGGTAAGGGCTATAAAAGGTAAGGATGGTGCCGTTACTATGACAGGAATGGTTAATAGAGAGGTGACTAAAATGCATGAGGAACTAGAAGTTGATTTAGGAGGTCTAGATAGAAGGTCAGGGATCAGGTTCTTGTCTCCTTTTATATGCTGGACTATGAAGTCATACCTGGTAAACCAATTTTTGAGATGGAGCAACTGTTTGTCTAGTAGTGTCTTGTTCTTATAGTCCAGAATTTTGGGAAAAGATGAGTTATCTAATCTGACCAAAAAGTTATGGCCAACTAGATGAAACTCAAATATTTGAATTCTATATTTCACGGTTAAGGCTTCTTTGTACATGACGTGGTAGTGTTTTTTCGATTATTTGAATTGACCACTGGTGTGGGCACAGTAGTATTCTTGGTTAGCCTGCTTGCAAGCTAACTTCTTTATGCACGTTTAGCTAGCCATCATGATGGCCACTTGCATTTTTCTTTTAGTCGAATGGCCTGTAATCAATTTGGGTGAAGTATATATGGGTAATTCAGTTTTGAAAATGTACCTTTAAAGCAATGAATCATTTATTCATATCATAAAGAGATAGCTACATTTATAGATGAAAAAAAAACATGCATTCATAAATAACTTTTCTCTAGGTAATGAGATTTCATGTCATTACATGACATGGCAGGAGTTAACCTAAGGGAAGCAAACTTATAAGCCTTTTGATTTGCTGTAACTATTTCTAAGAATTGAAAAGAAAAATTAACCATTATGGGGACCAATGTGGTGTCCACAAGGCCTGCACATAAGATTGCAAACATAAATTTATAAAAAATAAGAGGTAAAAGAGAGTAGTGATCAGAGTGGTCTATTGATAATATTTCTTCAGCATAGTTGTATTTGTTGGGTGCTTGGCTGTGGTACCATCCATGTCCAGTAGCATGTAAGTACTTGAACCAACCGGCTTATCTATTCGATAATAATCTTCCTAGTTGGCGCAAAGAACTCCTTCTGAAGCTACCTTAGTGTTCAAAGTTATTCTCCTAAGCATTAGATCTCCTTTCTCAAAAGCTCACGAGCAAACCCTTTTGTTGAATAACTCAGAGACATAGTGTTGATATATTGTTGTTCTGAGTTCCGCTCTTTCCAAAAGCTTCATTATGGGTATTAATTAAGATTCCTTCAATTCGATGGAGCTTACCTCATTGGAGTTTATCTTCTTTTTTTTTTCAATTGAGAGAAATGCTTAGTGAAGGGATATACTCCACTAACACCTATTCTGGTAATTGGGTAGTCCCTAATGAGGCCATTTTGGCTATGTTGTCAGCTTCACTGTTCTTGACTCTTGGGACTTACTCTACTTTCACTTTTTTAAGCTCCATTATTAATTCCTTAGCCTTCTTCAGATAAGCTTTTATGTTCTCCTACTTGGTCTGGTATTTCAAGCCAACTTGGTTTACCACCGATTGAGAATTACTCCCAATAATGAGTCTTCTTACCCTAAGAGCTTTGTATATCCTTAACCAGTAATGATTGTCCTATAATCAACCTCATTATTAGAGGCTTTGAAGAAGAACTGCAATGCATACTAGAGCTTTACTGCCCTAGGGCTTACAATGACCAAACCAACTTCACTTCCATATGAATTCAAAGATCTACATATATAGACATCCCAACACTCATAAGGTTTTGGTGGTTACCTCCTCGTTCAGCTCCTCTAGATTCCTTTTCCTCCTGAATCATTGGCGAATTCTACTGAGAAATCAGTGATGATTTTCACTTTAATGGCTGAGAAGGATGGGGACTTTCTATCTCTGCCTCGATTGCTTCATACCTCTCTTGGTTGAAGGCTTTTCTCTTCTGTTTCATTGACTTATGATGCAAGTCAACATTGAGTCTACGGTAAGATACCTCTGTGTCTATGCCTAGCATAACTTTATGCATCCAAGCAATACATCGTTAAACCCCCGTAGGAAGGTAATCAGTTGCTCTTTGTTGGTTATTTTTTATAAGCAATTACTACCAATGCCAATGTTCAAGTATACACAACAAGTAATAAAGTGATGAGTATTCAAGATCGCCTCCACAGGGATTGATGTTACTCAAAATACTAAAGCAATAACAATAGTGCAAATCAACTTAAGATCGAAACAATCAATTGTCAAGTAATACCTATCGTAATTAATGATTGTGAGAGATTTAAATAAAATAATATTGTAATGAAATAAAATAGGTTAAATGTGTCTAAGATTCAATTGAGATTATAGTAGTTGAATGATCAAACTCTCCTTATGGGGTGACTGTTGTTTATCAAGTTAGTACCAGTTGTTACAATAAGTGCTGCAGCACTGGGCAAAATAAATCTGCATCCTCAGCTATCGCATATTGGAAGTCTCATACCTTTAAATCTATTAACAATGACCAGTTGCTAATATATTTATGGTACGGCATTATAACCTTTAATCTCTCCACCCTACAAGGTGAACACCTATGTCTAGTGTGTCACAAATCTTAACTTCAAGTATTGCCCTTATGGGATTCAAGATAACTTAATCCAGGAAACTCGACTTAAGATCAAGTAGTACTCTAATAATATCCGCAAAGACATGCCCTTTTGCTGCTCTATCTTAACTAAAGCTATTAAATGGGTGGTCAACCAAAATAACAGTTATATTCATAAAAACTACTAGAGTAAAATGCTACAGCAAGGCTATAACAACATGTAAGAACAGTCAAAAACTCATTGGATTATTTGTCACTCTACTACAAGTAACTACAAGTAAATTTAGTTCATATTCTGAATGAGAAAAATAAACATAAATATATGAATCCCGGGATACATCAAAACAATTAAAGGAAGAAGAGAAATATAAGTTGAGCAAGGTGAAAGACAAATCCAAATAAGTCTGCACGATTCTTCAATGTTGCCGAAACAGTACTATCCAATTCTGATCTTCTTCTTCTTTCCTTGATAATTATTCTGATGACAATTTCTTGCCGCCCTTCTATGTGGTGCACGCCTCCCTTTTATATTGCAAATTAGGGTAAATGAAAGCCCATAAGCGTGCATGTGTTAAATTAGGAAACATGCATATTGCGCTTCTGTGGCTGACCCGCGCCTAAGTTCTCTCCCGCATTGCTCCCAGATTGCTATAGCACTGGTTGCTCTAACATCCGCAACAATACTGCATTATTCCCGATTGTGCTTTACTTCTTTTGTGGCCATCTTCTTTCCTCCTCTTGCTCTTCTAATGTCTCAACATCCACTCATGAATTTAGACTTTCTGAAAACCTACGATTATGCACCTGTTTTTAGCACAAATTACTTTGATTCAAGCAAAACTTATTAAAACTCAACTAAAATTAATGTTTATTCAAAATGTAATAAAAACACCTTATTTGTTCTCTAAGTGATCTTGATTCAAGTTCAGAAATGATGTAATAACTCTCATTTCCTAGAGTTATCACACCCCCAAACTTAAACCATTACTTGCCCTCAAGTAATGACACATACTAACACTTCACGCAAACAATCATACACACAACTTTAGCTCTTTTATCAACTTTGCAAGGATTCTTCCACCTTCATATCACAATCCCAATCATGCAAGATGACCATAGTAAATTAGTTCTAGACTTAAGCTTCTTTCTGTCCACAGTGTGTGTGTGCTCCTTCGATTGAATTCCAGAGATGCTATAACATCACCAAGGGACTACATGAATTTCAGCAGTGAGAATACTTCATTCATAAATGGGTAACATAACTTTCACATACTCAAACTGTGATGATTTGAAGATTGATAAACTAGGGAATATTCAACCTCCTCGCTGTAATATTTATCTTTCATGTGAATGTCAATTAATTGTAATGATGACACCCAATTACTCAAACCATGCCCAGATCAGAGTTGATGCAGTAATATCTGTAATATAATCTTATTTAGAGGTATTTTTTACTCAAGGCTGAACATGGGGCTCAGCAACAGACCTGCCTACTCAATGCCTTAGACAGAGGACTTTTTTTTAAAAAAAATATGCTACAGCATTGCTC
The DNA here is from genome assembly GCF_000493195.1 of Citrus x clementina. Classification (NCBI taxonomy): domain Eukaryota; kingdom Viridiplantae; phylum Streptophyta; class Magnoliopsida; order Sapindales; family Rutaceae; genus Citrus; species Citrus x clementina. Next base: position 15,901,449 of record NW_006262022.1, read on the forward strand.
ATAACTCTTGCTACATTTGAACACAATTCTGCATATGAGGTACATACTTAGATCTGGTTACTCAGCAACTTGAGTCATTAAAACAGAGTGTATTTCATAGATATCACAATCAATCAAACTTGCTTCTCCCCCCAAACTTAGGATCTTTTCTATTCTTTTGGCTCTACTCTAGCAGTCTCATACAATTCAACCAAAGTTTAAGTGTCGGGACAGAATTTCACTTTCATCTATAATTATCTCTACTTGGTATTCTCATAAATACTGAATAACACTCAATTTATCTTCATTAGGTTTTTAAATCCATACATAAATATTAGATAACAGAGCTTCACATAACACAAACATAAACAAAATGCATTTGGAAACACAACCCCCCCAAACTTGAGAGTTTCTGTGTCCTCACAAGCAGACATAACAAAGGCATACGAGCTGACAGGGATATGAAAGACTTTAGAAAATACCACGTAATTTGACAAACATATATATTTTTTTAAGAATGAAAGGAACTAGTAAAGAAAGAAAACTCCCCTATGGTGGGAACTGCGGTACATGACGGGTTGCTATCAGCACTTTTTGGATGCACTGCGAAGCTTGTCTTTGGTGAAGCTTGTGGGGAAGTAGCTGGCAATGTCTTTGTCTTTTTCTTCACGGGGCTGGTGATAGGAGTTGTGGCTGGGGTTACTGTAACAGTGCCTTTAGACGTACTGCCTTTTCTCTTGCTGGATTGTCGCGGACTGGTACGAATAGGCTGGCTAGGAGTTTGCTGTAGAGGAATTGGAGTTGATGCGTCAGCTGCCTGTCCTTCAGCCGTGATAGCAGTAATGATAGCAAGTAGTTGCTTGGCTTGTGTAGGTGTAGGCGTAACCCTAGCTGCTACAGCAGCCAGCTCGGCATCAACTTGCTCCATTTCATCTTCAAAGACTGGAGGTGTTGCCATTTTTGCGTTATCCTTGTCCTTTCCCTTGCTTGCAAGGACTGGAATAGACGGTTTCTCTTCAAGGTCCTCCTCCTCTTCTTCTTGAATAATGTGCTTTTTCCTGATTTTGGACTGGGTGGGGATGGAAGGTTCTTCACATTCTTTCTCCGAGTTGTCCTCTGCCTCTGTGGGTGAGCTATCTGTTTCAGACTTGTCACCTTCTTCTTCAGGTGGATTAGATGGTTCAGATCTTCTTATTCTGCCTCTGCTTGTGGTTCGACTGCAGCTTCTTCTGCTGGTTCATTTGTGGCAGTGGCTTCTTTACTGGCTACTGCTAGAGCACCTATGGTATTGGTGTCAAAATTATACTGCTGGAGCAAGGAATCAGGGAAGTTTCGGTGAGTACGTTTTATGTACAGAGCAAATTGGTGTAGTTGGTTGTCTAGGTGTTGTAGATAACTCCGAAACCGATCGTTTTCCCTCTGCTGAGCTTCCACACATTGAGTTATACTGGTGTTGAGTGCTTGGATCGTCTGTTCTAAGCTAATAGCTCGTCTTACTTCTGTTACAACAGCTGGTTCAGTGGTTGTTCCAGCACTCTCACCAGCAACTCTCTCAATGGTACGTGCCGTAAAGGCACCTTCATTCTTGACATGTTCATCTCTAGCATTAAGACGAACACCAGAAATTACACAAATGATGGTGATGAGTGACGGGAATAGCAAGACAGCAGTTCGGTGAGTCTTAACTGCACAATCCTGAATTTCTTTTACGATGATGCTACCCACATCTATGGGCAGCCCTCGAACAATAACATATAACAAGACCAACCTCTCTTGTGAAACTGTAGTATTGTGAGTGGTAGGCATAAGCCTAGATTTCAGAAATTTTACCCATACCTTAGCAATAGGTTTCAAATCTATCTTATTAACTACACGCCCTTCCTCGTTAGCCCATGATGCTCCTTCGATTGTAAGAGTTGTGAAAATGGTGTTCCACTTTTTCGGGGTCAATTTATCAAGCAACTTGGCATACTCACAATTAATTTCAGCAGGTAAATTATAAAAAGCATTTATAACGTGAGAGTCTAATGGAACAAGTGTGTTTCTTACCCAAATGTTGTGCTGATCAAGGCTTACCAAATTGGCGTAAAATTATTTGACTATTGGTAGCACAAGATCTCGAGGGTGGTTGCAAAACTCTAACCATCCACGCTTTGCTACAGCACTGTGAATTGTTTGCACAATTCCAGTGAGTTTTTCTGGAAATTAAAACCCTTTTTCTTCTAGAATCTTATGCGGCTCTATGAATTCTTCATATTTTTCTTCGGCGTGGTAACTTTGGAAGCTTGACGGATCTTTAAGGCGGCTGGCTGTTTTCTTATACCTCGGCATTGCTGTAGCAGTAACAAATTGAAGCTAATGTTCCTGAGAGTAAAATGAGAAGAAGAGGATAAGAATTAGGAGAGTTGTACTTGCGAAGGAGATAGGGAATAGTGTCGTAGCACTAAGCACAGTGACTCCTTTTTATAGTGGACTTTCATTGAAGATAAATACGGTAACTAGAGATAATTGAGGAAAGAAAATATTTTGAATTAAATGTGAATATCCCAAAAACATCGGCCAGTGAAATTAAGGCATTAATTTCGGAGATTTTATTCTGCAATTTCTATCCACATCCATGCATCCATCTGTCACGATTTTATCTCCAACGGTAAGTGAGAGGCCCCATCTTTTAATTTACTGTAACAGTAAAATGTGTTGCTGCAGCACCCATTCGCTTACTCTTGCAACGGATACATACTCCACACTAAAGCTTCTGACACGTGGCTCACCTCTGCACTCTGCCACCATACACTTTCACTTGTCAATATGAAATTTAATTGTCACACATACTTCCCACAAACTAAAATTAATTCTAAAATTATTTAAAAATAAATAGATCAAATGATAGCAAAGTAAAGAATGCAATAATGTGAAAGGATAAAATTAAATGGCTAGCATAGAAAAACAAAATTAAATAAGATGGTAAAGAGGGAGAGCTGTCAACAAAACCAAAGGAGATCAAAGTTGGTTTGAAGTGGTTGTCTCCATAATGGGTTGCCTCCCATGGAGCGCTTGATTTAAGGTCCTTCAGCCTAACCTTCTTTCATTGTTCAATAGCTGAGTTCTTTAAGGAGTAACACCTCCTTTGAACAATCTGCCGCTGGATGTATATAGTGCTTAACCCTGTGTCCATTAACCTTGACCTCTTGACCTGTTTGTTCATCTTGAAGATCAACAGCTCCATGAGGATAAAATTTTAACAGCTTAAATGGGCCAGACCATCGTGACTTGAGCTTTCCCGGAAATAATCTTAGTCTTGTGTTGTGGAGCAACACTAATTGACCAGGGTTGAATTGCCTGTGTTGAATATGCTTGTGTGCCAGTGTTTTGTCCTCTCTTTATAGATTCTTGCATTTTCATATGAAAATAGCCGTAATTCATCAAGCTCACAAAGTTGAAGCTTTCTTTGCTCTGCTGCAGCATGAATATCCCAATTTAATTTCTTCAGTACCCAATGTGCTTTATACTCTAGCTCTAGTGGCAAATGACAAGCCTTTCCATAAACAATTCGGTAAGGGGACATGCTGAGTGGAGTTTTGTATGATGTTCTATAGGCCCATAGTGAATCATATAAGTGTAAAGACCAATCCTTCCTCGTTGGGTTCACCACTTTTTCTAAGATCTTTTTAATTTCTCTGTTGGACACTTCAGCCTGACCATTAGACTGTGGGTGATATGTTGTTGCTACCTTGTGTCTGACTTCATATTTTACCATTGCTGCAGCAAAGACTTTGTTACAAAAATGTGTACCCTCATCACTAATAATTGCTCTAGGAGTGCCAAACCTGAAAAAAAATATTTTTCTGAAGAAAAGCCACTACTGTTTTAGCATCATTGGTAGGCAATGCTGCAGCTTCTACCCACTTGGAGACATAATCCACAGTAACAAGGATATATAAGTTCCCAAAGGATGGTGGGAAAGGTCCCATAAAATCTATTCCCCAGACATCAAAAACTTCCACTTCTAGAATGTTAGTCAATGGCATTTCATGTCTCCTAGTTATGTTTCCTGTCCTTTGACACCTGTCATAACATTTAACAAATTCATAAGCATCTTTAAAAATAGTGGGCCAGTAATAACCTGATTGCAGTACTTTAGCAGCTGTTCTGTGACCACCAAAATGTCCTCCATATGCTGCAGCATGACATGACTCCAGTATGTGGGGAATCTCTCATTCTGCAGCACATCTTCGTATTACTTGATCTGAGCACAGCTTGTATAAACGTGGGTCATCCCACTGATAACTTCTAACATCCTGAATAAATTTATTTTTCTCTTGAAATTTCAGCTCAGGCGGTAGCAACCCACTTACTAAATAGTTAGCAAAGTCTGCATACCATGGAGAATCTGACTGCTGCAGCATTTGTGCTTGCTGTACCACCAACAGCTGTTCATTAGGAAAAGTTTCAGTGATGTCTTTCCTTGTCAATGTGTTTGTGTCTACTTCCAGCCCTGACAGGTGGTCTGCTACTTGATTCTCGGTCCCCTTTCTATCTTTAATTTCCAGATCAAATTCTTGTAGCAATAAGATCCATCTGATTAATCTTGGCTTGGCATCCTTTTTTGAAATTAAGTATCTGATGGCTGCATGGTTTGTATATATAGTCACTCTATTGCCCACCAAGTAGGCTCTGAATTTGTCAAAACCAAATACTACGGCTAGCAACTCTTTCTCTGTAGTGGTGTAGTTGATTTGAGTTTGAGTAAGAGTTTTGCTTGCATAGTATATGGAGTGAAAAACCTTATCCTTTCTTTGCCCTAATACTACTCCCACAGAATGATCACTAGCATCACACATCAACTCAAATGGTGAAGTCCAGTCTGGAGATATAATTACTGGAGCAATGATCAGAGCTTTCTTTAATTCTCTAAATGCTTAATGACACTCTTTGTCAAAGTGAAAGGGCTTGTCATGTTCCAACAATGAGCATAATGGTTTAGCTACTTTGGAAAAATCCTTAATGAATCTTCTGTAAAATCCAGCATGACCCAAAAAGCTCCTAATACCCTTTACTAAAGTTGGAGGTGGCAATTTATCTATTACCTCTATCTTGGCTTTGTCTACCTCAATGTCATTCTTTGATATCTTGTGACCCAATACTATTCCTTCTTGCACCATGAAATGGCACTTTTCCTAATTGAGTATTAAGTTGGTCATCGCACATCTTTTAAGAACTTCTTCTAAGTTGTGTAAACCATCATTGTATGTTTCTCCAAAAACTAAGTCATCCATGAAAACTTTTAAAATTTGCTCTACCATATCAGAAAATATAGACATCATGCATCTCTGAAAAGTTGCTGGAGCATTGCATAACCCAAAGGGCATTCTTCTGAAAGCAAATGTTCCATAAGGACAAGTAAATGTAGTTTTCTCCTGATCCTCTAGAGCTATAGCAATCTGGTTGTAGCCTAAATACCCATCTAAGAAACAATAATATTGTTTTCCAGCAAGTCTGTCCAACATCTGATCTATGAATAGCAGTGGAAAGTGGTCCTTCCTTGTGGCTTTGTTTAGCTTCCTGTAATCCATACATACTCTCCAACCAGTCACTGTCCTTGTAGGAATAAGTTCATTCTTCTCATTAGCTATTACTGTTATCCCTCATTTCTTTAAAACACATTGAACTGGGCTCACCCATGAACTATCTGATATTGGGTATATGATTCCAGCATTCAATCATTTGATGATTTCCTTCTTCACCACTTCTTTCATAATAGGGTTCAACCTTCTCTCGTGTTCTACCGAATTGCTGGAGCAATCTTCTAACAGGATTTTATGCATGCATATTGATGGGCTTATCCCCTTTATATCTGCCATGGTCCATCCAATTGCTCTTCTGTATTTTCCAAGCAAATCTACTAGACTCTGTTCTTGACCTGCATCCAAAGTAGAAGAAATGATTACAGGGAGTGTGTTGTTTTGACCAAGATAAGCATACTTCAAATGTGAAGGTAACAGTTTTAATTCAAGACTAGGAGGTGATTCAATAGATGGTAAAGTTGTTTTTACTTCCCTGTCTGAAAGATTCAGATGTTCAATAAACCTGTTGTGCCTATCAAATTGCTTTTCTTCCATCCAATCTGTCTAAATTGCTGCAACATCTTCCTCTTCTACATCATCAAAGGTAGTGACTTTGTCAAATACATTACTGTAGCATCTGTCCATTATGTCTGCTACAATAAAATCCACTACACTTAGGAAATTACAGTCTTCTACTTCATCAGGGTTCCTCATAGCCTCTAGTACATTAAATGTGACTTGCTGATCATTCACTCTCATGGTGAGCTCTCCTTTCTGCACATCTATCAGAGTCTTTCTAATTGCTAGAAAAGGTCTTCCAAGTATAATGGGTACCTCTTTATCAGCTTCAAAGTCCAGTACAATGAAATCCACTGGAAATATGAATTTGTCAACCTTCACCAGTACATCCTCTATTTTACCTTCAGGGTATGCATGAGATCTGTCAGCTAATTGCAGAGTGACTGTTGTTGGTCTACATTCCCTTACTCCTAGTTGCTTAAATACAGATAATTGCATCAAATTAATACTGGCTCCTAGGTCACAAAGTGCTCTGCCAGCATACCTAGTTCCTATAGAGCAGGGTATTGTAAAACTCTCTGGATCTTTCACTTTTGCAGGAATCTTACTTTGGAGCATATGACTGCTTTCCTGTGTTAAAGCAACAGTTTCAAATTCTCCCAGCCTTCTTTTTCGTGCCAAGATATCTTTTAGAAATTTCACATAATTTGGCATTTGCTCCAAAACTTCCACAAAAGGTATATTTATATGTAATTGCTTCAGCACTTCCAGGAATTTACTGAACTGCTTGTCTTGTTTTTGCTTCTGGAACCTTTGTGAGAAAGGTGGTGGATGTCTAAATTGCTGGGTGGCTTCAAGGGGTAGTGAACCTTGTTTGTTTGGGTAGGTGCAGGTTGTGGCTACTAGTGTTGCAACTTCTTTTTCAGCATGTTCTGGTTGATTTTCCTCTGCAGTTGCTGTAGCTTGGCTCATGTAACCAGTGTCTTGATGGGGGGCTTGTTGTAACATGCTTCCATTTTGAGGTGGTTTTTGTGCTGAATTGAATTTTGTCTCATTTTTTGTCACATCAACTGGGGTATCAACATTCTTTCCAGATCTCAAATTAATTGCCTTACAGTGTTCTTTGCTCTCTCTTCTAAGGTCTTCTGTGTTGTTACGTAGGCTTCCTTGAGTTCTGCTGCTCATTGTTGTGGCTAGTTGTCCCATTTGGTTTTCTAGGTTTCTTAAGGATATAGCTTGACTCTGCACAATTGCTTCATTCTTTGCAATGTACTCCTTAATTAGTGCTTCCAATGAAATGATTGTATCCTGACTGATATGCTTTTGCCCTTGACTTTGCTAATGAAAACCAGGTGGTTGTGTGTTTCTATTTTGTCCATTTAATGCTGGAGCATTTCGATTCTGACTACTCCATGAGAGATTTGGGTGTTGCTTCTAGCCAGGGTTGTAAGTATTTGAATATGGGTTGTTCTGAGGTTGTTGATTGAAATTACCCACATAGTTTACTGAAACTAGATTTCCAGGACAATTATCAAAGTCATGTTCTTCACCACAATATACACAAGAAAGTTCAGCAACTTGCTTTACTGTTGCTGGAGCAGATGTCATGGCCTTTACCATGTTAGTCAATGAGGTTACTTGTGCTGATCCTCTTGCTGCTCGTTGCCTGGCTGAAGGCCACTGATAATTATTATTGGCAATTCTCTCCAGAATTTGATAAGCTTTTCAGTGTAAGATTTGGATAACAGGGCTCCGTTTGCTGAAGCATCCACCATTAACCTTGTACTCGGATTCAACCCATTGTAAAAAATTTCTAATTGAATGCAACAGAGAATACCAGGATGAGGACACCTTCTGAGCAATTCTTTGAATCTTTCCCAAGCCTCGTACAAACTCTCATCTTCAAGTTGATGGAAGGAAGTAATCTCATTCTGCAACTTTGCATTTTTTGTACGTGGGAAATATTTCATTAGGAATTTATCAGCCAATTCATTCTATGTAGTGATGGAATCAGATGGTAACAAATTTAACCATGCTCTTGCTTGATCTCTTAAGGAATAAGGAAAGAGTCTCAGCCTTAAGGTATCTTGTATTGCTCCAGTAATCTTGAAGGCATCACCTACTTCCAAGAACAATTTAAGATGGAGATGAGGATCTTTATTTGGCAATCCATTGACTTGATCAACTGTTTGCAACATTTGAAACATCACTGGCTTCAACTCAAAATTTGCAGCTTCTACTTCAGGTCTGATGATGCCAGGGTGTACAACTTGAGGAGTTAACACAGCATAATTTCTTATAGCTCTGTCTCTGTCATCAGCCATGTAAATAATATTGTTATTGCTTGGCTGTCTCCCGTTAGCTTGTTCATTCTGCTCTTCTTGAATGTTGACTGGTTGTAAGGGCCCGTGAGGATTCAAATTTCCCGCATCTTGCAAATTATTCATGTTTGAAACAATTTTTGAATTCCTTTGTTCTCTTCGCAGTCTCCTGACAGTCCTTTCAATCTCAAGATAGAATTGGATACCACAGATCTGTCGTTGTGCATGCATGTACCGATCTGCCAATAAATATAATGAATCAAATCAAATTTGGCGCTATCAAGATTTACTTCATACTTCAAAAATAAACAATCAATCCCCGACAATGGCGCCAAAAACTTGTTGGTTATTTTTTATAAGCAATTACTACCAACGCTAATGTGCAAGTATACACAACAAGTAATTTAAGTGATGAGTATTCAAGATCGTCTCCACAGGGATTGATGTTACTCAAAATGCTAAAGCAATCACAATAGTGCAAATCAACTTAAGACTGTAACAATCAATTGTCAAGTAATACCTATCGTAATTAATGATTGTGAGAGATTTAAATAAAACAATAGTGTAATGAAATAAACTAGGTTCAATGTGTCTAAGATTCAATTGAGATTATAGTAGTTGAATGATCAAACTGTCCTTATGGGGTGACTGTTGTTTATCAAGTTAGCACTAGTTGTTACAACAAGTGCTGCAGTACTGGACAGAATAAATCTGCATCCTCAGCTATCGCATATTGGAAGTCTCATACCTTTAAATCTATTAACAATGACCAATTGCTAACATATTTATGGTACGGCATTATAAGAACAGTCAAGAACCCATTGGATTATTTGTCACTCAACTACAAGTAAATTTAGTTCATATTCTGAATGAGAAAAATAAACATAAATATATGAATCACGGGATACATCAAAACAATTAAAGGAAGAAGAGAAATATAAGTTGAGCACGGTGAAAGACAAATCCAAATAAGTCTGCACGATTCTTCAATGTTGCCGAAACAGCACTCTCCAATTCTGATCTTCTTCTTCTTTCCTTGGTAATTATTCTGATGATAATTCCTCGCCGCCCTTCTATGTGGTGCACGCCTCTCTTTTATATTGCAAATTAGGGTAAATGAAAGCCCATAAGCGTGCATGCGTTAAATTAGGAAACATGCAGATTGCGCTTCTATGGTTGACCCGCGCCTAAGTTCTCTCCCGCATTGCTCCCAGATTGCTGCAGCACTGGTTGCTCTAACATCCGCAACAACACTGCATTATTCCCGATTGTGCTTTACTTCTTTTGTGGCTATCTTTTTTCCTCCTCTTGCTCTTCTAATGTCTAAACATCCCCTCATGAATTTAGACTTTCTGAAAACCTACGATTATGCACCTATTTTTAGCACAAATTACTTTTATTCAAGCAAAACTTATTAAGACTACTAAAATGAATGTTTATTCAAAATGTAACTAAAATGTAATAAAAATACCTTATTTGTTCTCTAAGTGATCTTGATTCAAGTCTAGAATTGATGTAATAACTCTCATTTCCTAGAGTTATCACACCCCCAAACTTAAACCATTACTTGCCCTCAAGTAATGACACATACTAACACTTCACGCAAACAATCATGCACACAACTTTAGCTCTTTTATCAACTTTGCAAGGATTCTTCCACCTTCATATCACAATCCCAATCATGCAAGATGACCATAGTAAATTAGTTCTAGACTTAAGCTTCTTTCTGTCCACAGTCTGTGTGTGCTCCTTCGATTGAATTCCAGAGATGCTATAACATCACCAAGGGACTGCATGAATTTCAGCAGTGAGAATACTTCATTCATAAATGGGGTAACATAACTTTCACATACTCAAACTGTGATGATTTTAAGATTGATAAACTAGGGAATATTCAACCTCCTCGCTGTAACATTTATCTTTCATGTGAATGTCAATCAATTGTAATGATGACACCCAATTACTCAAACCATGCCCAGATCAGAGTTGATGCAGCAATATCTGTAATGTAATCTTATCTAGAGGTATCTTTTACTCAAGGCTGAACATGGGGCTCATCAACATACCTGCCTACTCAATGCCTTAGACAGAGGACTTTTTTAAAAAAAAAAAATATGCTACATCATTGCTCATAACTCTTGCTACCTTTGAACACAATTCTGCATATGGGGTACATACTCAGATCTGGTTACTCAGCAACTTGAGTCATTGGAACAGAGTGTATTTCATAGATATCACAGTCAATCAAACTTGCTTCTCCCCCAAAACTTAGGATCTTTTCTATTCTTTTGGCTCTACTCTAGCAATCTCATACAATTCAACCAAAGTCTAAGTGTCGGGACAGAATTTCACTTTCATCTATAACTATCTCTACTTGGTATTCTCATAAATACTGAATAACACTCAATTTATCTTCATTAGGTTTTCAATCCATATACAAATATGCGCAGCTTGTCCCTCAGCCGTGATGGCAGCAATGATAGCAAGTAGTTGTTTGGCTTGTGCAGGTGTAGACGTAACTCTAGCTGCTGCAACAGCTAGCTCGGTATCAACTTGCTCCATTTCATCTTCAGAGGCTGGAGGTGTTGCCATTTTTGCTTTACCCTTGTCCTTTCCCTTACCTGCAAGAACCAGAATAGACGGTTCCTCGTCAAGGTCCTCCTCCTCATCTTCTTGAATAATGTACTTTTTCCTGATTTTGGATTGGGTGGGGATGGAAGGTTCTTCACGTTCTTTCTCCGAGCCTCTGTGGGTGAGCTATCTGTTTCAGACTTGTCACCTTCTTCCTCAGGTGGATTAGATGGTTCAGCATCTTTTGATTTTGCCTCTGCTTGTGGTTCGACTGCAGCTTCTTCTGCTGGTTCATCTGTGGCAGTGGCTTCTTCACTGGCTGTTGCTAGAGCACCTGTGGTGTTGGTGTCAAAATTGTAACAAAAAATGGGATGGAATTCAATTCAGCACAAAAATTACCTCAAAATGGAAGCATGTTACAATAACCTCCCCTTCAAGACGCTGGTTACATGAGCCAAGCTACAACAACTACAGAGGAAATTCAACCAGAGCATGCTAAAAAAGAAGTTGCAATACCAGTAGTCACAACCTGCACCAAACCAAACAAACAGAGTTTGATATCTCCTGAAGCTACCCAACAGTTTAGACATCTACCACCTTTCCCACAAAGGTTCCAAAAGCAAAAACAAGACAAGCAGTTCAGTAAATTCCTAGAAGTGCTGAAGCAACTGCACATAAATATACCTTTTGTGGAAGCTTTAGAGCAAATGTCAAATTATGTGAAATTTCTAAAAGATATATTGGCACAAAAAATAAGGCTGGGAGAGTTTGAAACTGTTACTTTAACACAGAAAAGCAGTCATATGCTCCAGAGTAAAATTCCCACAAAATTGAAAGATCTAGGGAGTTTTACAATACCCTGCTCTATAGGAACTAGAATGCTTGCAGAGCACTTTGTGACTTGGGAGCTAGTATTAATTTGATGCCATTATCTGTATTTAAGCAGCTGGGAGTAGGGGAATGCAGACCAACAACGGTCACTCTGCAATTAGCTGACATATCTCATGCATACCCTGAAGGAAAGATAAAGGATGTATTGGTGAAGGTTGACAAATTCATCTTTCCAGTGGATTTCATTGTATTGGACTTTGAAGCTGATAAAGAAGTACCCATTATACTTGGAAGACCTTTTTTAGTAACTGGAAAGACTATGATAGATGTGCAGAAAGGAGAGCTCACCATGAGAGTGAATGATCAGCAAGTCACATTTAATGTACTAGAGGCTATGAGGAACCCTGATGAAGTAGAAGATTGCAATTTCCTAAGTGTAGTGGATTTTGTTGTAGCAGACAGAATGGACAGATGCTGTAGTAATGCACTTAACAAAGTCACCAGCTTTGAGGATGTCGAAGAGGAAGATGTTGCAGCAATCCAGACAGATTGGATGGACAAACAGCAATCTGATAGGCACAACAGGTTTATTGAACACCTGAATCTTTCAGACAGGGAAGTAAAAACAACTTTACCATCTATTGAATCACCTCATAGTTTTGAATTAAAACGGTTACCCTCACATTTGAAGTATGCTTATCTTGGTCAAAACAACACACTCCCTGTAATCATTTCTTCTACTTTGGATGCAAGTCAAGAACAGAGTCTAGTAGATTTGCTGGGAAAATACAGAAGAGCAATTGGATGGACTATGACAGATATAAAGGGGATAAGCCTATCAATATGCATGCATAAAATCCTGTTAGAAGATTGTTCCAGCAATTCGATGGAGCACCAGAGAAGGCTGAATCCTATTATGAAAGAAGTGGTGAAGAAGGAAATCATAAAATGGTTGGATGCTGGAATCATAAACCCAATATCAGACAGTTCATGGGTGAGCCCAGTTCAATGTGTTCCAAAGAAATGAGGGATAACAGTAATAGCTAATGAGAAGAATGAACTTATTCCTACAAGGACAGTGACTGGATGGAGAGTATGTACGGATTATAAGAAGCTCAACAAAGCCACAAGGAAAGATCATTTCCCACTTTCATTCATAGATCAGATGTTGGACAGACTTGCTGGAAAACAGTACTACTGTTTCTTAGATGGGTATTCAAGCTACAACCAGATTGCTATAGCTCCAGAGGATCAAGAGAAGACTACATTTACTTGTCCCTATGGAACATTTGCCTTCAGAAGAATGCCATTTGAGCTATGCAATGATCCAGCAACTTTTCAAAGATGCATGATTTCTATATTTTCTTATATGGTAGAGCAGACTTTGGAAGTTTTTATAGATGACTTCTCAATTTTTGGAGAAACATACAATGATTGTTTACACAACTTGGAAGAAGTTCTTAAAAGATGTGAGATGACCAACTTAGTACTCAATTAGGAAAAGTGTCATTTCATGGTGCAAGAAGGAATAGTGCTGGGTCACAAGATATCCAAGGATGATATTGAGGTAGACAAAGCCAAGATAGAGGTAATAGATAAACTGCCACCTCCAACTTCAGTAAAGGGTATTAGGAGTTTTTTGGGTCATGCTGGATTCTACAGAAGATTCATTAAGGATTTTTCCAAAGTAGCTAAACCACTGTGTTCATTGCTGGAGCATGACAAGCCATTTCACTTTGACAAAGATTGCCTTCAAGCATTTGGAGAATTAAAGAAAGCTCTGATCACTGCTCCAGTAGTTATATCTCTAGAGTGGACTTTACCATTTGAATTGATGTGTGATGCTAGTGATCACTCTGTGGGAGCAGTATTAGGGCTAAGAAAGGATAAATGTTTTCACTCCATCTACTATGCAAGCAAAACTCTCACTCAAACTCAAATCAATTATACCACTACAGAGAAAGAGTTGCTAGCAGTAGTATTTGCTTTTGACAAATTCAGAGCCTACTTAGTAGGCACTAGAGTGACTGTATATACAAACCATGCAGCAATCAAATACTTAATTTCAAATAAGGATGCCAAGCCGAGATTAATTAGATGGATCTTATTGCTTCAAGAATTTGATCTGGAAATTAAAGATAGAAAGGGGACTGAGAATCAACTATCAGAGCACCTGTCACGGCTGGATGCAGACACAAGCACATTGACCAGGAAAGACATCACTGAAACTTTTCCTGATGAACAGCTATTGGTAGAACAGCAAGCACAAATGCTGCAGCAGTCAGAATCTCCATGGTATACAGATTTTACTAACTATTTAGTAAGTGGGTTGCTACCACCTGAGCTGAAGTTTCAAGAGAAAAAGAAATTTCTTCATGATGTTAGAAGTTATCAGTGGGATAACCCACATTTATATAAGCTGTGCTCAGATCAAGTAATAAGAAGATGTGTTACAGCAGGAGAGATTCCCCATATACTGGAGTCATGTCATGCTGCAGCATATGGAGGACATTTTGGCGGTCACAGAACAGCTGCCAAAGTTCTGCAATCAGGTTATTACTGACCTACTATTTTTAAAGATGCTTATGAATTTGTTAAATGTTGTGACAGGTGCCAAAGGACAGGGAACATGACTAAAAGACCAGAAATGCCATTGACTAACATTCTAGAAGTGGAAGTTTTTTATGTCTGGGGAATAGATTTTATGGGACCCTTCCCACCATCCTTTGGGAACTTATATATCCTTATTGTTGTGGATTATGTCTCCAAGTGGGTAGAAGCTGCAACATTACCTACTAATGATGCTAAAACAATGGTGGCTTTTCTTCATAAAAATATTTTTTCCAGATTTGGCACTCCTAGAGCAACTATTAGTGACGAGGGTACACATTTTTGCAACAAAATCTTTGCTGCAGCAATGGTAAAATATGGATTCAAACACAAGGTAGCAACAACATATCACCCACAATCCAATGGTTAGGCTGAAGTGTTCAACAGAGTAATTAAAAAGATCTTAGAAAAAGTGGTGAACCCAACAAGGAATGATTGGTCTTTACACTTGCATGACTCTCTATGGGCCTATAGAACAGTATACAAAACTCCACTCGGCATGTCTCCTTACCGAATTATTTATGGCAAAGCTTGTCATTTGCCACTAGAGCTAGAGCATAAAGCACATTGGGCACTGAAGAAATTAAATTGGGATATGCATGTTGTAGCAAAGCAAAGGAAACTTCAACTTTGTGAGCTTGATGAATTACGGCTATTTTCATATGAAAATGCAAGAATCTATAAAGAGATGACAAAACATTGGCACGACAAGCATATTCAGCTCAGGAAATTCAACCCTGGTCAATTAGTGTTGCTCCACAATACAAGACTAAGATTATTTCCAGGAAAGCTCAAATCATGATGGTATGGCCCGTTTAAGCTGTTAAAATCTTATCATCATGGAGCTGTTGATCGTCTAGATGAACAAACAGGCCACGAATTCAAAGTTAATGGACACAGGGTTAAGCATTACATACATCCAGCAGCAGAATGTTCAAAGGAGGGGTTACTCCTTAAAAAACCCAGCTATTGAACAATGAAAGAATGTCAGACTGAAGGACCTTAAATCAAGCGCTCCATGGGAGGCAGCCCATTGAGGAGACAACCACTTCAAACCAATTGTGATCTCCTTTGGTTTTGTTGACAGCTCTCCCTCTTTACCATTTTATTTAATTTTGTTCTTTCATTCTAGCTATTTAATTTTATCTTTTCAAATTATTGCATTATTTACTTTTGCTATTATTTGATCTATTTATTTTTAAATGTTAGAATTAATTTGAATTTGTGGGAAGTATGTGTGACAATTGAATTCCATATTAACAAGTGAGGTTGTGTGGTGGCAGAGTGTAGAGGCGAGCCACATGTCAGAGGCTTTAGTGTGGAGCATGTAACCGTTGCTAGAGTAAGCAAATGGGTGCTGCAACAACTAATTTTACCATTACAGTAAATTAAAATAGGGAGCCTCTCACTTGCCGTTGGAGATAAGTCATGACAGATGGAGGCCTGGATGTGGATAGCAATCGAGAATAAATTTCTGAAATTAATGCCTTAATTTTACTAGCCGATATTTTTGGGATATGCACATTAATTTAAAAATATTTTCTTCCCTCATTTATCTCTAGTTACCGTATTTATCTCTAATTCAAAGTCCACTATAAAAAGGAGTCACTGTGCTTAGTGCTCTACGACACTATTCCCCATCCCCTTCGCAAATACAACTCTCATTACTCTTAACCTCTTCTTCTCTTTTTACTCTCAGGAACAGTAGCCTTAATTTGTTACTGCTACAGTAAAGCCGAGGTATAAGAAAATAGCCAGCCGCCTCAAAGATCCGTCACGTTTCCAGAGTTACCACGCTGAAGAAAAATATGAAGAATTCATAGAGCCGTGTAGGATTTTGGAAGAAAAAGGGTTTCAATTTCCAAACCAACTCACGGGAATTGTGCAAACAAGTCATAATGCTGTAGCAAATCGAGGATGGCTAGAGTTTTGCAACCACCCTCGAGATCTTGTGCTGCCTGTAGTCAAAGAATTTTATGCCAATTTGGTAAACCCTGATCAGCACAACATTTGGGTAAGAAATACACTTGTCCCATTAGACTCCCGTGTTATCAATGCTTTTTATAATTTACCTGCTGAAATTACTTGTGAGCATGCTAAGTTGCATGATAAGTTAACCCCGATAAAGTGGATCACCATTTTCACAACTCTTACAATCGAAGGGGCATCATGGGCTAACGAGGAAGGGCGTGTAGTTAATAGGATAGATTTGAAACCTATTGCTAAGGTGTGGGTGAAATTTCTGAAATCTAGGCTTATGCCCACCACTCACACTACTATAGTTTCGCAAGAGAGGTTGGTCCTGTTATATGTCATTGTTCGAGGGCTTCCCATAGATGTAGGTAGCATCATTGCAAAAGAAATCCGAGATTGTGCAGTCAAGAATCACCGAACTGCTACCTTGCTATTTCCCTCACTCGTCACCAGCATTTGTGTAGTTTCAGGTGTTCGTCTTGACGCCAGATATGACCATGTCAAGAATAATGGTGCCTTTAAGGCACGAACCATTGAGAGAGTTGCTGGTGAGAGTGCTGGAACAACCACTGAACCAGCTACTGTGACAAGAGCAAGACGAGCTATTGGCTTAGAACAGACCATCCAGGCACTCAGCACAAGTATAACTCAATGTGCAGAAGCACAACAGCGGGAAAACGATCGGTTTTGGAGCTATCTCCAGCACCTGGACAACCAACTACACCAATTTTCTCTGTACATGAAACACACCAACACCACAGATGCTCCAGCAGAGGCTAGTGCAGAAGCCACTGCCACAGAGGAACCAGCAGAAGATGCTGCAGCCGAACCACAAGCAGAGGAAGAATCAGAAGACGCTGAACCATCTGACCAGCCTGAGGAAGAAGGTGACAAGTCTGAGACTGATAGCTCACCTGCAGAGAAAGAGGACAACTCGGAGAAAGACCTTGAGGAACCAACCATCCCAACCCAGCCCAAAACCAGAAAAAAAACACATTATTCAAGAAGAGGAGGAGGAAAACCTTGAAGAGGAGTTGTCTATTTCAGTCCTTGCGAGCAAGAGAAAGGACAAGGGTAAAGCAAAAATGGCAACACCTCTAACCTCTGAAGATGAGATGGAACAAGTCGATGCTGAGCTGGCTGCTGCAGTAGCCAGAGCTATGCCTACACCTGAGCAAGCCAAGCAACTATTTGCGGTCATTGCTGCCATCACAGCTGAAGGTCAGGCAGCTGATTCATTAGCTCAAAAGCCTCCACAGCAAACTCTTAGCCAGCCTATTCGCACCAGTCTGCAACAATCCAGCAAACAAAAAGGCAGTACGTCTACAGTTACTGCTACAGCAACCCCAGCCACAACTCTCACCAGCCCCGCAGTGAAAAAGACAAAGACATTGTCAGCCACTTCCCCAAAAGCTTCACCAAAGGATAAGCTGCGCAGTGCATCCAAGAAGCGCTGATAGCATCCTATCATTGCTGCAGTCCCCACCTCAAGGGAGTACTCTTTCCTTACTAGTTCATGTTTAAAAAAAAAATTGTTTGTCAATTTTTGTGGTATTTTCTGAGGTCTTCCATATCCTTGACAGTTTGTGTGCCTTTGTTATGTATGCTTGTGAGGACACATCATCTCTCAAGTTTGGGGGGGTCATTTCCGAATGCATGTGTTTATGTATGTGTTTATGTTTGTGTTGTGTGAAGCTCTGTTATCTGTTATTTGTGTATGGATTTGAAAACCTAATGAAGATAAATTGAGTATTATTCAGTATTTATGAGAATGCCAAGTAGAGATAGTTATAGATAGAAGTGAAATTTTGTTCCAACACTTAGACTTTGATTGAGTTGTATGAGACTGCTAGAGCAGAGCCAGAGGAATAGAAAATATCTTAAGATTGAAGGGAGAAGCAAATTGATTGACTGTGATATTTATGAAATAAAACTCTGCTCCAATGGCTCAAGTTGCTGAGTAACCAGATCTGAGTATGTACCCCATATGCAAAATTGTGTAAAAAGGTAGCGAGAGTTATGAGCAATGTTGTAGCAAAAAAAAAAGTTAAAAAAAAAAGAGAAAAAGAAGTCCTCTGTCTAAGGCATTGAGTAGCCAGGTCTGTTCATGAGTCCCATGTTCAACCTTAAGTAAAAGATACCTCTAGATAAGATTATACCACAGATATTGCTGCAGCAACTCTGATCTAGGCATGGTTTGAGTAATTGGGTGTCATCATTACAAGTGATTGACATTCACATGAAAGATAAATGTTACAGTGAGGAGGTTGATTACTCCTCAGTTTATCAATGTTAAAACAATCATAGTTTGAGTATGTGAAATTTATGCTACCCCATTTATGAATGAAGTATATCACTGCTGAAATTTATGCAGTCCTTTGGTGATGTTACAACATATCTGGAATTCAATCAAAGGAAGCACACACACACTATGGACAGAAAGAAGCTTCAGTCTATAACTGATTTACTATGGGCATTTTGTATGATTGGGATTGTGATCTGAAGGTGGAAGAATCCTTGCAAATTTGATAAAAGAGCTAAAGTTGTGTGCATGTTTGTTTGCGGGAAATGTTAGTATGTGTCATTACTTGAGGACAAGTAATGGTTTAAGTTTGGGGGTCTGATAACTCTAGGAAATGAGAGTTATTACATCAATTCTAGACTTGAATCAAGATCATTTAGAGAACAAATAAGGTGTTTTGATTACATTTTGCTTAAGCATTCATTTTAGTTGAGTATTAATAAGTTTTGCTTGAATCATAGTAATTTGTGCTAAAAACACATGCATAATTGTAGGTTCTTGGAAAGTCTTAATTCATGAGGGGATGTTGAGACATTAGATGAGCAAGAGGAGGAAAGAAGACGGCCATAAAAGAAGAAACACACAATCAGGAGCAATGCAGTGCTGTTGCGGATGTTAGAGCAACTCGTGCTGTAGCAATCTGGAAGTAAATGCGGGGGAAAACTTAGTTGCGGGTCAGCACATGTTTCCTAATTTAATGCATGCACGCTCATGGGCTTGTGTTTACCTTAATTTGCAATATAAAAGGGAGGCAATACTACAAAGAAAGGCGGCAAGGGGAATTATCATTAGAACAATTAAAAAGGAACGAAGAAGAAGATCAGAAAAAGAAGAGAGTTGTTTCGGCAACATTAGAGAATCATGCAGAATTACTTGGCTTTGATTTTCACCGTGCTCAACTTATATTTATCTTCTTCCTTTAATTGTTTTGATGTATTCTGAGATCAATATATTTATGTTTATTTTTCTCATCCAGATTATGAACTAAATTTACTTGTAGTTGAGTGACAAATAATCCAATGGGTTCTTGATTGTTCTTATATGTTGTTATGGTATTGCTGTAGCATTTTACTCTAGTAGTTTTTATGAATATAACTGTTATTTCGGTTGACTGTTGAGTGTTAGAAAATGCATATTTATAAAGGAGAAAATCATCATTTTACATTTCAAGTCTTACTAACAACCCTTACTTTTATGTATTTAAGCTTCTTGTAATTTAATTATGTGTGTTTTATTTTAATTAAGTATTTTATATATTTTAGGGGCATCATGGTCATTTCACAATAAACGAGAGATCAGACAGCAAAACGGACATCACTTTTGAACTCAGGACGGTCGAAAACCTTAGGAGGATCATAAAAGGAAAAATAACACTATTCACATGTACGGTACTGTCTACGTTACTGTTCATGACACTGTTCACATAGACGGATCGATAATGTGGCATTGACCGATGATGTGGCATTGACTGATGAGGTGTCACGATCCTGTTGGGCTAAAATTCTTTTGTACTGTTGATGGTGACGTGGCAACATATTAGTGGACGAAAAATCTCGCATACGGTACATGCATCACACAGGATTATTTTCAACCAAACCGCGTCACTGTTCAACCCGGGTCAAACCGTGTTACTGTTCATCCACGTGGTCAAACCGCGTACTGTTGACTGATGACGTGGCGCAATCCTGAGCATCCAAACTGTTTTTAATTCGATAGCCATGATTTACTCCATGTATCTATAAAAAAGGGGCCTCTCCCCCCTAACTTGATAGCTCTGAATCCATTTTTGGACTCCATTTTCTGTAATTCCCTCTCCATCTTTTATTTTCTACGTATTTTAATAAATTCCCATTTTGCCCCTAGTTCAATTATAAGTAGCTAATTTTCTTTCAAGCTTGGGTTGAAGGTGAAGTCTCCACATGTGTCATGAGCTTTATTTGGTAAATTTATTTTCTCTTCCCCTCTAGTTTTTGTAGATGTTTTGACTTCTCGTCGACAAATAATAATAATCTTGTTTAGTACCGCCTTGGTTTCACCGGCTCCCTAATACAAGGTTATTATTATTTGGCACGGTAAGACCTTAGCACCATATTGATTAGAGCGTGGTTCATGAGGTGTGGATTCCCCCCTCATGATCTAATTGGTATTAATAAGGATTATTTAGCCCATGATGCATGTTGATACGGATCCAGATACCCAAGTACGTCATTTCAATAGAATTCTCTCCAATTTATTCTCGCCATTTCAATTCCAATTTTAGAATTTATTCTCGCCATTTTAATTTAAGTTTTAGCATATTCCAAATCATTTCCATCACAAATCCAATCACCCATTTACAAAATTAATTCTACACACAATTAAAATCCACCTCCTCGTGGGATCGACACTCGTCACCGTTGATCTATACTACAATAGATTCGTGCACTTGCGAGTTCAATAAAATTTGCACAACATTGACCACCCATTTAATAGTTTCAATTAAGATAGAGCAAGAAAAGGGCATGTCTTAGCAGACATTATTAGAGTATTACTTGTTCTTAAGTCGAGTTTCCTGGATTAGGTTATCTTGAATCCCATAAGGGCAATACTTGAAGTTAAGATTTGTGACACTCTAGACATAGGTGTTCACCTTGTAGGGTAGAGAGATTAAAGGATATAATGTCGTACCATAAATATATGAGCAATTGGTCATTGTTAGTAGATTTAAAGGTATGAGACTTCCAACATGCGATAGCTGAGGATGCAGATTTATTCTGCCCAATGCTACAACACTTATTGTAACAACTGGTGCTAATTTGGTAAACAACAGTCACCCCATTAGGAGAGTTTGATCATTCAACTACTATATTCTCAATTGAATCTTAGACACATTTAACTTAGTTTATTTCATTACAATATTGTTTTATTTCCATCTCTCGCAATTATTAATTACGATAGAATTATTTGACAATTGGTTGTTTCGGTCTTTAGTTGATTTGCACTATTGTGATTGCTTTAGCATTTTGAGTAACATCAATCCATGTGGAGACGATCTTGAATACTCATCACTTTATTACTTATTGTGTATACTTGCACATTGTCATTGATAATAATTGATTATAAAAATCAATCAACACTAACCTTTGATGTTGTTGTGTAACATTGACGAGTAATCTATTGATATTTCTCTTGATAATGATCACATATTTTAGAGTTGGGATTTTCATAAAAAGGTAGCGCATAGGAATAGTTGCTGTAGTGGTAGCAAGAAATGGTCGACCCAAAAAAACGCTATAGGCCAATGGATTATCCACCACTTGGAAATTGAGCATATAGACCACTTTATTGGGAGATTGCCTATCAAAATCGGCAATTGAGATGGTGCCAATTGTTTTAGTGGGATTTTGGATAACCCCAAATAAAACAATAAGAGAGTGGTTTAAAAGGTGAGTAGGAGAAAGAAAGAATGCCTTATTATGTTTGGAGGTGTTTTGTCACAAGATATGGAGGTTAGGTGTGTGAGTGAAGTGTTTAATGATAAAGAGAAAAAGAAGAGATGAAAAATGAGGACGAAGACCACCAACCTTGAGCAAGACATATCCTGCAAAATAGAGCAATCGTGGATGTTAGAGGTGGAGCTGGTGGTGGCCGGCGACCACACTCCATCACTAGACTTTGAGTAATAAAAAGTTACTTCAAGGTTAAGAATGGACCTTGAAGCTATCAAAAATGGTGAATGTACTCTATGAACTTTTGAGGAAAAAGATGAGAACAAGGTTTTTAAGTGATGAAAGATGCTTACCGTTTGAGAGTGTTGCAAGCGTCTGTAGAGTGTGACTAAGGGTCTTTTCATAATTCTGAACATATGGGGCTTGTTGATTGGTTGCCCTGCCTCAGGTGAGGGTATTTTAGAGATTACTCTTGTGGTCTTAAGATAGTGACACGCCTCTACAAAGGAGGCGAAAGAACCATCAACCACCATTTTGCCCCTTACCTCTTACATGTGGCCCTCTCTTCAGCTAGCGGTCCTGCTAATTTTTGGACCACTACAAGAGGTAGCTGATGTGGCAACCCTTTATTACCCATTCAAGGAATCTCTCTTTCCATTGGCTCTTTGCATTTAACTAAAAGTAAGATATTTTGATTTTACAAACAATGGCATGCACTGTTCATGTGCACCTCCAACTACCAAAAATCTAGACTCCGATTATGTCCTTTTGACATTACGTGTTTTCCTGGAACTGCCCTTATTTTCAATGAACTTATCTCCTTGCTTGCTTTGAGTTATC
The DNA here is from genome assembly GCF_000493195.1 of Citrus x clementina. Classification (NCBI taxonomy): domain Eukaryota; kingdom Viridiplantae; phylum Streptophyta; class Magnoliopsida; order Sapindales; family Rutaceae; genus Citrus; species Citrus x clementina. Next base: position 15,924,388 of record NW_006262022.1, read on the forward strand.
CTGGTGTCCTAGTCAAACAATCTGCTTCCACTTGTTTGACCCTTTTTTGCCTGGTGTCACCATACCATTGGTCCACATCTGCACCACCCACAATTCCCCACCAAATAGCTAAGTTTTCTATGAATCCTTCACCATAATTAAGACATCGTAAAATTCTTTGAATCTATTCTTTAGATTCTAATTTATCTGAAAATAAATATATTTTTTCAGAAATATCAATTCCTGTTTCATCTATTATTTGAAAATATTAATATATCATCTACATAAACAATTCAGAATTCATGAAATTCTTTGAAGATTTTATCCATCCTTCTTCAAAATACTTGTGGTGCATATTTTAGTCCAAAAGACATCACAATCCATTCATATTATCCTTGAGAAGTACTAAAGGCAGCAAGTGGTATTCTTCCTCCTTTAAGTTTGATTTGTCAATATCCAAATTTGCAATCAAACTTAATAATATCTTTTTATTAGTTGTAGAAATAATTAATGTATCTTTATGAGGTAAAAAGTACCTGTCAAATTTGGTATATTTATTTAATTATTTGTAGTTAATAACCATACAAGCTTCTCCTCGTTTAATCTCTGCATGATTCCTAACCATAAGGGTGGGCTATTATGTGGACACTTAGATTATCAAATGATCTTGAGTTCTAGTAACTCTTTAATTTGTTTATCAAACTCTGCTCTACCTTCTTGCCCATATCTCATAAGTTTGACTTTTATCATGACATCTGGATCTTTTAGTTCTATTTTGGCATAAGTTTTATCAGTTTCCCATAATTGAATTGGTTTTCACCAAAAAATTTATCAAGTTTTTCAGTTTTTTTTCATAATCAGATATAATTAATTTATTTTTATATTGAAATCACCACACTGGGTACTTTAAAAATGAAATTTTCGAGTTGTTCACCTAATAGGATTATAAACCCTTGGTGTTGTAATTGAATAATTACATGGTGTTTTAAAAGTAATTGTCTCATTAGTCATTATATAAATGAACTAACGAAGAAAATTAACTCCTAAAAGTATGTTTGCATCCATGTGATCATAAGACCATAATATAAGTATACTTCGAATATAATCCTCTATTTGTATTAAAGTTTTAATCCTGCATTTTCCTAAGGAGATTTGTTCACCATTTATTCCTTATCCTATTAAGGGGTTATAATATTTCTAATAAGATTTTGGATAAATCCTAGAATTAGCTAGGCAACTCCTGAACCAATATCAATCGAAGCATGGAACCATTCTAGTTTATGCCTATAATATGTTATAATCTCCTTTACATGTATAAAATCATTAGGCATATTTTGATATTGTTTTTTTTATCCTATCAATTGTTATACTTATTTCTCTATCTTTTATATGGCAAGGAGAAAAATTTTCAAAAAAGTTTATACCTAACAAAAGACTTATTTCTATTTCATAATTAGTTTTTATAAAGAAAAGAAACATAAATTTTATTCCCTTAATTCTTACTGGAATTTCATTATACTGACTTACCGTTTTAATTTCTCCATTGTATCCTGCATATGTATGTAGTGGTTCACAGACTCTTTTTTCTAAATATTTAATCATTTGGAATCAATATAAGATTTTGCAACTCTTGCATCTAAGATAATAAAAGTCTCATGGCCATGACTTCCACTATTATAGTCAATTTTTATTTTTAAATTTTGAATACTTCTAACTGTTGCTAATAATTCATAGGATGGTGGTATCACAAGATGACTAAATCTAGTAAAACTATGCTTTCTACTTAATTATGACTCTTTTTGGGTATAGAGAATGACTTTTTACTTCCTATAATGACTTTTCCCTCAAGTGTATGTTTGATAGTTTTAGTAGTATTTCCTCTAATCATACTAGGTAGACTACTCAAATCCATCACCCATTCTTCTTGTAAATCAATTACTCTTAAAATCTCAAGAGATTTTACTTTTCAACTTTATTAAAAAGTTTATCAATTTCTATAAATTCCTTATCAGCAAACATTTTACTATTAGCAAATTTGTTAAAGCATATTATATGACATATGTTATGCTATATGGATAAGATCCCTCATGCGCTATACCAAAGTATTTAAAATCATGACTTAAGAATATATTTCTATCTCTATGACTGATAGAATATTTGGGTATATTTTAAATGTTAATTTTCTATAGCTTAGTTTTCCTTGTATTATTATAAAGAGTGCATTTTTTTTTAATCTTTTATCCTATTATCAAGAACAGCCAAATTTACTGGATTATCTATTCCTTCTCTAAAATGAGCTTTTATTATAATTTGGATTCTCCAATATGAATATATCCAATCTTGGGTCTATCACTAGATCTTATCCTATTGATTTTATCTTCTATATATGATTTTAATAACAAATGCATTTTTGTATTTCCTCTAGCATGCCTTTTCTCGATTGGTTCTTCTCTTACCGTCACATTGAAATACATTATTTTTTTCTCTTAATCATGTTAGTAATTTCTTGTGCTAACTTATTGACAAACCTCATAGATGTTTCCAATCCTTTTTATTAATCTTAAGGTACTTTTTATCAAAGATTAATTTCCTATTAAAAGAACAAGGTTCTTCTAGTTCTTTATTCTAATATAGATCTTTATTATCCATTTCCTCTATATTTATTCTGAATATGAGCTACTTAGAGTCTCATCAAATAGATAATAAATGATATCATTGTCACTAGCATCTTCACTATCAGTGATTAATTCTAAATCATTGAAACCTTCAAATATTTTGATACCTACTCTTCTTTTTTTTTTTAGGACATTCATTTACATAATGCGCTTGTTTATTAGACAATCAACATTTACACCTTTTGGGTGCATTGACTTTAGATTTTCTTTTAAGTTTATTCCTTTTGAAGAACTTCTTCTGGTATTTGTTTTTTTGGTAATATTTCTTATTGATTCTAAAGAATTTCTTCCTTTTGAATTTTTTCCTATTTTTATAGGCTTTATTTGAGCATCCAAATCTTGGTAGTTCTTCTAACTTAGAAGACCATAATCCTTCATTTTGCTTTTTCATAAGTATAGTATCTCTTATCTCTCCACAGCATTGATTTATTCGATTTTGTGGAAACTTGATTTTATTTCCAAGTGTATCAATGTCTGTACTATCTCCATATTCTTTGCTATATTCTAGTATAAACTTTTTACCCCATGGGTTTGGTATTTTCATAAAATATAAATCATTGTAATATCCTATTGTTTGATCATCACTATCAAATTCACATTTATAATATGATTCTTCGAAGCTACAAGTGTATGCTTCTAGATGGCATATATCATATCTCAAGCCTAATTAGTTTCATTACATTTCTATTCTTTTTCCGAAAAGTTCTTTTCTTATTTCATTTTCAAAACTGTTTAAGATTGTTCTTGAGTTTCATTTGGTTTAGGATTTTTTCCATGTAATATTTTATTTTCATTATCTTTTCTTAATCCCATGTACCATTGTGCTACTATTCCTATGAAAAGAAGTTTTAAGAAATTCTACACCATTATTTCTATCAAACTCGTGAAATACAAGAGTAATTTTCATCAATTTAACCCAAGCGGGATTGATCTATCTTTATTTTTAACACAATCTAAATCTAGTCATTCTTCATCATAACCAATTAGTCTTTCTTTATATTCTCCTGGAGTTTTATATTCCTTTTTAGGTTTGCTAGACCTAAAATATTGACTTGACTTTGTGGTCTTTCATAAGTTGGTATCTCTTCTTTAGCATGAGAAGCTCTATTGTTAGATTCTCCTTGTTCATAAACTCTTGGCTTTGCTTCATGCATCTTTAAAACGTTTAATTCTATTTTCAATATGTTGTAGATCTATAAATATATCTTCCTCTTCACTAGTTTCATATTTTTCATCTTTATCAAATAGCTCTGAATTAGATGATTCTTTTAATCTATTGTTTGCGTTTTCACTTAACATTTTCAGGCTTATTAATTTTTTGTTCCCATCTATTTTATTAAATATTTGTCTTGATATTGACTGAATTTCATAATTTTTCTTCTCATTGAAGTAAAATATTGTATCTTGTAGAATTTTATTCTGTTCTTGAATTACAATGAGTAATTCTTCCATATTATTATTAATCTTTTGTACTTCAATTTCCTTGAAGCTTTCCATTTATATTTATTGCAAACTTTTTACCAAATTATTTTATTTTATTTATTGAATTTCTATCTTATTCAACCTTATGTCTATTGAATTTTTATTTATGACATTAATGATTTCTTGTTCTATTATATATTAATCTTTGATTTTGAAGTCCATTTTTAACTGTTTAACTTGATTAAATTCTTCATTCATTTGATCTTCCAATCTTTTGATTTGCTTAATATTTTCATCATTAAGATTTTTAATTTCTAATATTTTATTTGCATTTTCTATATCATTTACAAACAAATTAGGGTTTTCTAATCTATTTAATAAATATATAGAAATCCAATTTAACTGAATATTTCCCACATATCTGAATCAATTATTAGATCAAAAGGTTGAAATCTTCCATAGATAAATTCTTTTTGCCTATTGGCTTCTATATTTTGTGGAATTACTAATCACTTAGGTAATTTATTCATTATTCTATCTGCATAGCATTTCATTACATTCTATGAAATATTTCTTTGAAATTCCTCTAACCCTTATGTATAAGGCAGAGTTTTCTCATGATTAATCCTCTATATCCAATCACCATATTACTGGAAGGATATTTTTCTACTTCTAATCCTTTTGTTATTCTAATTATATTCTTCTCTTTATTAATAGATATGAATCTATATTGTAATCTATTAGAGGTTCATCAATATATTTATCAATAGAATTAATATTACATTATCTCCATGAAAAATTATTTCTAGAAACTTCTTTTCTGATTTTACTTAGTAGCATAGGATCTATAATTAAATATATGTTTTTTTTTTATTATGAGTTCTCCAACTCTAAATTCATGAACTTGTGATAGATACAGTTGTACTAACTGTTTAATAATTAAACCATATATTTCTAATGTATAGTACTGCATTTGTGTATTTATATTATTCATTATGGCATCATAATCTAACATTAAATTATATCTCGCATCGCGTACCAACATATGTCTAGTTCTGTCCATCTTTACTTCTGATTTTGAAATAATCTAGTAGATACAGTGGCGGATCTATAGCTGGGTTAGACCGGGCTCTAGCCCGGTGTAGTCCAGAAAAATCATTTAAATCCCTTGTCTTTTGATTCATTTTACATAAGGATAGACTTTTTATTTTATTTTTATATAAGTCCCCAATTCAGTTACAATCATGTTTTCATCAAATTTCATAGAATAACAGAGTTTTTACTTTATTTTCAAATATGTCCTTAACTCAATTATATTTTTTTCCCAACTGGTATTTATGACTTATTTTATAAAATAATTAAATTATATATTTATTCAATAGATTGAAAACATTAGGGGTTTAAAATGTTATTACTACTTTAATTTTTTTTAAAAAATTTTAATTTAACAAAGTATGCGAATGTAATATAACATCGTCACTATTATTAAAAATACTAAAAACATATATAATAAAAATTATTAATAATTTCATAAATAATAGATTTTAATTGTTTAATTTATTTAAGCTTGGTAACTAAGTATTTTTCAAACATAAAGTTCTACTTGCACTTTTTAAATGATTATAATTACATGTATTGATTTATTCTAATTTAAAATTCTTAATAGATTTATTAATTCTTATATAATTAGATGTTATTATATGTTGCAATGTTAGATTCCATAATTAAAAAATAGTATTTTTATATTTGAATTATCTTTTGTTTTCTAGTGTTTTGTTACAATTATTTTTGTTTAGAGTATATATTCGTAGAGTTTTTCGTGTCCCCATTATTTGATGTACTTCTTTTTACTTATGCATATTTATGTTCACTTCAAAATATAAAATTTTAAATTTAGCCTGTGGTAATATAAATTCTTGGGTCTGCCCCTGAGTAGATGACTTGTTATACAAACAATAAAAATTGATATAGTTCTTATTCAACTAACCATCAAAATATGTGTCGCCGATTTCCTATCGATATATCATGATATTTCAAAATCTTTGAACCAAAATCTTGTCTCTAATACCATTTTGGGTAAAACAATCAACTTAAAATTTGCAATAGGGGGTGTAAATGATTAATTTTTAATATTTATGTATTTTTTTCCAATTTTACTTTATTAAAACGCACAGTTTTGTGCTATATGTTGTGCAATTTGTGGTGAGAATGTCATTTTCTATTTTATTGTGTTCGTTTTATGGATTAAGTGGCTTCGTTTGCTTAGGCATCTATCTCTTATTTTCTTAGTTGCTAACTTGCTAATCAGGTGTCATCCCTTCATATTTTGAAGTACAGTTCCCTTGGTTCAGCTAGTGGTGGACCCAAACATTTAATTTACGGGACTTAGCTTAAAAAATTCTAATTCAATTTAAAGGGTTTGATTTTTTTAATTGTTTATTTAAATATATTTAAAGTATTAAAATCTTAAATTCTATTCTTTGATAAATTATTTATTTTAAATAATAAGCTATCGTAGCCACATTTGTGAAAGATTTTGGACTATTGACACCTCTCTAAAGTCCTAATAAACCCCTCTTCTAAAAACCAAATATATATATATATATATATATATATCCATTACCTAATTATAAAGAATTCATTATTTGTTAGCATCCCTACATTCGTTCTCTAAGTGAACGAATTCATGTTTTTTTTAAATTAATACTTCATTCAAAAACAAAAAAAGAAAAGAAAAGAAAAAAACATTACAAAAAAACTACAATTTCTGAAAGTGCATTCTCCAATTAATTAGAGAGTCACCCCTCCAAGGCATATTCAATTTCAAATGTCGGTGGCTCAGCTAACTTCTTGGTAGATGTCGGTGGCTCAGCTTCTAGAGACGTGATTAATCTCTTGTTTTTGTTAAGGGAAAAGGTTGATCAGAAATTTGTAACTCGAAGGAAGAAGCTCTATATTTTCATCCACAACGTAACTTTTGAATCCAAATGGAAACGATAAACTAGCAATTATTAAATTAACAAAAGTAGTTTTAAATGATATTCTATTTGAATCAAAAGTTTCTACATTTACTTGATGAATCCATCATTGTGTCATTTCTGCATGAATTATTATCGCATGCAATATCTAGTACTTCAAGAGCTTTTTGTTAGTGCTTTGGTGGCGACATGAATAAGAATTTCAATCAAAGTCATGTATCTGAAATGATGGCTTTTTGTGTATTGGGTTGGAGGATTCACTTCAACAAATTGCCGTTTTCTTGTGATCTTTTCCATTAACGCAGTATTAATTTTCAAAAGAAAAAAAAAAGGGAATTGTTCATAAAGAAAGAAGTTGGAAAAAGATTGAATTAAGGATAGTTTTGGAAGAATGTAAGTGTCATTATAAGTAACAAATTCTTATAATCAATTAATGAGTTTCTTTTTTTAGAAGAGATGTTTTATCAAAAATTTAAAGTGGTGTCAATAGTCTCTCTCTTTCTTAAATGTGTATTAATATCTAAAGCAACAAAGTTGTGTCGCTGTTGAAATTTGAACCAAGTTCCCAAAGTTACTAAATGATAGTCTTACCATTAAAAAAATAAGCATTTTAATTTATTTGAAATAAGTTCAATTTCTTTTTATTTAAATCTTTCAAAAGAGGATTAGGGCATACTAAAAGGAAAATATAATTGTCTAGAAGAGGCTCCTCCTAGGGACTTAACTGGATTCATCCTGCGTGCCACCAAGCGGCATTTAACTATCGAAAAAGTAAGTTTAATGAGAAGTTTTGAGTTTAAATATCCTCACCTCTTCAAGAGAAAAAATAATATATTTCTTTTTAGAGTAGAGCTATTTGGGCCTTAAAAGTTCTTGATTTGAACATCATTTTATTTAGAATACCTATTAGTCAAATTTTATAAAAAAAAAAAAAAACCTCATTTAAGTAATTTTTATTAAATATAAATAAGTGAACATTTTTCAAATAAATAAATACATTTTAAGTAAAAAAATTAACTACACATTATTGAAAACCTGCTTTTCCAAACAAATTACTAAACATGTTTTTTCCATTTTCTTTTCATGTAGTACTTTTTTTTTTTGAAAAGTTTTCATGTAGTACTTAAGAACAAATTAACGAATACTTTTTCAAATATATAAAAACTCCGATCAAGAACTTTTTTTTTGTGAAATAAATTTAAAAAATGCCATAGAAATGCAATACCAAGCACACCCTAGTTGGCCCCTATTCCTGAAGATTGAAAGATACGTGCTCTTTTTGATCTAACAACACAGAAAACGATATGCAACTGCATAACCACATTGCTTAAAACACATTAATGGGCGGCAAAAAGTACCAGCCGTGTCACCAATCAAATTTTGACTAATGTATGCATGTGATAGAGCCTTATTCACTCATAAGACTGAGCCAGTTCTAAATTTGTAGCTATTTAAAACCAAAATTAAATGGAGAGCTGTGCAACCTTCGCAGACCAACCACCATTTTAGATAAGGGAATTATTTCTGAATTCACATAAATATCTAATCACCACATAATTTTAACATATTTTCTGTACTATCTTTATTTTTAAACTTATATTAATCAACCACTTTAACATTAATAATTGAACATTTTATTCTTAAATGAATTAAAAGACTATTTTATTCTATAAAATTTTTAAAAATAAAAATATTATAATTACAAGAATACCCTTGAAATGGTTAATACAAGAAATAAATTTCAAAATCCAATGCTAATTTTTTATAATTATAATTTCATTTAAAAAATATCATGTTAATTTTTTGTAATTATAATTTCATTTAATTTTTGTAATTAAATTAAGTACAGGGAAGTTTCTTAATTTTGATTATAGTTTCTTAATTTTAATAAACCACTTTTATTTTCATGTTAATTTTTGTAAAATTCTCTATACATAAATTTGATTGTAAAAATTAAATGATATTATAATTACAAAAAATTAACGTGATAATTTTTAAATGAAATTATAACATCATCGATTTTGAGATTTCTTCATTTTATTAAATATTTCATGCTTTCTTCTAATTGTAATAATTTTATTTTTCAAATTCTATAGAAAAATGATCTTTTAATTCATTTAGGGGTAAATAGTTATATGTTAGTGTCAAAATGATTAATTAATACAAATTTAAAAACAAAGATGAACCAAGGCGGTGTACAGATAATTTTCATTTTAAGTATCATCACTCATCAGTGCTTAAAAAAATGGGTTTTAGTGTTAGAGTGCAATTTATGCACTAGTTTTGCATTGTTTACTTCTCTTAATATCAATGTTTTGCACTTAATAATAGTGATTTACTTGTGTTTTACTTTTGTAGGTGCACTAATTCTATTAATTAGTGATAAAATTGAGCTACAAGACGATGTTTAAGGATGATTGTTCTCTTGGAGAAATTATGAGCGGCAAAAGAACTTTTTTGATAAGGCGTGGGCGCGTGCTGTCAACTGCGAACCTGCAGTTTTTAGTTTAACGTGTTTTGTATTTTTGGTTATTTTTGTAATTACGAATTTAATAGTTCATATATTAGTATTTTATTTTAAATAGAATTCTAGAGGAGAAGAGAGAGAGAGTATAGAAGGGAGGAATCTATTGTGAAAAAATGGAGATTTTGGATTGGAGAAAATAAAGAAACCCTAGATCTAAACTTTTCTCTTCTCTCTATGAAGAACTAAACCTATTTTTCTGGTTGAAGGATAATGAAGCTTTGATTCATCACTACTGTGAGATTTTTCTTATGCTTTAATTGTTTTATTGCTTTTTGGGTATTTGTTTATTCTCTGAATTAGTTTCATGATTATGTTTGTTAATTAGGTAATTGGCCACTATTTAATTATCAACTTAATCTATTGTCAATTAAAGGATTCATCGTATGAAGATTTTAATGTTTGTGACAAATAACATAGCAGTGAGTTGTGTTATGAGAATAAACAATCTAATTTAAATGAATCATCATATGTGTTGATTAGGATTTGGGTCTCTCTGGTCTTTCAGGCTGTCAATTGATTAAATCCTATGATCGTATCTAGGGTTGTCTATTGATTAGGGAAATAACCAACGGTCGTACCTTGGTTATCGACTAGTTAAAGAGAGATTGGCTATTAGAGGGTCTCAGTAGCTATAACCGGTCTATTCATAAGTAATAATAATCTATATTTGAATCAATGATCAGTAGTCGAATCAAGCTGAGTTAATTCCTTCAACCAGAGCTTTCTCTAATTTGAATTACAACTTTAATTTACATTCTTGTTATTTTAATTTGATTTTTATTATTGTCAACAATTCCCCCATTTTACGTTTTACGTTTCAAAAGGATTTAAATAATTATCGATCTCTGTGGACACGACCCTACTCAATCACTATACACAATTTATTTAGAGTAGGAATTTATTTTTGTTGGCTTCGACAACCATCATTTAGTATATAATGACATGTTTGGTTTGAAGAAATTGAAGGAGAATAAAGAAGAAACATAAAATAAATAAGAGAATAATAACATAATTCCATGTCAAATTAAGCAAATTTGATTGAAATTGACCCTTTTTTTCCCTCATTTTCTCTTCCTTTCTCTCCTTTCCTTTTCTCTTCTCTCCTCCCATTTTTTTCCAAACAAACATTCACTAAATGTAAAACATCATCTCTAGACATTCATATTAACCACCGTTAGCTATAAACAGAAAAATGTACAACTGATTTTTTCAACTGTAGGAAATTTGTTTTTTTACTGAATATGGGAACTACATACTAAATTGGTTAATAATAAACCACCACCTTTCCCATTTATCTGGGTATAGATTTTTCAAGTTCTCTCTCCATATATTACATGAATCTTAATTAAGAAATCGTTCCAACATATTTTGAATCCAGATCCCAAAAAAATTATTTTATATACTAAATATTATATTATTTTTACCAAAAAATTACCTTTTTTTAATTGTCATCTATTGCTTTAATATCTTAACATTTTACCCCAATATTTATGTACTATTTTCATATTTTAGCCCTAATGTTTACCTCTATGATTTTTGGACTAAATTTTTACTTGTAACTTCGGTGCTCCTGGACCCAAATATCTAAACACCATTATCATAAAGCCAATAGAGATTCCTGTAGATTTATAATTCAAAATATCACTAAATTCTATTACTCTAAAGTAACTGTTGGAGGGTTGGGGCGGGGGGGGGGGGGGGGGGGGGGGCGTGGCGGAGGCGCGCGCAGTTCCCTCACCAAACCTGTCCTTTAACATTAAATAAAGATTAGTTCAATATACTATAAAAGATCAAGACGAGGTCCTCATTTTCTCACACCATAAAGATTAGTTCTTTATTTTTATACATTACTAAGCAATCATCTTCTTTCTTTGGAAAGTGATGGCTACTTCCCATTTCGTCATTTTAACTTTCTTCATCACACTATCTTTCTCAAGCATCGATGTTCCCCAATCTCCTCATCATTTCCCCCAATTTTCTCTCCACCTACATTTTCCACCAGCCCTTGAAACATTCTATATGTTGATAATGAATATCATATGATTGCATGCAGTTAAATAAAGTTCCAGCCCAATATAGGCTTGGTGTTGGCGTGTTGCTGAATTTGAACATTCGGAGTTAGTGGGAAGCTCTAAGCTAGCTCCTTGTGTTTGGACCTGACAGGTCTTAGCATTGTCATTTATTATTTGTAATGTGCAACTTCCTTCAGATTGTATATTGTGTTAATGATAATACATTGAGCTTTTATTTATTGATTGGAGTTATTGATTTGATAGAACAAAATGCGATCTCCGCAATGAAACAAAAATGTTTAACAAGCTTTGTGCACTGAACAGTGTGTGTAGGGCAAAACACATAATAATTTGAAAAGAAATACCAATGTCATGGTTTCAATTTTCAGTGGCAAAACTAAGATTTTGGTTTTACGGTGGCAATAATAGAGAAGTCATAAATTTAAGAAGGCTATTTGCCCAACGAATTTAAATTCTCTAAGTACTTATTTTGCCTTCATCAGCTTGCCTTTTTGAAATTTATTGATTGGTAGTTGATAGAAAAGCTAATACAACTAAATCATACGTAAATGATAATGCACACATGTTGAGGACAGAAGAGGAAATAATTTTGCGCCTAGGTTTGCTTGGCAACCCCTAACTTTCTGAAACTTTTGAAAAATAAGGTGAAAAGTAAAGAGTTTTCAAGATAACCCTTAAGGCAACTCCAAACTTTCTTAAAATTCCTAACTTTTCGATATATTTTTTTGACTACCCTCAAATTAAAATTCTGATTCCACCACTAATTGGAAGGTTCTTAAAAAGCAAATAAAGGTAAGATGAGTAGATAATGATGTCAATAGAGTGGGATAACGGGTGGGAAGCCCTACCCCATTCCCCATCTCATTAAAAATTTTACCTCTATTCCCCACCCAATCTCCCAATAAATTTAGTGGAGTGGGAATGGGGAATCGTCATGTGGGAAATGATTTCTCCATCCCTACCCCATTCTCCATTTACTTATTTTATAATAGGTATGGATAAATGATTTCAGTAAATCAAAAATTAGAGACTTAAATAAAATCAAGGGAAAAAACTCTTTTCATCCCTAAGGTTTAATGCAATAGCCCATTTCATCCCTACTTTTCAAATAATAACCTAAAATATCCTTCTGTTAACTAACCATTAGTGTAAAGTTGTTAACTAGTAATTCATTGAGGGCAAAATAAGATTTTTTTATTAAAGTGATACAAACTATATTAAAATATATTTTTTATACAATTAAATAACACTACAAAGTATGTAAAATTCATTAATTTTTTCTTAAATGAAATCAATGATGATATAGTTTGATATAGCGATTGAATAATTGTCATAAGGAACAAATTGTAATTAACACAAAATCTTTATTCTTTAAATTATTGGAAGAAAAACTCAAAAATACCACCAATTTTTATATGCTTGCATGTGATGAATATCTTCTTTATCATCAACTCAATTCAAGCAACTTTATAGTCCAATTAGAGAGTATACTTATATGAATAAGAAAATTGTGATATTTTTGGTACTTAGATTTAGGGTTTATAGAGTTTTCATGCCGCTAAAATAGAAAGAAGTGAAAAAAGAATTGCTTGAAATAGAAGTTTTTCATCTTTTTCAGTATTTCCTATTTAATGGGATTAGATAAAATCATTTTTAGTTATATGTCAACTTTTATTTATTTTTCTAATTTTGTCTTTGATGGAAAATCCATTTTTACCCTTAATGAATTATTAACAAACGACATTCAACTAACGGTGAGTTAACGGAAGGATGTTTTGGGCTATTGTTTAAAAAGTAAGGATAAAATGAGTTATTGCATAAAACCCTAGGGATGAGAAGGGCTTTTTCCCTAAAATAAATACCATATCTTGAAATAATATCAAAACTAAAAAATATTTGAAGAAAGATGCAGCTTGAGAGAGAAAAGAAAACATAACAATATTTTAGGGTTGAATAAGAATTATAATCTAAGGTTTTCTTTTAGTTATAACCTATTTATATTAGGTAAAAATAAAAAGAAAATTTGTTAACCAACATTGTAATTGATAAAATAAAAATTATTGAAAAAAAATTAAAAAATATTCATGTATAATGGGGAATGGGGTGGGGGTGGGTTGAGAGTACAAAACCAAACCCCACCCTATTGAAAATTTGGAGATTATTTTTTCCTTATTCTCCACCTCATTTCTCAAAAAATTATTTAAAATTCACCACATTTGGAGTAGAGCCCCATAGGGCTCCAAACCCATGGAGGATTTTGCCATCCCTAAGATAATCTATTAACCGTATCATAAACTCATAAATTGAGAGAGTCAATAGAAAGAGCAACATAGAAGAAATAATGAACTAAATAAACAAAAAAATAATAATAAATAAAATAGTTAAAAAAATGGTCATATCAAATCACTGTGTTATAACTTATAAGGTGTATGTCTATCCATTAATGATTTGGCAAGTCGGTATCACAATTGCATTTGCCAAGTGTCAAAATGTGACTGACTTGCTTCTCGATAAATAGCACGTGATTATTTGTGCTCAAATAACACATCCTAAAATAAAAGGTTGGAAGCAGATTCTAAGCTTTTGAACTTTTTGCCACACTGCCATGCAGGGGTGAATCCATAACTTTACAATACCTTGAGCTAAATTAAAATAATAATAAATTTGTATTAATGAATATGAAATTTCATAAATATAAATGACAAAATACAACTAATAACGAGGGGACATTAAGAGTCTTACCCATAAAATTCATACTATAAATAGAAATAATTTTTAAAAAGTAGTATAAAATAAAAATACAATCCCAATACAAAATTACCACTGAAGTTGTACTTTTCACGTCTTCAAATTATAAAAATCATCAATTATAGAATCTAGGTCAATAGTATTAGTAATTTGAGAAAAACTCACTTTCCATCTAACTACCAAGTGATGTCTTTATAATTTTCATGGTTGAAAATGGAAGCTTTATTGTGCCTGTGGAAGCATGAAGAGTAAAGACCAAACAAATTAATCAATCAATCAAAAAATACTGTTGTGACTTCTTTATTTCAACGAATCATCAACATAGCTCAAAAAGGAAGGCAATATTTTGAAATCATGAATGAGAAAGCGCATCGATTTTATATTGTTCTAATTCTCTTCTCAAAGCAAGCATCTCATTTGGAGTGAAATCATGAGAATAAAATTTCTCAGCAAGAGAATAAGTATTGCCTATATCAAATGAATTGAACTCATCAGTTGGATCCAATGCTGATTTTAAAGTAAGAAGTTCCACAGTTTGCTAAGAGAATTTACTATTTAACTCAATCAATTGAAAATTTATTACAACATTAAATACATCAATGTGATAATGATGTTCAACTATAACATAATCTTTTTGTTGACAAAAATATCTTGTACCTTCCATATAACAATCACTCATATCAAGTATTCTTCTAATAAAATCATCTCGTCCACTAACTCGAAACTCTTGCAAAAGTCTTTTCATTCTTGAGGCATAATTCAAAGCATTTAAGATGTCCAATGATTTTCTTTGTAATGCTTGACAAATAATATCATAAATTCCAAGAACTTTATTCAACAAAAGCAAAATAAGCACAGTATCAAAGGATTTCATCTCTCTATATGCACCTTTAGCTTCTCCACGCATATCTCAACTAGATCCACCATTAATCATCTTTCTAAAGCTTCAAGAGTTGTATTAAATATGTCAATAACCCTACTAACTGAAGTAAAATGAGCTACAATGTGTATCTCCAGCCTTTTGTAAAGTTTTAACTTGATTAGCCCCTGTACTAGTCTCAAGTTCTTCTGAAGCTATCAAATCTATAATTTCTTTTTCTCTAGCAAATTTTAACTCAAAATAATGTTTGAAAGAAGCAATAGCAAAGTTAATAGTAGGACTCAACTTCTTTTTTTTTTTTAAAAAAAAAAGATAACCATACCTCATGCACTTCTTTAAACACTGCAACTAATACGAGTTGTAGTTGATGAGAAAACAATGTACATAATAAGCATATAGATAGTCATTGAGAAATAAAGATTGTAATTCATTCTATTCACCCACCATATTACTAGAACCATCATACCTTTGACCTCTTAAAGTTTTAACTAAAAGATTGTACCAAGTAAGTAGATTGCATATCTCATTTTTTAAAGTCAAGGCCTTTGTTTCATCAATTCACAATTTCAAAGAAACATTCTTGAGTAAACCCATCACAATCAACATATCATAAATTAATAGCTATTTGTTTTTTATGAGATTCATCCAGTGCCTCATCAACTAGGACACAAAAGTTTTCATCACCAAATAACTCTTGAATCTTGTGCCTTACTTTATTAGCAATAATATTCAATAACTCCTATTAAATCTTAGGTGCTATGTATTAGACACTTTTAGAATACAACTTTATCAATCTCCTCATTCATTGCTACTAACAATTTAATTAATTCAATAATATTGCCATGATTAAGAGAATTAACCTACTCATCTGAACTCTAAAGCACATTCTTGTTTTGTTAACCACTTGGTGGCACTATTGAGATTTTAAGTTGTAGTCTAATCTCCAGAACTTATTGTTAAGATTGTGCAGTCATTTTCTTATCAATATGTTTGCATGGATCCTTTAAATTGCTCCTTTTTGACATGGTATCATTGTGAGAAGAGCCATGACCTCCTTCATGTTGAGTAAAAGGACAAAACAAAATGCTTTGTCTTCTATATGGAATACTCAAGTCAAGGAAATTTTAAGAACTAAGAAAATTGAAATTGATGGCTTTGCATACTATGTTTAGTCCATGACTACTTTTATAGCTCGAGTTGAAATGGTCCCACATTTATATACGTCATCCACACATCGTCCTGCTTGTCCAAGGGAAAAGTGCTTATTAAGAAACATAATCCAGGAGCACATTCTAAATAAGGAGTGTCAATAGTAGATGCAGTAATTCGGCTCTTTAAGACTTAGGTGGAGAGCTTGAGGCATCAATGTTGCAGATAGAACTTGTCCCGTTTGATAATTGACCATAATCTATTTTAGTAAGGAATGAAAGGAGAGTTTTTCTCAGTTTGGATTTTTTGTTGTTTAGAATTATAACTTAAAACAACATGTAATTGTGTAAGAGTCAAAAAATCAATTAAAAGTGTTATAAACTATATATTATACTAATTTTAAATATATTTAAAGTCACAAAATCAAAAACTCAATGTTAAAAGTTCATACAATACAATATATGGTTATAATTATAAAATATAAATAATTAAAAAAAATCAACAATTGGGATTTGAATAATAATTTTTTGATGATTGTTTATTTATTAGTTACTATGTAATTTTAATAGGTGGTTGGCATCTCTATATTAGAATGAGCAGATAATAAATTAGAGTAAACAAATAAATTTATTTATTGTACTTCCCCATTTGATTAAATTAACTCAAATCTTACTATTTATCTATTAATTGTTTTGCTTATTATTCTAAGATTTTACACTTTTATTTAAGCACACGCTTATTCGAAATCAAACAAACTTTTATTAAACTTAAACTAAAATGGATGTTAAAGCAAACTATCATTAAAATGCACTAAAACACATTAATTACTCTATAAGTAATCTTGATTTAAGCCAAAAAGTATCATGGTAACTCTCATTTCATAGAGTTATCAGGGGCTCACCTTGTAAAATAATACAAGGCCCCTTACACACAAGCATATTAAATGGAGTCTCCCACTAAATAATATATTTAGGCTTTTAACCCAAATAGCTAGTTATCTTACTTATTAATCCAGTAGTAGTGCAATCAATTAAATGAGCTAACCCGGGATCATATACGTACATATAATAGTGGCTACAATAATTAGGCTTGTAATTAAACTAGCCCAATTATTTAATTCCAAATCTACTCCATTAAAAGATTGGAATTGGCCTCCGTAATTGAATGATATTTAGGATAGTGTTCTCGAATAATAATTTGACCCATGCCACATTGATTTCTTTATTGAATAATTCTTTACATTGATTTCTTTATTGAATAATTCTTTGTACCACATCCTTAATTAAATTTAAATCTCAACCATCCAATCAATTTAATTACATCTTGTTCCTTGACACTTACTAGTTTTTTCTAATGATCATTGTCAACATACTGATTATGTTAACACACTCTAGCCAGAGAATTCTATGATCAAGTACTGAAAACCCATCAAGAGATGTGTTGTACAAATTCTATATTGTTAATCTATAATCTCACTTCTCACAATTGCTTCCACCAAGATACCGTATAATCTTGACTACAAATGTATGTCACACCCATTGTAACTCAAATGAAATGACAATCACAAACATGAAAATATAACTAACTCAAGATTGAGATTCAATAAAATCAATGCCTATGAGATTTAATAAGTTTGACAGTCATTTCAAGGTTAAATAAATCTCATATGAGATCCAATTCAATGTAGTCAAACTACATTAGTAAATTCATACATGATTAAGACAAATCATTTAATGAATTTACTACAATTTAAACATAAATAAAGCGCCAAACTCTATTTATCAACTATGAATTTAATTTATTTAATCATAAGATAACTTGTATTTATGTTTTCGGTGAATCCATATAATGATCACATAAATACATATAATATGATTAAATGGACTGTTTTCAAAATATTTATGCAATTAAGATTTTTGAAAAATATCTAAAATATTTTATTAATCAGAAAATAAATAAATAAATCAATATGCTTTAAAGAGCACATAATCCCAACAGCTTAGTGATCATTTTCTCATAGAGTGCAAAGCCAGTACCTTGCCTTATCACGTTCCTCTCAAAGTGGACCATTTTGCTTGTTTTCCCTTTCCCATTTGCTGGGCATCACGGTAGTTCCTTCTTGGTCACAACATGACCCCTTGTTTAATCCAACAAATAGACTAGTATTTGGTTGTTTAAGAGCCATCACCTCCAACGAAACTAAGATGCTGCGAAGATCTTGACTTAATTTTTCATTGTTGTTATGATTTACAGTAGATAAAATATGACTATTTATTGGATAAAAATTTATTAAATTGTGTTTTATTAAATTATCCTTAATAGTAAATTACATTAATGTTAATTTAGTAATATAAAAAATAATTAAAATATGAGCGTTTAAAGTAAATTTTAGAGTTCAAATGACTCCACCCGAATCTTATTAAGGGCCCTTAACACACTCAATTGTATTGAAGACAGAAGTTGTAAGCTTAGAATACTATTGAGATATCGAGATATATCACGAAATCTTACCGAAGTTATAAGTTTCGGACCTAAAACCGAGTTGGGACATTGTTTGCCCAGCAGAATTTCTGGTCGTAGAAGATCCCATGGCTTCCTATGGTCAAAACACTTTACATACAGATCCTTTGGGCTTATGAAACTAGCTAGTTTCATTTTGTTCTATATGTCTTACATGTTTTAAATTTTAATAGCTAAAAACTTAACCATTGAGCAAAAACTTCCAAGTTATTAGTTGATAGGGTTTACATTCAATCGTGGGATACTCAGCTTCTCTTTGATAATATCATGGTGATGATACATCACTGTATTGTTTATTTTATTTGTATATTTATTCAGTGAGTGGATTGTTCTTTACAACCATCACTACAAGAAGATTGATCTTTGATTTGAAAATGGTATCTATGTACTTTTTGTTGGAGAAAAATCAATTTTTTAAATTTTTATAAAAACTTTTAGGACCGATCTTATACAATATATAGAAATGCGTAATCTAGAAAATCATACCTTGACAATCTGAGAAGATGAACAATTGAAATTAATCAAGGCTACCCAGATCACGATTCATCACCACCACGCCTGTTAGATCACGATCTGTCACCATCGCACTGTTAGATCATGATCCGTGATCACTAGCCGGTTAGATCATGATCCGTTACCAAATAATCTTCCGGATTATGACTCAGGTTTGACCTGTACTTGACGTGTGGACGTCTTTATCACTACTAAAAGCAACTAGCAAGAGAAAATATTTCTTTGAAAATAAGAGAGAATTTTTTTTTTCTCTCATCTGTATAATGTGGCTCTCGTCTTCTTTTTTGGAGAAAATAAGCCCTTTTATATCTCTATCTTGATGGAAACCCTAGACTCCATATTTTATATTTTTAATTCTATTAAATCAAATTTGATTTAAATTTAAAAAATAAAATAAAAAATAACGTTACTCTTTCTTGTCATAGGGCCCACCTTGTAAAATAACACAAGATCCCTTAGACACAAGCACATTATATAGAGTCTCCCACTAAATAATATATTTAGCCTTTTAACCCAAATAACTAGTTATATTGCTTATTAATCCAGTAGCGGCGCAGTCAATTAAATGAACTAACCTAGGGATCATATGGGTACATACAATAGTGGCTACAATAATTAAACCTGTAATTAAACTAGCCCAATTATTTAATTCAAAATCTACTCTACTAAAAGATTGGAATTGACCTCCATAATTGTATGCTATCTAGGATAGTGTACTCGAATAATAATTCGACCCATGCCACATTGATTTCTCTACTGCATAATCATTTGTACCACATCGTTAATTAAATCGATATCTCAACTGTCCAATTAATTTAATTACATCTTGTTCCTTGATACTTACTGATTTTCTCTAATGATCATTTTCAACATACTAAATATGTTAACACAATCTGGCCAAAGAATTTTATGATCAAGTGCCGAAAACCCATCAAGAGATGTGTTGTACAAATTCTATATTGTTAATTTATAACTACAATACTCATAATTGCTCCTACCAAGATACCAGGTAATCTTGACTACAAGTGTGTGTCGTGCCCATTGGTAACTCAAATGGAATAACAATTACAATCATGAAATCATAACTAACTCAAGATTAAGATTACAGCAAAATCAATGCCTATGAGATTTAATAAGTCTGACAGTTATTATAAAGTTAATTAAATCTCATATGTAATCCTGTTCAATGTAGTCATACTACATCAATAAATTCATACATGATTAAGACAAATCATTTAATGAATTTATTATAGTTTAAACATAAATAAAGCGCCCAACTCTATTTATCAACTGCGAACTTAATTTATTTAATCATAAGATAACTTGTATTTATGTTTTCTATGAATCCATATGATGATCACATAAATACATATAATATGATCAAACGGACCTTATTCAAAATATTTATGCAACTGAAAAATGTCTCAAATATTTTATTAATCAGAAAATAAATTAATATGCTTTAAAAGAGCACATAATCCCAACAATTTTAACGTCACTTGCTAATTCTGTCACTGATCTGATAGTTAAAATCTACTGATACAATCTATAGTGTCATGATTATGATGTCAGTGATTACTATTATTATAGTATCACAAGAATCATGATTCCGTAGTGTTAGCAATTCTTGGTACATTTTTTATGTCAACCATTCTCTCACGGATTACATATTTTCATCAAACTTTTAATTTTAGATTGCTATTATGTTATTATCAACAAATGATGTCATTCAAAGACAAAATTAAACTGAATACTAATTTTATATCTCAAATCTACATCCCAAATATAATCATCTAAACAAAATACATCATTTAAACAAGAGCTAAAAGAAATAAAAATTCAGTATATCTCAAAATAGTTTGAAAGACTCAAGTATCTCAAAGGCTTAAATAGAAGAAACTCAAACACAACCACTCTGTTTGCAACAAAATTATCCTCAGTGCCTCTACATTTGAACGTCATTGATTTCCCACCTACAAGCGCACTATATTGAATCAATTAATATGCTACACATACCAAGTCTTGGACATTTAGAAGCAAGCACAGTTACATAAATCGGATTATTGTATGCTACAAGTATCTTAACAACATATGTGACCCAATCATGATCAAGTTGTGAAAGTTCATGCATAGTGTGTTAATCACTTCCGTTGAACTTCAAATATAATCCAAATGCTAACAAGTTAGTATATACTACAAACTTCAAACCAAAACAATATTTTGACCCCAATCACTCAAACATTATTTAGAAATTACAAAAAGCTAAAACAAAGTGAACATTACTTTAGAAACATAGCGAAACATCCTAAAAATTAGCCAACTCCACCAGATTCACAATCATCAGCATATAAGCAAATAACCAATTAAACATGCCATTAAAATTCTCATAGCCTCATTATGGAGTGCAATATATCTCCACTACCTAATCATCCAGACACTAGTTTTAGATAATTTTAACTACTGAACCAATAAAGAACTTTAATTTGGTCATGATTAGAGCTGAGATGACGAACAAACATGAAGATCCGACATGTAAATAGCTATTTTATTCAAAGAAATCAAGGAAAAGAAAAAGCAAAAAAAATATTAACCATGAAGAACAATCTCAAAAACAGCAATGAAAGAAAAAAAAAACCGCCTTTTCTACTTGATTCTGACACTGCACAACAGGGACAAAGTATTTCATCGTGAAATTTTTCAAGTTAGCAGATCTATCTACATGAAATATGTTCATTATATAGAAAATATATTTTTAAAAAATGCAACAAGACCATACATTTATTCACAAAAACTCGCACCGCCGTGCTTTAATTAATTAAAGTTATTTGTTCTTATTTTAATTGACCGTGTTAATCTATTAAAAATTATACAGTAATTGGTACTAAAACCAAGATTAACTAATTTCAAACCTATTCCCAAATTTATATAAAAAAATTTCTGTGTTTAGGATTAATGATGAAGGAATTAACTACAAAAGTTCAAAGTATATGGCAATGGGTAACGTAATTAAAATAGCTCTTTTGTCATAAGACTTGCCAGTTAAATTGTGAAAATCTACAAATATTTAGAAATTATAGACACCATTGTATGTGCATATATATAAATATAGACAGAGAGAGAGAGAAACTTAGCCAAGCAGTTGCTTTTCCGACCCAAAAACTCTAGGAAGGTCCTGTACTCTAATCTTGCTGAATAGTGCCTCAACACTTTATTTAAGGGAAAATTATAACAATTCGAACAAGTTATCTAAATTCCACTTATCACATTTCTGGGAAACTACTACATAGGACTTAACAAATTAGACATCCCAAAAGCATAAATGAGTCGTTTAATGGAAATCAATTAATGAAAACCTTTGCACTCGACCTTACGAAATAACCAGTACCAATTTACTTGAACCCGGATCCACCTGGGGGAAAATATTAAAAAAAGGGGTGTGCAAAGGGAAAATATTAAAAAAAATAGGGATGTGCAATCACTCAATGAGTGGAGTTCATATTACAAAATATTCTACATACACATATACGTAAATATATAATTACAAGAAAAACGTAAGTTAGGAGCTGTAAAATAATTAAATCATAACTTAATAAACCTATATGCATGCTGTATAAAAATAATTATAATATCAATTATGTAAAGCTCGTTGACAAACCTCTACTATGTGTAACAAGGCTAGCATTTTCTATAACACTAATAACTGAAACGCACATACCAAGCAAGGTACTCAAAGGTAAAACAGTAAAGCTTTAAAAGGCAAATTTTGTAAGCCTTAGTTTGATGAGGATCTATCATATACACTTCACTTATATACAAGCTAAAGAATACATATGATAAAGATTAGCTACAATATAATTACAAGGATAATTACAAGGCTAACTACAATGAGAATAATATGAAAGTATCATATCAGATTTTAGTTTTATCCTTGTTGTTGTTGAAAGGTCAAATAATGGTTTGCCAATTTCAAAAGGCAAAGTCGGTGGCACGATTTTTTTTAAAGTTGCATGGAGAAAAATGTGATGGTTTTCTAGAAGCCAATCCATTTTTTTAAAATTGTTAATTTTGGTTGCCATTTTTTAAAGACTTTTGGGAACAAAAGATTAAATGCACGCATGATCTTTGGCTATAAATACCAACCATTTGTTCATTTGAATGCATCCCAATTTAAGAGAAGTAGAGAGCAATTGCAAGTGAGCTCTTTGAGAGAGCTTCCACTTGAGTATTCTAGTGAGGTTCCATTTGGGGGTGTATTGGGGTTGTGGGTTTTGTGAGTTTTTCTCACTTTTGTAAATTCTCATTATTAGGGATGGGCGCGGTTCGGTTTGGTTTTTTACTAAATTTTTCATAATCTTTCGATTACGATTATTTTAAAATCATAATTGCGATTAATCAAATTACCGAAATAATCAAATACTCGATTAATTGAAATAATTCGATTCAATTCAGTTTGATTATTTCGATTATGGGCCTATTGGACCTATTTTGGGCTTTTTTAATAAATCTACCACAAACATAAAAAGTTAACAAACAAAAAATCAAAATATGCCTCAAAGTATGTTTAAGAACACATAACATGTTCAAATAACAAGTTCAATCAAAATAAATAAGCAAAAAGTCTTTTAAACTTAAACAAAACTACAAAAGCAATAAACATCAATCAACTCCCAAATCCCAATTACTCCTCAACTGCTTGTTCTTGTTGAGCTACTATTGGCCTACCAAATTCTACATTAACAAATTAAACAAAAATATTAGAATGATTAGTTAAGAGTGAAATAACCAAAACAACATATCAAAATATAGTAGTAACTGTTGTTCAAATTTTATTGAACTCGCAAGTGCACGAATCTATTGTAGAATAGATTAATGGTGACGAGTGTCAATCCCACGAGGAGGTGGAATTTAATTATATGTAGAATTAATTTTGTATGAGGGTGGTTGGATTTGTGGTGAAAGTGACTTAGATTATCCTAAATTTGAAATTGAAATGGCGAGAATAAATTGAAGAAAAATCTATTGAAATGACGTACTTGGGTATCTGGATCCGTATCAACATGCACCATGGGCTAAATATTTTTTATTAATGCCAATTAAAGCATGAGGGGGGATCCCACACTTCATGAACCACGCTCTAATCAATATGGTGCTAAGGGTTTATCGTGCCAAATAATAATAACCTTGTACTAGGGAGCCGGTGAAACCAAGGCGGTATCTAGACAAGATTATTATTATTTGTCGATGAAAAGTCAAAACATCTACAAAAATTAGAGGGGAAGAGAAAATAAATTTACCAAATAAAGCCCATGACATATGATGAGACTTCACCTTCAACCCAAACTTGAAAGAAAATTAGCTACTCATAATTGAACTAGGGGCAAAATGAGAATTTATTAAAATACGTAGAAAATACAAGATGGAGAAGGAATTATAGAAAATGGAGCCCAAAAATGGATTCAGAGATGCCAAATTAGGGGGGAGAGCTCCCTTTTTTATCGATATATTGAGTAAATCATGGCAATCGGATTAAAAACAGTTTGGACGCTCAAGATTGCGCCACGTCATCAGTCAACAGTACGCAGTTTGACCACGTGGTTTGAACAGTGACACGGTTTGACCACGCAGTTTGAACAGTCAACTGGTTTGAACAGTGACGCGGTTTGGTTAAAAATAATCCTGTGTATATGCATGTACCGTACGCGCGATTTTTGGTCCACTGATATGATGCGAACAATGACATTTTTCCTTTTATTCTCTTCCTAAGGTTTTCGACTGTCCTGAGTTCAAAAGTGATGTCCGTTTTGCCATCTGATCTCTCGTTCATTGTGAAATGACCATAATGCCCCTAAAATATATAAAATACTTAATTAAAATAAAGCACACATAATTAAATGACAAGAGACTTAAATACATAAAAGTAGGAATGTTAGTGGAACTTGAAGTGTAAAATGACGATTTTCTCCTTTATAAATATACATTTTCTAACACTCAACAGTAACATATCACCTACTTCAATAACTTCATAGAATTCAGTTTCCTCAGGAGTGGGTTGTATTATTCGTTCTCCTAATAGAGTTGAGCGAAACCAATTTTGAGTGCAAATCAATGACTCAACAGTTTTATGAGTTAACGAACTTCTAAAAGGATCAAGAACACACCCTCCTATGCTAAATGCCGATTCCTAAGCTATAGTAGACACTGGAATTGCCAAAACATCCTTGGCAATCTGAGACAAAATCGGATACCTATGCCCATTCAACTTCCACCAAGTCAAAATATCAAAATGGGCATTAGTAGTACTCTTATTAGCATTCGTCAAGTACTTTTCAACATCATATTTCGAACTAATGTCATCATTTGAACTTTGCTTCATCATTTTGAAAGATGAAAAAAGATCAATTGACATTATACTACTACTAGCACCACCACCACCGCTGTTGTGCAAATTTTATTGAACTCGCAAGTGCACGAATCTATTGTAGAATAGATCAATGGTGACGAGTGTCGATCCCACGAGCAGGTTGATTCTAATTGTGCGTCGAATTAATTTTTCTAAATGGATGTTTGGATTTGTGGTGAAAGTGACTTAGATTATTCTAAAATTGGAATTGAAATGACGAGAATAAATTGAAGATAAATATATTGAAATGACGTACTTGGGTATCTGGATCCGTATCAACATGCACCATGGGCTAAATATTCCTTATTAATGCCAATTAAATCATGAGAGAGGTTTCCACACCTCATGAACCACGCTCTAATCAATATGGTGCTAAGGGCTTATCGCGCCAAATAATAATAACTTTGTACTAGGGAGTCAATGAAACCAGGGCGGTATTTAGACAAGATTTTATTATTTGTCGACAAAAAGTCAAATCATCCACAAAAATTAGAGGGGAAAAGAAAATAAATTTACCAAATAAATCCCATGACACATGTTGAGACTTCACTTTCAACCCAAGGTTGAAAGAAAATTAGCTACTCATAATTGAACTAAGGGCAAAATGGAAATTTATTAAAATACGTAGAAAATACAAGATGGAGAAGGAATTACAGAAAATAGAGCCAAAAAATGGATTCAGAGATGCCAAATTAGGGGGGGGAGAGGCCCCCTTTTTATAGATACATTAAGTAAATCATGGCCATCGGATTAAAAACAGTTTGCACGCTCAGGATTACGCCACATCATCAGTCAACAATACGCGGTTTGACCATGTAGTTTGAACAGTGCATGGTTTGATCCGGCTTGAACAGTAACGCGGTTTGGTTTAAAATAATCCTGTGTATATGCATGTACCGTACGCGTAATTTTTGGTCCATTAACATGCTACCACGTCACCAATCAACAATACATAAGAATTTTAATTCAACAAGATCGTGACACCTCATCAGTCAATGACACGTCATCAATCCGTCTATGTGAACAGTGTCGTGAACAGTAACGTAGACAGTACCGTACATGTGAACAGTGCCATTTTTCCTTTTATGCTCCTCCTAAGGTTTTCGACCATCCTGAGTTCAAAAGTGATGTCCGTTTTGCCGTCTGATCTCTCGTTCATTGTGAAATGACTATGATGCCCCAAAATACATAAAATACTTAATTATAATACAACACACATAATTAAATGACAAGAAACTTAAATACATAAAAGTAAGGGTGTTAGTAAAACTTGAAGTGTAAAATGATAATTTTCTCCTTTATAAATATACATTTTCTAACACTCAACACACCCCCCAACCAGCTTATTGCTAGTCCCTAGCAAATAAAGTGAAAACAAAATTCAAATCCAAAATAATTTTTTTTTTAACAATTATGTTTATTCAATCAGACTAATGATAGTAATCAAATAAAAGTATAAGCATTATCTCCAGTCTAAAGAAACATCACACCCACATCAACCATCCACATGAATCAGCCCAGTAGACTTTGTTATAGCTACTTTAAAAAATGATATGTTAAACCCCAAAATCTCACTGGAAATAGTGACACTCTCACAAAGAAAGTATATCTTATTAGTAACTAAGAAGGATGGAATGTGGAGGATGTGTGTTGATTGCCGCTTAAAAGGATCGGGAAACTTATTAAATTTCCCCAACCATCTCTCTCAACCAGATATGAAAGCCCATCCGTACACCCCTCACTGGTGGTCCAAGTCCATATCTTCCAATATTACATATTACCTCTGATCGTCCCTGGCATAACAAACCTTGGGTTTTATGATGGGCTCAGCTTTGATTCTATTTAAAAAATAATAATAAATATCTTAATTTTATGCAAAAATAAAAAGGAATCGCTACATATCTCCTATATTTTGTAACGAAGTTTTACTTGCTATGTAAAACTTTTTTTAGAATCTGTATTAATAATATAAAGTAATGAGGTTTTAAATGTTTCTAAAATAAATCATTTATTTTTAGTTATAAATTGGTATTAGAGCCCAAATTGGTATTAATAATATAAAGTAGAGTGTTACAAATTGGTATTAGAGCCCAAGATTTAAAGTGATGCTGAAGACCGTCCATATGCACAAGTCAAGGCGAAGGACAAGGCTCGACTTTTTAGTAAAAATTTAGAATTAGGTAAATTGGAAATCTTACATTTGATTTGTCTAACACATAGAAATTAGATCAAAAACTCGTTGAGATGTCAAGTGCTAGGGGTAACAGAAGCAGAAGGGCGAAAGGAACTTTAGGGGAGCAATCTGCAATTGATTGACTTACGGACATTGTGACACAACTCTTGGAACGGGAAGTTAGAAGGGATGAACATGCTCAGGCAATGAACAACACAGGGAGCAAATTTAGAAGATGAAATCCACCCACATTCGAAGGAAGTGTATATCCTATTGCAGCAAACTAATGGTTGCGAACCATGGAATGAATGATAAAAGTAGCCAAGGTGCCAGAAGAAGAAAAAATCACTTGTGTTTCCTTTATGCTACGAGGAGTGGCGGAATACTGGTGGAACTCTATCAAACGAATCCATAATGAAGCAACAATGCAATAGAGGGAATTTAAAGAACTCTTCTATAACAAATACTTTTCAGAGACTGATCGCTCAGCCAAAAGAAGAGCTTGTTTATTTACAACAGGGAAAGATGTATGTGCTAGAGTACATCCAAAAATTTGTTGAGCTCTTTTGATACGCCCCACATATGATTGCAACGAAAGACTTGAAAAAAGACCATTTTATGCAAGGATTGTGCAAAGATCTCGCAAAAGACTTAAAGGTGGCTGGAGTTTGTGATGCTTCCTTCAATGAACTCATCAATCGAGCCTTGGTAATCAAGCTAGCAGATGAAGAAAATAAGGAACAAAGGAAGTGTGGACCAGGGGAATTTTCTAGCTAACCACGAAAGACAATGCTTAAATAATAATAAGAGAAAGGGAACGCCAATGATCCAAGATCAGAATAAAAGCAAGCACCCAAAGAATCATCATAAAGAAGTCCTACAAAAGCCAAGGTACAATCAGTGCTATAGAACTCACCCTGGGAAATGGCGAGCTAATACCAAAATATGTTTCAAATATGGAAGGGAAGGACACTTCATCAAGGACTGCTCAGAGTATTCACACTCACCGAGATGAATGTGGAAGGAAACCTCAGTAATATTAGGTGAACTATCTATCTCCAAAACTCTTACATATGTGCTAATAGACTGAGGAGCTACACATTCATTTGCCTCACTAGCATTCATTAGGAAAATAAAAGAGGTCCCTAACATAATAAATAGGCCTCTTAGTGCCATGTTACAATCGGGTGAAGTATTGAACTCGAGACAATTAATTAAAGCATGCAAGGTCAACATTAGTGGGTCAAAAATTATGCGTTGACCAAATAATGCTCGAGATGCATGACTATGACTTAATTCTTGGCATGGATTGGCTATCAAAGCACTCTGCCAAGATAGATTACAAGAAAAATAAAGTAACTTTTCGACCACCACAAAAAGAATCATTTACATTCAAAAGTGATGAGATTGAGGACAAAACTGTCACAAGCACGTGGGATGAGGCATATTCACATCCTATTCAAGTTCCTGTCAGACCCGTTATAAGAGCTCGAGCAAAGAAATTCAAAGAAGCACTTAATGGGTTGATTCATAGAGGCCTGTTGAAGGAATCACACATGATAAATGCATGATTCAAGCTCTTGAAGTTTTCAAATAATCACTTCCATGAAATAGGAAGTTGGCTTGCACATTATGGCGGGAAAAAATATTATTTTTCTTTTTCAGATACTTTTCTGTTTCTTGAGGAAGCTAGTGGAGAAACAAATAAGTTATTTCTCATTTAAGCCAATTTGGATTCTGATTTGATTTAGATTCTTTCCAATTTGCTTAGATTATGATTATGATTTGATTTAGATTCTTTCCTATTCACTTATATTAGGATTTTGATTTGATTTAGATTCTTTCCGATTTTTTTAGATTCATATTCCAATTTGATTTTGGTTTAGAATTTACTTCTAAAAATTCTTGTAACAATTGGTGAGAGAGTTAATTCTCTTTGGTTCTTAAGCAAACTTTTTGAATTTATTGGATTTCCATGGCATTCAAATCTTGACTTATCAATCAAATCATCCATAACTGATTGTGGCGTCCTCACATACCAAGGCTTGTGCTTTCATTAAGTATTGGGTCGCGGTTCCATTCAATTTCAGGTTTAGATTCGATTTGGGGGACTAAATTGATTAGGGTTATGACAATTCCTGACAGGGTTCGTATCAAAAGAAAGATGCAAAGAGAAAAGAATGTATGTTATTTCTACCTTAAAAGCAGCCAGACTATTAAAGGAAGGATGTGATAGGTACTTGGCTAGTGTGGTCGTGAAAAAACAAAAGAGCAAAGACTCAAGTTAGAAAATATTGGAGTAGTGAACAAATTTCCCGAGTTCTTTCTCGAAGAACTCCCAGGATTGCCACCGAATCGAAAAATTGAATTTAAAATTGATTTGTTACCAGGAACTGCCCTAATTTCAAAGGCACCCTATAAGATGGCCATTAAACTAATGGAGTTAAAGAGTAAATTGCAAGAGTTACTAGACAAAGGCTACATACGCCCAAGCTATTTACCATAGGGTGTTCGTAAAGAAGAAAGATAGATCAATACGAATTTGCATTGACTATCGAGAGCTAAATAAGGTGACTGTCAAGAACATGTACCCACTTCCGTGCATCAATGACCTGTTTTAATTAGCTGCAAGGAGCATTGGTATATTCAAAGATTGATCTACGATCAGGATATCATTAGTTAAGAATCAGAGAGACAAATATTCCTAAAATAATATTTAGAACACATTATAGATACTATGAGTTTGTTGTCATGCCATTTGGTCTAACTAATGCCCCTACAGCCTTCATGGACCTCATGAACTAGGTATTTAAATACTACCCAGGTATATTCATAGTGGTGTTCATTAATGAAATTTTGGTCTACTCATGAATAGTGTGTGATTTCTAATGCTATAGGTGTCAATGTACAAGTGTGCACAAGAAGTAATATATTGATGAGTATTTCAGATCATCTCCATAGAGATTGATGTTAACAGTGCAATCTTATTTAATTGAAAATAAAGCAACTAATGAATTTAACGAACTAATTAAAATAAAAATGTAACAAATAAAATGAAATAAGGAAAATTTTCAAGTCAAACACTAGGATGTAATCAATGGGAATGGAGTAGTTGAGTGAATAAACTCACTTAATGCTATTGACTATTTTTTTCAATTACAGTTCCGTTGCTAGACATCTACTA
Organism: Citrus x clementina; assembly: GCF_000493195.1. Classification (NCBI taxonomy): domain Eukaryota; kingdom Viridiplantae; phylum Streptophyta; class Magnoliopsida; order Sapindales; family Rutaceae; genus Citrus; species Citrus x clementina. Next base: position 15,955,569 of record NW_006262022.1, read on the forward strand.
CAGCACTTGACAGAATCACTCATGTATTCTCAGCTGTCGCTTGTTGGATATCTTAATATAGCATTAAACGTTCTAAGTTCCATTTACTCTACAAGGTGAATCCTTATGTTTAGTTCATCACTAATTTTAGATCAAGCATTACCCTATTCAAATTAAAATTTACTCAACTTGGGAAACCCAATCTAAAATCAAGTATTGTCTTAATGTGATCCACTCAGTCAAACTATTTTTAGGCTCTTTCTTAGCTAGTATCCACTAAATGGGTGGTCAGTCGAAATAGGAAATTAAAATAAATACAATTAAGACAAAATGCTATAGCAAACACAAAGCAACGCATATATGTCAGTCAAACATCTATTAAGATTGTTTATCACTCAACCACAATCAAATATAATTCATGATTTGCGATAAAACAGTAAATAAAATAGTTTCAGCCATTAAATACATCCCTATAAATAAATTAAAAACAAGAAGATAATAAGAAGAACTGATTTTTTATAGATTAGGCGGCAGAGCTGACTATAACATAATTAAGTATCATAGATTAGGCGGCAGAGTCGACCATAACGTAATTAAGTATAAAAATTAGGCGGCATAGCCGACCATATAAGAATTTAGATTGTAACTAATCACATCATAATAGCCTCACAACATAAAGGAATGATTAAAACTGAAGTTAAGTATGAAAAGGATTTTGTCCTTACATTACAATTGAAGTGTTACTTACCTCTTAACCTTGACTTCTCTAAACCTTTCTAAATTCAGGATTTCTCTACTCTTGATGTTATGACTTAGAACAGAAGAGAATGAAATTTCTTGGTTGCATTGAAAATGAAAGGGGGTAGGGGGTATTTATAGGAATTCTTAGGGCTCATGGATGGCTAAGATTTTGCCACTATAAATCTTGATCAATGGTTGAGATTAACCTTCATAAATAACTTACTAAATTCTAGAATTCTTAACTTTCTCTATGTCATTGCTTATGTCATCATTCTTAGAATTAAATATTTTATATTATTATTATAATACTTAAGGGAGCTTATTAGCTTAAAATAAATTATATTATATTTAAGTGAGAAAATTATACCTCACATTATACATGTATCAAAGTGTTATCTTACTGGGCATTAGCTCATGAAGTCCTTACATTGTAGGTAACGATGACTAGGCAAGTTGATACCAAGTCCCAATCGAGGCGAAGTGCATATGCACATAACAAACCTTAAGTTTTATGATGTGATTGGCTTTGATTCTATTAAAAAAATAATAAATATCTTAACTTTATGTAATAATAAAGTTTTTGAGATATATACTAAGGAATCTCTGCATGTTTCCTACATTTTGTAACGAAGTTTTGATTACTATGTAAAACATTTTTAGAGTCCGTATTAATAATAAAAAGGAACGAGGTTTTAAATATTTCTAAACTAAATCATTTATTTTTAGTTATAAAAGTGGAGTGTTACAAAAACAAAACGTTGGATTTTGTGAGTAGGTGATGGAAACAAAATCACAATGTTGTTTGTAACCATTAGATTCAATGTTGTTGCCTTTATGCATGTTGAACTCCAACTTGCGTTGGAGTTCATGAAGCTAAATGAGATGACCTACCCTGAACTCTGATGTCTTTTTAGTTTCATCGAACATTACTAGATAAACTTATCAATAAGGATTTTGCTAAAACTTCAATATTCTCCCTTAAATGATCTCATCCAAGTATCACCTAACATCTCAAAAGTATCAAAAGAGTATATTGCAGTTGATGCCAACATATATTAAAAATTCATAATCATCAAATCATAATATAATTATACAATCTAGAAAGAGATTATCAAAATCCACTAATAATATAATACATTTCTCCAAGCACCATCACATGCTGGAACACAAAATAACTATAATCGTTGGGTTAACTGATGCACTTACAACCTTTGGTTTGGCGGAGGGGCGAGGAAGGGGGAATTTAGTAAAATGGGGTGAATATAAAACTCAATAATAGGTTTTGAAAATAAATTTACTTTAATATAATCATATTATTGCGATATAAAGTTCCATTAAACTATTTATAAAAAGATGTAAAATATTTAAACTTTAGATCAAGTAACTAGCAGTAATAATGAATACATGATATTGTACATAACAATCATGAAAATGATATGAAGAAAGATCATGTATACATGATTCTAAACTGGCACAAAATAAGTACCTAGAGTAATAATCTCATCATGTTTGGACCTTACATGAGCAGTGGAATGACATACTTAAAGTGTACTATCATGTCAAGAGATACAATAGGTAAACCAATGAAATATTATCTCATATATCTCATCATATCAATAACACGTGTAAAGTAGCCCACAAAGGGCAAAAACACCCAGCACACAGCCCAAAACCTATGTCTATTTAGTTGGTCCAAATTCCTCTATCTCAATTTTATCTCTGTACTATATTTGTATAATTGAATATCTATAGCTGTATTTCTATACTCATCTATATATCTAGAGGCAAAGCGTACTATCTAATGATTTTGAAAATAAACTTTTATACATACGTAAATAAATATTTTAAACATCCTTTAAATCTACACTTCTTTTCACTAAAATATGTTCATGCGCTTATAATCAAATATAAATAAAGAAAATCATTTATCATATCCCTTGAGAAACGTGATGAGAACCATCAAGGGAATACCATTAAAGCTTCAAGTGATCCTTTGCACATTCATAGAGGCCCAATTACAAGAGCTAGAGCCAAAAAGATGCAAGCTGCATTAAATGGATTAATTGAGAAAATATGGATTGAAAATGCAATTCAAGATGCAAGACATCATGAATTGGGCTTGGAGAGAAGACAAGGCATTGTGGGCATTATTCAAGCTATTGGGCAGCCAAATACACAATTTGGATCAAATGTAGAAAGGGCAAATTCGGAATATATCTGGTATTGATTGACCCAGATTTAATGTGCAAGCTATATACCGTTGGAAAGATAATTAAGTTAGCTTTCCAATGCATTTTACAGAGCTGGATTTGGAATTCTCTAAAAGGAGTTATGATCAATTTATTACAGCTTGTTCAGGCTTGGGAATTCAAATGACTCCTTTGATTATTCAACTTCATTTATATGTTGTGTCAAGTTTATCAATGTGTTAGGTAAGTCTATCATTAATAATAGTGGGTTGGTGAAGGCTTTTAAAGCATCATTTGACAAACCTACACTTGGAAGGTTGTTCCAGTGTTTCCCTTTGTATTTTTAGGATCTTGGGTTTCTTTTAGCCTATTTAAACTCAGCAACCTTGCTATGTATGATAATTAAGAGATTAATGTTATTTGAATTTGAAAGATTATTCTTTCTTTGGTTCTTTTGATAACTAGTGAACTTATCAAGAATTTGCATTCCTGTGGCGTTCCAAATTTAGACTTATCACTCACCTTCTCATCTATTTCTTAAGTGTGGTGTCAATATCATTCTCTATACCTTTGGTTCATGCTTTTCTTAATCATTGGGTCAAGGTTTTGTTTGTCATAAATCTGTTTAGAACTTTCTTGGGAAGTTGAAACTACAATTTAAGTGTGTGTTTCAAAGTTTCATTGTGGGAATTTCGTATCAAAATGCATCCATACAAAAAGAAATATATATCTAGAAAACTTAACTAAAGCATCAAACATTGCTTTCTAATTCAAGCGTGAGCACACATACACGCACATACATATGTAGTGAGCGTGTGTGTGTATTATGAGAAATTATCTTTGCATCACATTTTTTTTTAAGTTTGTATTAATGTACCACTTTAACATTAAAAAATAACCATTGCACCTCTAAATAAATCAAAAGACTATTTTATTCCACAAAATTTTAAAAAATAAAAATAATAATTACAAGAATACCCTTGAATTTAATAAAATAAATAAATCTCAAATCCAACATGTTAATTTTTTATAATTATAATTTCATTTAAAAATTATCATGTTAATTTTTTGTAATTATAATTCCATTTAATTTGTATAATGAAGTTTCATAATATTAATTATAAGGAAGTTTACAATAGTTATGGGGAGCTTTCTCTCCATGTTAATTTTTGTAAACTTCCCTATACTTAATTTAATTATAAAAATTAAATGAAATTATAATTACAAGTTGTTAATTTTTTTATAATTATAATTTTATTTAAATATTATCATCTTAGATTTTGAGATTTATTAGTTTATTGAATTTAGGGGTACGCTTGTAATTATAATTTTTTTTTTCAAAAATTTTATAGAATAAAATAATATTTTAATTCATTTAGGGGTAAAATAGTTATTTTTAGTGTTAAAGTGGTTGATTGATATAAGTTTAGAAACAAAGTTGATGTAAAGAACATATCAAATTTTTATGGTAGTTAAATATATAAATAACAAAATAAAGATTGTGTAAAGATAATTTCCTTATATTTATATATAAAGCTTTTACATGAATGAGCTTTTTTCATAATGAATATTGGGTTTTTTTAATGCTTTAGCCCAAGGACAAAAAATAAAAGATTATAGAAAGGATCCCTCTAACATACATTTAATGTATGTTACAACCACTCACATAAACAATTAATGGTGTTGGATTCACTCACTGTTTATGTGAGTGGAGTAACATACATTAAATGTATGCTAGAAAAGGAGCATGCGTTACAATATATATATATTTTTTGATTGGGCGCATACGTTACATTAACCCTAAAGAATTCTGATTGCGAATTTGGCCCACAATTGAGTGATATGGATTTGATGTTGCAGTGAAGAAGATGGCAATTGGAATTAACTTTGACAGTGATTCTGCTTTGACAAACGCATAGAATGTGATTTGAAGATGGAAGTACCAGATGCCATCACAATAAATGATTACACAGGTTGTTGATTATTTATTTGTAAAAATGATGCGAATTCGTATATCAGCTCTGGATACTGCAAATTTTACGGATTCGAGTTAGAATTAGAAATTTTATTTTCCCCCTATTTCTAGCTCCAATCTAAATCAAACCAAACTGGAATCCAAATTATACTCGACCAGTTCTAATTAACTTAGTTTATATTGAATTAGTTCAAGTCTTGCAAGACTGATTAGTTTAGGCTCAAATTGGTTTTTTAAGGTTTAATTGATATTTTTTAAAGGGTTAATTTCAACGTATTCCCTAGTGAAATGACAATATTTAAATTATCCCCTTATTTTTAAAAACATCATGTTATTCTTAAAAATCACATACACACTCTCTCTCTATTATTTTTAATGACCAAAAGGTTAAATAATATTTGTACATTCTCCTAATAGTCAATTAACAAAAAAAGATCAAACCTTTATGTAGATTAAATTTCAAGGGTCCAATTCTTTCTAAGTTTTCAAAAACACACATATATATTTCAAATATGAATAGTATGCACCCAAATACTCTAAAAAAAATTCATTTTGTACCCATCAAAATCCATGGAATAAGTATATTTGCAAATTAGCTCACACCTAAAAGGATGATTTGGAAATGAAACTATGGAACAACTTGAAAGGTTTTTTAATCAGGATGCAGCTAATGAAGAAAATCTCTTTGAAAATGCACTTTGTTTTAGGTTGCTACGACATAATGACTTACAAGCTTGCATGGGGGTGGGGGGGTTAATAAATATTTCAAGAAATTTATTGATAAGAATGGAAGCTGAAGGAATCCATGTCAAAAGATACACAAAGTATGTTGAGTTTATATAAACACCTTACTTGCCAATATAAGATGAGGACATATTATTTCAAGCCAATGAATTCACAAGAATTGAACTCACACAGTCCACATCACTTATGGATTTACCCAATTTGTAGATTGGCACACGAATCCATGCCCCTGTATGGCCAATGCATCCACACAGTCAAGACAACCAATGTCATGGCTGGGCACAACCAAGGCAACCAATGTCACGGCTGGGCACAGCCATGGCAGCGAAACCCATGGTTGCGTACGGCTAATGCAACTAAATCCATGGCCGTGCACCCAAACCCTTGGCCAGGCACAGCCACGGCAACCAAAACTGTATTTTTATTTTATTAATTTAAATAATATTTTTTAAAATTAAAATCATTAGTTAACAAAACTATTAAAAAAAGATATTTTTATACTTTAACAAGTCAATAGTAATCAATCGTTAAGTTAACGATTATCAGAGATAACTTAATATTTTCAATAGTGAGAGGCAATTTGAAAATTGTCATTTTACGAGGGGGCAAGTCAAAATTACCCCTATTTAAAAAAGATCAAATTGAATTAAAGTGCTTGCCACTATATTTGAAGATTAATGTTAGTCAATAATTAAATCTAACAGAAATAAAGAGTAGGTTGAAGTTTATGTTGGGTTTGGTTGAAACTTATAAAAACATCTAAAGGAAAATAAAATTAATGCTTCACATTAAAGGGAAAGTTATAGAAAATAGCCTTATGCCTTTATAAAATAATCATTCTAAATAATCATTCTCCACTACTAGTGGTTCAATTCGGTTATAAAAATTAAAAAATCAATCGAAAATAAAAAAATTAAAAATAAAAAGAAATTTATAATTTAAAATTAAAAAATCAAATCGAACTGAAAATCAAATCAAAAATTGAGATTATGATTACTAAAAAACCAATTGGTTTAGACCGAAATCAAATTGAACCGAACCGAAAGTTCGAGTTTTTGCCAACCCATGCCAAACATTCAAAGAGGCAAAAATTGCCAATTACGTCCTCAATCATTTCTACTTAAAAATATGTCATACTTGAGGGAGTTATAAATAAAAACTAGCCATCTTTGATTATAGAGTGGGTAGGTGTGTGTAGGTCCAAAATTTGAGTTGGTACAGCAGTACAGCTGTTAGAACAATTGCAGCGGCACAAGAGACGGGACGGAGGCAGCAAATCCAGTAACATGGCATGGGTAACCAACGCAGCTGCTGCTACGACGGCTACTAATTTGTTTGTTCCAAAATCATCATGTGCGTATTGGTATTGGAGCAGTAACAATTACAAGAATGAGTTGAGACTCAGCCGGAGAACCGGATCCGTCGGCCTTGTGTATTGCAGCAGCCACAGCAGTAATACTGCAAATAATAATGATAAGAACAAAGGAGTGCCGAATTCAAATTATGTGGTGCCGCTGGAGAAGTCATTTTCTTCGGCAAACTCATCTTACATGACTCGCCCATTGGTTGAGATCCTTCGTGATCTCAACAAGAGGATTCCCGATAACATCATAAATCCTTCTGATAATACTTCCTCCACTTTCATTTCCTGGTAATTTTATTTTTAGTTTTATTTTTTTTTCAGTTTGTTCGCTAATTTGATGGTCTGATCCGATCCGATCATCTCTGTTCGTAGGTATAATGCCAACAGGATGTTGAGTTTCTATGCCCCTGGTCTGTTGGCTTTCTCTTAACCTAATTAATTAATTATTCTTAATTTTTTTTCAGTGAAACTAATTTTTTTATTAATTTGATTTCTAATTTGATTTTTTTTTGGCAGGTTGGTGTGGGGAAGTACGTGATGTGATATTCTCTGAGAACGGAAGTGTCACTGTAGTTTACCGAGTCACCTTAAGAGGATCTGATGGAGAGGTGATTTTCTTTGTTTCTTTTATAATTTATCAATTTAGTTGCAATCTTCAAATTTTTTTGTTCGTTATTTTTTTATAAGGTTGCTTTGCTTTTGGAAATCATAGATATTATTCCTCATACCTTTTCTCGTAGTTGATGATGTTCTCCCATTGATATTTGTTTGGTGTAAATTCCAATGAAATATTTCAAAACAGTTTCAATATGGCTGCTCTTTGTAAGTCTACACTGTGGAAGCAAATTATCTAACATGTTAAGGGTCTTAAAATTTAGTGATTTTGGGAGAAGTTTTGTTGGACCCAAATGCAAGGAATTGATATTGTTTCATCAAACTCATCCTATCATCTCCATCCCCATGTTTTCTAAAACAGATAGAACATGTCAGATCAAACATCCATATTTCCATGGAAAAGTTTGAGTTCATAGTTTTTTTTTATCCTTTTTCTGTCAGTGCATTCTTTTAGCAGCTGTGTGGACATTCCTTGGTTGATAATATCCAATTCTAGCGTCAAACCCCAGAGAATTAGTTGATTCTAGTCCATGGCAATTTGCAAACTTAAGATTTCTTTTCCCTTAATTCAGTCCCTGCAACATTACATTTTTTTAAAAATAAAATATGTTTTCGACCTTATCTGACTTTGTAATTCTAACCAAACAGCCCAAGAAGTGGTGAATTGGGGTTTCTAAAAGTTTCTTCAATAATAATCACAAATCAACCATTCCAACCACCAAAACCAACAATAATAGTTACAACAATTGATATAAAGAGATAGGGGTAGAGAAAATGAACACAGAGAGTTTTACGTGGTTCAGTAAACTTGCCTACGTCTATGCCTCCAGGCGATTCAAACTTGAGGATTCCACAAACCAAGTCCTATATCCTAAGGTTTCAAAATGTATACGACTTCAATGGTGTCATTGAACCTTTATAATCTAGAGATGATCCCACCTCTTTACCTAAGTGTTTCCCACACGTACAACTTTTTAATCTTGCAAATAGAAATGATTCTTACAAAATCAAACTACTTGCAAGAGTGTATAAGCAAGTAATAGTTCAATAATGAATCAATGTATGTAATAACAAGTGAAAGCTCAAGTATGCTTAGAATGATCATGTCTTAGCTTGGCAAAATTTATGAATCGATTTTATAGATGGATCAAGAAACTAGCTATTGCTCTCTCAAAATAGGACATTCTGTGTGCAATTGGATTGCCAATAACTTTGAAGTGGATAGTTGCTTGCTGATGTGGCATCTTACTGTTGAAGCGATTTGGAAGCCCAAATTGATCACTGCTAAAAAATAAGCAGATAGCCATTTCAAAGATAGAATGTAATACGTCGTTAATAGATGGTTGCTAACTGGGAGGAGGATGATCACTAATTCTAATTTCTCAATTTTTAAGATTTTACAATTTATCCTTAAAACTTCATAAAATTTGAGATTGGCCAAATATCTTTTCCAGAATTTCAGCAATACTTGTATGATTTCATGATTTCCGAAACTCTTGAAATTAGCCCATATAGAAGACAAACATTTTGATAAAAACATTAATTTCCCTTTTTCTTCAAGCATAGAAACTTTATAATTATGAAAACAATGATAGATTTAAATGCCATAATCATGATAATAAGTTGAGCTTTTAAATATTTACTCATGCTCACATTTACTCATACTAGCTTATTAGAAATGTGACAAGAAAGATCACCTAAGCTACTATCCTTGATGGTTGTCCATGAATGCTTTGAACTTAATCTCGCATGGATGATTTTTGTCCTTCAAGAGCTAGTTAGATTGAAAAAATATGTTTTCTATTTTACTCGACATGTGGTTTGTTATCATCAAAATCAAGATTTGTATAACCTTTAGGTCAACAGACTTGTTGCTACTGTCTTGCGTTGTCAATTTAGATCTAGTCTTCAATCTCCCTACTAGGTACTATGCACCCTTATGACCCAACCAAGACAAAGGGCCATAAAATCCACCGTAGTTAGATTTTCTTACCAACAACCTAGATGCTAATCCATCTCAAAATTTATGTATTCCCCAGACTTGAAATTGCCATTGTAATTGTTTCAAATTCTATAAAATTTACCAGACTTCTGTTGTCAGTGACTGTATATCCAACGCTCTTCCATCTATAGCAAATTTGGGTTAAAACTGATTAATTTTATATTTTTCTTTCTCGAAAAAGACTATTCTTGAGATTTTATATTTTATTCTGTCTCCATCCAGTGAGGAACAGAACAAAGATTATTATTATTATTTTTTTCTGTGTAAATATCTTTCTACTCATTTATCTTGTTATGGGTTAAATGTATGTTCTTTGTTTTTTATGTTCTTGAGTTAAAATGTTCATATAAATGCTATGTGGTCGTAAATCTGGAGTTGACTGTTTATCACATTGCAATCTCATTATCTAATTGAGTATATGAGATTATCATTTCAAGTAACAAATAAACTGTTTTTCTTCGACGGAAGTGTAATTTGTGAAGCTATTTTTATCATCTGCCAAACTAAAAGATACTTGGCAGATAGATGCTATTGTCTCATGAGAAACTGCTGCTCTATGTGAACATAATTGATCACACTATCTATATTTGTGAATGCATCTGGTACTGTTTTAATATCAACCTGGCAGCAAAGCCTTTTCAACTCTGGAGTGACAAATATCTGCATGATGTGCACTCTTTGAGAAGTATTGTCTGATATTTCAGCTCTATAACTGCTCTTCTTTGATAATGCATCTCCTTGAGTTGTAAGAGTTTGATGTCGTCAGAAATGACATGAGAAATGGGATTTTTCAAGCAAGGAAAATGTGAGGTTGCCAAATGTGAAAATATGAGCTTTTCTGTTTTAGTTTCGTGTATGTTTATAATATACCGAATAATATGAACTAATCACACGAGTGCTTCATCATAATGGTGCATGTAATTATATTAATATTGTTTATTATTTAAAAATGAGTTTATGACTGAAGGACAAACAGATTTGAAAAGAAAAAGCTCGCTTATTATAATAAGCTATAATTTTTTATATCATGTCACTGTTGTAGGCACACCGCGAGGCAACTGGAACAGTATCATCCAGTGACAGCCGCATCATAGATCCAGTTGCTGCTGCTGAGGAAATAGCTTTCTGCAAAGCATGTGCTCGGTTTGGTCTAGGCCTGTATCTCTATCATGAAGAATAGATGCTGAAAAAATCAAGGAGGTTGACCTTCCGTAATATATGGAGTCTATTTACTTTGTTGAGGAATAAGGTCATTCTAAATATGTCTGGGTGTAAATAGTATTCTCAGATTATCGAGTTTGGTTTGTAGAAAGTTAATCAAATAGTTTGATCCTTATGTGAAATTGAGGTAAATTGAACCATAGTTTGATCCTTTTATGGAACAAATTTATCAATTCATTAAACCAACTCAATTTGTATGTGGCTAAGTTGCGAGAAGAACTGCAATGCATGTGGCGGGCAGAATCTGTGTTGTATGTATCTTTGTTGGTGTAAAAACCAATGGGGTATCTCTTTGTATGGTAGGCATAAGAGTCATTCCACCTGCGCACAGGGTGAGCAATACATTGTGCGCAACAAAACATACGGGCAAGGCAAGTTTTTGTTGCTTGATTGTGCAAAATTAAATAATTCTCATGTTAAACCTAGCCTATCCCTTGTTAGAAATCTGCACCTTTGCGCTATGGTGAGCACTCGTAGTTAACGGTTGATATTGTTGATCGCTTTAGATGGTAAGTACGTCAATTGGTAATATAATCTGCCATCTAATGTGCGAGTAGAAAGTAATAACTAAAGGCCCAAGAAAGAATAAATGGAACTGATGGGAAATGTAAATTCATACGCTTGCAGTGCTGTCCAAATGTTATTGAGCACTTGTAGTTAACGGTTGATGATGTCGATTGCTTTAGATGGGACGTACGTCAATTGGTCATATAATCTGCCATTCTAATGTACAAGCAGAAAGTAATAACGAAAGGCCCTAGAAAGAATAAATGGAACTGATGCGAAATGTAAATTCATATGCTTACAGTGCTGTCCAAATGTCATTGAGCACAACTCGAAAACCTCCTATGACTAATATTTACGAAAATATGACTACACCTATTTTAAATTTTGTGAAAGGAGATAATAAAGAGCTTTGACAAAGTGATACGAACCCCGTCAAGAACTGACGCGACCCTAATTAATTTAGTTCCCAAGATTGAATCTAAACCGGGAATGGAATGGAACCTCGACCCAATGCTTATGGATCATAATTCCTTGTGAGATAGTGGGAGTTATAGAGAAGCTAAATGTTGCTAATGGGAGATAGTGGGGAGAATAAGAGATATATGTTATGAACATCTACATTTATTTTAATAAATTCATAACACTCCCCCTTGGATGTTCATTACAAAGAATATGCCTCATTAAAACCTTTACATAATTGTTACAAATTTCTTCTGCCAAAATTGCCACCGTACACCACCAATTGGTCTATAGGCTTCAAAATCATGCCTTAGATCTCCCCACTCCAGAACACCATTCTGATACCCTCATGGTATTAGCTGAATTTGACCAGATCCCAACCATAATCCAAATCCCAAGACAAATTCCCCGTCATGAGCTCATCAAGCTTATGCCTCTTGAATGGATCTCCAACTATGAACAGTTCTATAACAATATAGCTCCAATTCAGACATCTGAAAGCATGTTTGAAAGACGCCAAGATTGAACAGTCCGAATGACTTTTAAACCTCCTCCAAGTGCTCCACAAGAGCCTCATCGGCTCTCCTTTACCTATTCTTCAATGATCACAGCTGTTCAGACAGCCCAAGAAGACCTGCCTATTACAGGGTTCAATTCTGAAGGCTACCCTGTTTATCCAGCAAAGCAAAATGGCCATTTCCTATGGGATGCCCCTGGCTCCGGCATGTGTGACCCAAATTGTCCCTGCTGGGATGATTGGGAAGAGGATGATGATTATTCCACCACAAGGAAAAAGAAACCCAAAAAGAAAAAATCTCCAGTCTCATGTCACCACTATGATCCCAAACCACCACAAGATCCTCCACCTCCACCGGATCCATTGCCCTTTTACAAAAAGGAACTCCACTGGATTGCAAAGCATTGCAAATCTGAGACCCCATCACCAATCCCACTTCCATCACCACCACTGCCTTGTATGATGTTCTCATCTACTTCTTCAGACTACTCTTCTTCTTTTCCTCCTTTAGACACTCACACAGATTCCCAACGAAATGTTGTGTCCAAACCCTTTGTCCTTTCCCCAATTACCTCCTCTGGCCACCTTGAACCTCCCAAACCTTTTGAATTAGTCCTCAACTGGCAAACCCAAAATGCCAGAGCATAGAATGATACTTTGTTGAATATCAATTCCAAAGTTGAAAAAATCAGTTTACGAACTGAACACCTTGAGACAAAAGTTGACTCCATCTCTGCTCAGATGCAACAGATTCACCAAAATCTCCAGTCCAGAATTACTCAACTCGATTCTGAGTTACGCGCAATGCTGGCCCAGCGCTACTATGGCCCAGAATTTGACCAAAAAGAAAGGGAAATCCGACGCTTAAAAGCTGAGCTTGATCAGATTGAATCTAAAAAACAAAGACCTACTCTTTTTACCACATCACCTCCTATCCCTTCCATAGGTCCAACTTATCATTAATTTGCCTCTATGCTTTCCCCCATCAGACAGTATGATCCTTCCAAGTTATTTGGCATGACTCATACTCTTTTCAGAGACAATCCCTTACCACCACCACCTAAACCTAAACTAAAGACTAAACCTCAACTGTGACCCGTCACAATTGATCCTTCATCCATTTTCATCCCTGGCCAACCATCTCCTGGTTATACGCCGACATCACCGCCAGCTCCTCCATCAGCCCCTTTATCCTAACCTCCGACCCAATCCAAGGATAAAGAACCCATGCACCAATTTAGTGCCCACACAGTCGATCCTTCACCTACTTCAGATGACCAAACTTCTGATTCAAATCTAGCCATTTCCGATAGCCATACTGAGTCTGACACAGACTCCTCAGTATCCACCAGTGACTCTGAAAAGTCCTATGCTGATATCACTAAAATCTTGATGGCTCAACCTAACCAACCTGCCCAAGGCCAAACTTCTCATACATAACCATATGTTGATATTCCCTCTGAAGTTGAAGAAGAAATGCCTGAATCTTCTGCCACAAACCAACCCCCTCCAGCTCAAGCCCAGACCGGTTCCACAAGTCAAAAATCGTTGAATGGTCCATGGTTCACATTTGATGATCTTCCATCTCATAAATGGCGTGACCGACTTAATGAAATGTCCACCTGGATTGACCTCCAAATGCTACGGCCAGGAGCCACAACTCAATCAGTCCTTAGATAATTTGCTACTCGTTTTACGGGTGCTCTGAGAGATTGGTTTGATTCTTTAGGGCGCTACCGCCAATTACAGTTTGTTGATTTACCAGAAGTCTCAAGTGCTTTTGTGGTCCTCCATGATCAATTTCTTGGAGACCCCTCTGCAGTTTTTAAAGCTGCATGCTGAGACTATCTCAACATGAAATGTTGTTCCCTCAATGCTAAGGATCTTGATTTCCATTACAAACGAATGTCCCTGCTGTTCTACAAGCTTAATGGATTCAATGAGCCGACATACAGCAGCAACTCACTGCATCCAATCTTGTTCTTGACAACATCTCTCTTGGCAAAATCTTCCAGCTTGCCAAAACATGTCTTGACAAACTTTGTGAGCAGAAACAGTTTAGCCTTGTCTTGCTTGGTCCAATGCTGTGGAAGTTTACCTGTAACAAGATAATTAACTATATCAGCATACCAAGGCAATACTTCCGCACTCATTAATTGTTCATCTGGAAATGACTCATTCAATATTAATGGCTCTGTAATTATGTCAAAATGGAGACGAGAGAGGTGGTCCGCCACAACATTTTCTGTCCTTTTCTTATCTTTGAATTCCAAGTCAAATTCCTGCAAAAGTAACACCCAACGAATTAGTCTAGCTTTTGCATCTTTCTTTGTGAGAAGATATTTAAGAGCAGCATGATTTGTGAACACAATTATTTTACAACCAATGAGATAAGATCGAAATTTCTCTAATGCAAATACTATTGCTAGCATTTCTTTTTCAGTAGTTGAATAGTTCAACTGTGCATCATTCAATGTCATACTAGCATAGTAAATAACATGGGGAATTCGATCAACTCTTTGTCCTAAAACTGCTCCTACTGCATAATCAGATGCATCACATATTAGCTCAAATGGTAAGCTCCAGTTTGGGGGCTGAATGATGGGTGATGATGTCAACAACTGCTTTAGTTTTTCAAATGCCACAAGACATGAGTCAGTAAAGATAAAAGGTACATCCTTAGCAAGTAGATTGCATAAGGGTCTAGAAACTTTGCTAAAATCTTTAATGAAACGTCTATAGAAACCAGCATGCCCAAGGAAAGTGTTAGATGATGTAAACATTGATCAAACGAGTCACCAAAGACAGAAAAATCATCCATAAAGACTTCAAGGAATCGTTCAACCATATCAGAAAAAATGTTCAACATGCATCGTTGAAATGTAGCAGGTGCATTACATAATCCAAATGGCATTCTCCTATATGCAAATGTGCCAAAAGGACAAGTGAAAGTAGTTTTCTCCTGATCTTTTGGTGCTATGGGAATTTGATTATATCCTAAGTAGCCATCTAGAAAGCAATAAAATTCATGGCCTGCTAATCTATCAAGCATTTGATCAATAAATGGTAAAGGAAAATGGTCTTTACGTGTGACAGAATTCAACTTCCTATAATCAATGCATACACGCCATCCTGTAGTCACTCTAGTGGGTATCAATTCATTATCGGCATTGGTAACTACAGTGACTCCTGACTTTTTGGGGACAACTTGCACAGGACTGACCCATGAACTATCAGAAATGGGGTAAATGATACCTGCGTCTAATAGCTTAAGGACTTTTGTTCTAACAACTTCTTTCATATTAGGATTTAACCGACGTTGCATCTCCCTAGTAGTTTTAGCATTGTAGATGTTTTGGATAGCTAATATATCGTTTCGAGAGCTTCGAAACGATATATTAGGGCCCAAAATCCGACATCATATGCCCAAGTTATGGTCCATTTAAGATCAACGGCTCTACAGGCCAAGGCCCATGCGGCTCCAAGTTTTAATTTTAGGGTTTTTTTTTGTGTTTTTAAGTTAAAATAGGGTTAGCCACCTGATATAAACAACAATTCTATTGTAGATGTTTTGGATAGCTACATATTTATCTAGATATCCAAGATCTTAAATACAAAATATAAGGAATGTAGCTACAACTTTAGAATTGATTTTCTAGCCCTTCTTCTACTTAAGAAATTGTCCTCTCTGATGCTTACCACCTTGTTAGCTCGAATCAAGTGATGCAAATCCCACAATGAAACTTTGAAACCCACTCTTAATTTGAAGTTTCAACTTCCCAAGAAAGTTCTAAATAGATTTAAGACAAACAAAAACTTGACCCAATGCTTAAGAAAACATGAACCAAAGGTATAGGGAATGATATTGATGCCACACTCAAGAAAATAGATGAGAAGGTGAGTGGCCACTAGTTATTTGATAAATTCAAATAACATTAATCTCTAATTCTCTTACATAGCAAGGTTGCTGAGTTTAAATAGGCTAAAAGAAACCCAAGATCCTAAAAATACAAATGGAAACATTGGAACAACCCTCCAAGAAAAGGTTTGTCTTCACCAACCCACCATTATTAATGCTAGTCATTGACAAACTTAATGCTAGCCTACCATAATTAATGATATAATTGAAAAATTTAATGCTAACCCACCATCATTGATGGTAGACTTACCTAACACATTGAAAAACTTGAAACAAAACAATAAATGAAGTTGAATAAACAAAGGGGTCGTTGGAATTCCAAAGCTTGAACAAGCTGTAATAAATTGGTCATAACTCCTTCTAGAGAACTCCAAATCTAGCTCTGTAAAATGCATTGGAAACCTAACTTAATATAGATTACATATTAGTTCGAGCTCAATCAATACCAATTTTATTCCGAATTTTCCCTTTCTACATTGGATCCAAATTGTGTATTTGGCTGCCTTATAGCTTGAATAATGCCAACAATGCCTTGTCTTCTCTCCAAGCCCAATTCATGATGTCTTGTATCTTGAATTGCATTTTCAGTCCACATTTTCTCAATTAATCCATTTAAAGCAGCTTGCATCTTTTTTGCTCTTGCTCTTGTAATTGGGCCACCATGAATGTGATGGTTCTCATCATATACCCTGCGCACTCAAAAAAAACCCTAGAAACACAAGTTTATCGGTGCAAGAGGTACACTCCTTTGATAAGTCAGAAGTTCTTTAGATTAGAAAATATGCAAGACCAATGTCATTCATCAAGCATATAATCTAGCCTAGGAATGGGATGTCGATACTTTATCGTTATGTTGTTGATGGATCGACAGTCAACATATATCCTCCACGTCCTATCATTCTTAGGAACTAATAAAACTGGAACTGCACATTGACTCATGCTTTCTCTCACGTACCTTTTTTTCCATTAATTCATTAACCTGCCTTTGAAGTTCCTTGGTCTCCTCCAGGTTGCTCTTATAGGATGATTATCTGTTTGGAATGGTTGCACTGGGTACAAAATCAATATGATCCTCAATCCCTTAGATTGGGGGTAAACCATATGGTGCTTTCTTAGGAAAGACATCCTCATATTGCTGCAAAAGAGAAGTAATAGAACTAGACAAAGTAGGGTCAAATTCGTTAGTGTTTAAAAATGCCTCTTTGTACAAAAGTACAATCATTGGCTAATGTGAAAACAATGCTTTTTTTATCTCACTCGCTCTCACGTAGAAATGTTTTTGTTTTCCATCTGATTTTCTCTCACATTTGCCTCGACCTCTTTTTGAATTTCAATCTCTTTTTCTCACTCTCTCTCTGTAGGCTCACTTGGTCTCCATAAACCTGCTTTGGTGTCAATGGAGCAAGAGTGATGTTGCGTTGATTAAATACAAATGAATATTTGTTGGTGAAACCATCATGCTTCACATGTCTGTCGAATTGCCAAGGCCACCCAAGTAACAAGTTTCTAGCCTGTACTAGTCAGAACAAGATGATCAGACTGCCTTCATTATCGCATAATTTTCTGATTCTGATGATATTTCAGTCATTTCTACAGTTCAAACTGTCAACCATGTTTCAACCATTCCCAGACCTTCTCTAAATATGTCAATCCTTCCTTTCAAATTTCATAAACTTGTTCCTGTCATCGGGTTTATTGACATTGGTGCAGATACCAGTATGATTGATCCTTCTGTCCTTCCCTCTGATTATTGGGAGAAACACTCGAAACTTTTCCGAGCAGTTAATGGAGAAACTTTTGAAACCACTTTGATTACCACCTATAACAGAACAAAGTCTGTCCTTAGGGCCAATAGCCCGCAAGTTCTGGTTTCCAGCCGATATACACTTATCCATCAAATACCAAATCCGAAATTCATATTTTGAAAATAGCTTTTCACGATCCTGAAAACACAGCACTCACGGCCTTAAAGAGGGTGAACGTTGTGAGAAAACAATTTCATTTTACAAAAATCGATTTTGGAGGATAAAAACAGGACTTTTCTGATGCAGAGGATCCTTAAGCTTAAGGCAAGTGCAGAGCATACTTAGTATTGAAATTAGAGATGAACGTATCCTTATTATTCCAAATAATTTCCTTGACTCCTAGAAGATAGAAAGAGTTTAGAGAAACATGATATAAGAAAACTGGATTTTATTTCTGATTAACTCCTGCCTTACAAAAGGGGAGAGAGATCCTTATATAGAGATCTCGAGGAGGAAAGAAATAAGGTGGGACTCTTATCTTTTACAAAAGGAGAAACATAATTATGAAAGCAATAAAGCACTAAAGCACACCACGCCAAACTTAAAAAAGCAAAAGCAAACTTTAATAAAGCAAAAGCTAAAGATTCCAATGTGTGTCGACAATCATGGAGTGGATGGGTAGTGTGATGGAGACATATCACTAGTTTCTTTCTCATATTGGCGCTTGGCATGACGAATCTGTCTCTGATCAAGGGATTCTTCAGCTTGCAGATATTTGTCTTCATCTGCATCGGTCATTTTGGATGTGGAAGGACCAGGAGAGTTTGGATTGGTGACAGTATATGGGGTATGTTCAGTATGAAGAAGAGACTGAAAATCTTCCCAAGGATCCTAAGCGTCTTGGAATAAGACATTAGTGTAATCAGGACGTTGTTCCATGACAAGAATTCCATGTGGACTTGAACTTGAACCTGGAGTACAGGCCTGTGTCTTTGGAACTATTTCCAAGCTGTGTGATGGTCCGACAGAGGTGTGGTGGATGTTTGTGGCCGGTGGTTGAACATTGTTAAGTTCCATGAGATAAGCTCGAAGAGCAGATGTGACTGATGTATCATGGATGAGAGGATAAAGATGGGGATAAGTTTTCCATTCATAAGCCATGTCTTGAGTCCAGAAGTCTCTGGTTTCTGGGTGTTGAAAATATGGCCGGTGAACAATGAAAACTGTGGTGAACATGTTTGCTTCGTGTTCTGGCATCCTATTTAATCCGTGAAAAGTACATAGATTCTGGAGCGGTTTACGCCACCATGTGAGGGGTGAATACCATTCTAGGAGAGTCCATAAAAGGTCAGAGGAGAACTCAAGAGTGGTGATGTGTCAGAGGACTGGTTTAACAGGGAAGACCAGTTTTGTAGCATACAAGGTTGTGAGACACCACATATACCATAACTCATCTTCTGAGATGGACAGGTGAGACAGGGTGAGACCTATGAGAAACAAGTTTTCCATACAGAGTATAGGAAAACGATAAGGAATCTTACTGTGGACATTGAAGAAATACCGGTAGAGGAATTTCTTAGCAAAGTCTTGGATTTGGTAGGCTGAAGAAAAAGGAATGTTCATGGGAAAAGATCTTTGGTTGAGAGTTTTGAAAGGAAGTTGTCGATTCATGGCTATGACTGGGATGATGTAAGTTGAAGAGAGGAGTGAGGGTTTATTTATAGCCGGGCGTGTAAGGAAGTCGGGGATGAGGTTCTATTTACCTTTGATATGCTGGACAGTAAAGTCATATTTGGAGAACCAAGTTTTGAGGTTGAGTAGCTGCTTGTCAGGAAGCAACTTGTTCTTGAAATCAAAGATTTTAGGAAAAGAGGAATTGTCCATGTTGATAAGGAATTTGTGGCTGATTAGATGAAATTCAAAATTTTTGATTCCATATTTTACCACCAAAATCTCTTTGTAGATCACATGATAGTTCTTTTCAGATTCTTTGAAATGTCCGCTTGCATAGGCACAGAAGTAGTCCATGCCTTGTATTCTTTCGAGGAGAATGGCACTCCAGTAACATCACTGGCATCTGTCTGCAGAATGCGTTGTCCAGTTGTAGGAATTCTGAGAGGAGGAGGTGACTGGGCTATCACCTTTAGCTGTTTAACAGCTTCTGTCTGTGCTGGTCCCCATGGAGGGCACTGCTTTTTGAGCATGCGCCACAGCTGGCTTGTGTGGACTGCAACTTTTGGAATAAAATCACGGACATAATTAACAATCCCAAGGAATTGTTGTATCTGCTTTTTGTTGAGATGTGTGTCCGGGAACTTTAATAATTCAGTTGCAATGTGTGGACTAGGTTGATAATGGCCATTTGTGATCACCATTCCAAGAAAGTCAATTGATTCCTTTGCTATGCTGTTTTTCTTTTCAGAAAGCATGATTCCGTGTTCCTGCACAATATGAAAGAAATCCAAAAGGAGTTTCTGGTGGCTATCATGATCAGATGAGAATAATAAAATATCATCGATGTAGACCAAAGCATGATGAAGGATAGGACTGGAAATTTTTGTCATGGCCTTTTGAAATAATGAAGGAGCTACTTTAAGATCAAAGGGCATAACAGTCCACTGATAGTGAGCATCAGGAATGCAGAAGGCAGTTTTGGGTCGGTCAACTGGTGAAATACCAAGTTTCCAGAAACCAGCTTTTAAATCAAACTTAGAGAAGATACGTGCCCCTTAAAGATGGACAAACAGAGTTTGGATTTTTAGAAGGGGGAACTTATCATCTTTAAGGAAAGAGTTGAGTGGCTGGTAATAAATAACTAACCGCTCTTACCATGAACTAATTCAGACCTTTTTTCAATGTAGAAGGCTTGACAAGCCCAATCTGAATCAGTTGGTTCAATCAGACCTTGCTGAAGCAATTGAGAACATTCTTGCTTTGCAAGTAAGAGGTCTGAAGGAGACATACCTGGATGAGAGGCTTTTGTAGGGTTTATGTCTTCGTTGAGTTTGAAAGGAAGGCAAATGAAGAATTATTCATTTTTCCAGAGAGGGGAAGGATGATGAAATTGAGAATGATTTTCTGGACAAAACTCAAGAAGTTTTTGTGAAATATGACTGTAAGGAGTTGGGACATCAGAAAGTGTATACAGACGAAGCATATCTGTATAAGGCAAGAACATCTGTTTGTAGCGAATCCCAGAACTAGTGGAGGATGTCAAAACCTATGAGCAAGTCTTTGTCTGGAAGAGTGGATGCTACAACCTTTTTCCAAATAATGCAATTCGGAAAGAATTGAATACCAATGGGTTTTTGGGTAATCAGAGTTGTTTCAAATGTTTCACCATTGACTGCTCTGAATAATTTGGAATGGTTTTCCCAACAATCTGAGGGTAGGACAGAAGGAGAAGGATCCATCATACTGGTATATGCACCAGTGTCGATAAACTCGATGACAGGAATAGGTTTATGAAACTTTGAAGGAAGGATTGACATTTTGAGAGAAGGTCTGGGAATAGATGAAACCTGGTTGACATTTTGGGCTGTAGAGATGATAGAAATGTCATCAGAATCATAAGATTCTGCGAGAATGAAAGCAGTCTGATCATCTTGGCTTGACTGTTCAGAGAAGTTGGATTCAACATCTTCATTTTCAGATAACAATGAAAAATGTTGGAGATGCTGGATAAGACGAACAGCTTTGGCAAATTTATGAGGACAATTTCGAGCAAAGTGATCGCGTTTCTTACAAATGAAACAATGGTTATGCTTTTTTTTCTGTATTGGGAAACATCTTTTTTCTTGAAATACCGGAAAGGCTTTTTGGAGGATGATTTTTTGTGGAAGTGTTTCTGGAAGAGTTTTTTCTTCTTGGTTGGACAAAAACATTTCTTCTCATCTTTGCACTCGATTTGGAGATAGGGTTTTTTGCAAGCTTCATAAAAGGGTTTCTTATCTGCCATGAACTCTTTTTGTTCACAGATTTTGTCAAGGCATAACATCGCTGTCTGAAAGATCTTGCCGAGAGAGATGTCAGCTATGCTGAGATTAGTGGCAGTGAGTTGTCTTTGAAGATTAAGTTGAAGTTCTGAAGGAAATGAAGCTATGAAGACATGCTTAAGGGACGGTTCATTGAAATCGTTCAGCTTGTAAACTAGAATACTCATTCTTTTGTAATGAGTTTCTAAAAGATGTCTTTTGAGAGAACAACATTTTATCTGGTGATATTCTTTTCGATCTACTTCTTTGGAAGCTGTGCGTTCACCAATGAATTGTTCATGGATGATATTGAGTGCTATGCCAATTGGGGATTGCATGAACTGGATCTGTCTGTATTCTCCCAAGCTTTCTAACCAATGTCATAAAGAACCCATTAAGCGGGCTATAAATTCACGAAGAACACTTTCTGGGTGTGTATTTGGTTTAGTTCCTTGGAGATCAATCCATGCATCAAACTCTTGAAGGCGAGCAGGCCATTTGTGACATGGAATGTCATCAAGTGTGAACCAAGATACTGAAGATGGTTTGGTTGAGTGATTAGAAACGGGTGGAGGCATTGATGGTTATGTTTCTGTTGGAGTTGCTTGATTTTCAATATCAGAAGAACTTTCTTCAACAATAGGTGTGGCAGTTGAAGCACTAGGATCCTCAGTCTTAGTAGTCATCAATATGCTTGTAATGTCAGTATATTCGGATTCAAAGTCAGTGGAGGTACTGACTGAGTTTGTGGATGAGGAGGAGGAGGGAGATGGGTTAGACTCAGATGGGTTTGACTCATAGATTGTTTCTGGCTCAGAGGAGTCAGAAGATGTGTTCTGGACAGTATGATAATGATACTGATCCATTGGGCCCTTGTCCTTTTTAGGAGGTTCAGGAGTAGCTTTTGGTGAATCGTCTGGTGGTACCGGAGGAACAGAAGAAGATGAAGTGGCCTTTGACTTTGGTTCTGAGATCTTGACTTTGGATTTTGATTTTTTAGGTGAAGATGTGAGAATCCAAAGAACTGATTGTAAACCGGCGGTTGTGGCTTGGATGGAGTGTAGAAAGGTGCATAAGTGTGGATGATATTTGGGTAAAAAGTGATGGCCTGGTTTTTTCAGTATCAATCCTAGCTAGCTCAGCTTTGAGTCGTCTTATCTCCGCATCTTTTTTGTTGAACTCTGGACCCCAGATGTGGTTGTTGATCATTTGTCTGAGATCTGTATCTAGCTCAGAGATACTATCTTGTAGAAGTCAATCTTATGAAGAATCTTTTCCCCCACTTGAAAAACAAACAGACACATAGACCTTGTACAAGTTGTAGGGACTCATGACGGGAAATTTCCAGATAAAGATTTACTTATAGGTTTTGACATTCTTCATTTGGTTAAAAACCTATTTCTCACCAGTTCTGGAGTTCGCTACAAGCAAATGTTCTTGCCTTACACAGATGCACTATGTCTGTATGCACTTTCCGAAACACCATCTCCATACAGTCATATTTCACAAAAGTTCCTAGAGTTTTGTCCAGAAAACCATTCACAGTTCCACCATCCTTCACCTCTTTGGAAAAATGAACAATTCTTCATTCATCTTCCTTTCAAACTTAACGAAGACATAAACCCCACAAAAGCATCACACCCGGGTATGTCTCCTTCAGACCTCTTACTTGCTAAGCAAGAATGTTCTCAGTTGCTTCAACAAGGTCTTATTGAACCGACTGATTTAGATTGGGCTTGTCAAGCCTTCTATGTTGAAAAATGATCTGAACTAGTTCGTAGTAAAAAGAGGTTAGTTATTGATTACCAACCACTTAATTCTTTCCTCAAGGATGATAAGCTCCCCCTTCCAAAAATCTAGACCCTGTTTGTCCATCTTCAAGGGGCTCGTATCTTCTCTAAGTTTGATTTAAAAATTGGTTTTTGGCAACTTGTTATTTCACCAATTGACCGTCACAAAACTACCTTCTGCATCCATGATGCCCATTATCAGTAAACTGTTATGCCTTTTGGTCTTAAGGTTGCTCCTTTATTATTTCAAAAACCCATGACAACAATCTTCAGTCCTATCCTTCATCATGCTTTGGTATACATTGATGATATCTTAAATTTTCCTCTGACCATGAGAGCCACCAGAAGCTCCTTTTGGATTTCTTTCATATTGTGCAGGGACACAGAATCATGCTTTCTAAAAAGAAAAGCAGCATAGCAAAGGAATCAATTGACTTTCTTGGCATGGTGATTAAAGATGGCCATTATCAACCTGGTCCACACATTGCAACTGAATTATTAAAGTTTCCGGACACACATCTCAACAAAAAGCAGATCTAACAATTCCTCGGGATTGTTAATTATGTCTGTGATTTCATCCCTAAAGTTGCAATCCACACAAGCTAACTGTCCCGCATGCTCAGAAAACAGTGTCCTCCATGGGGACCAGCATAGGCAGAAGCTGTCCAACAACTAAAGGTGATAGCCTAGTCACCTCTTCCTCTCTAAATTCCCACAACTGGACAACGCATTCTACAGACCGATGCCAGTGATGATTACTGGAGTGCCATCCTTCTTGAAGAGATAAATGGTGTACGTCACTTCTGTGCACATGCAAGCGGGCAATTCAAAGACTCTAAAAATAATTAGCATGTGATATACAAAGAGATTTTTGCAGTCTAGTATGGAATCAAAAAGTTTGAATTCCATCTAATCAGCCATAAATTCCTTATCAACAAGGACAACTTCTCTTTTCCTCGAATCTTTGACTTCAAAAATAAGTTGCTCCCTGACAAACAACTGCTCAGCCTCAAAAACTGGTTTGCTAAATATGATTTTATTGTCCAACACATAAAAGGCAAACAGAACCTCATCTCAGACTTCCTTACACGTCCGGCTATAAATAAACCCTCACTTATTTCCTCCATTCACACCATCCCAGTTATAGCCATGAATTGTCAACTTCCTTTCAAAGCTCTCAACCAGAGAACCTTCCCGATGAACATTCTTTTTCATTCAGCCTACCAGATCCAAGACTTTGCAAAGAAATTCCTTTACCGATATTTCTTCAATGTTCAAAGCAAAAAGCCTGATCGCTTTCCTTCCCTCTGTATGGAAAACTTGTTTCTCACAGGTCTTACCCTCTCTTCCTTAACCATCTGCGAAAATGAGTTATGGTACATGTGGTGCCTCACTATCCTGTATGCTACAAAACTGGTTTTCTCTGTCCAACCAGTCCTCCGCCATCTCACCACTCCTGAATTCTCCCCAGAACTTCTGTGGACCCTCCTTGAATGGTATTCACCACTCACGTGGTGGCGTAAACAACTCAAAAATCTATGTACTTTTCACAGATTAGACAAGATACCAGACCAAGAAGCCAACATGTTCACTACAGTCTTCATCGTTCATAGACCTTACTTTCAGCACCCAGAAACAGAGACTTCTGGACACAAGATATGGCCTATGAATGAAAAACTTATCCCCATCCTTATACCCTCATCCATGATACATCTGTTACCTCTGTTCTCAAGTCATACCTCATGGAACTCAACAATGTCCAGCCACCTGCCATAAACATCCACCACACCTCTGTTGGACCATCACAAACCTTGGAAATTGTTCCAAAGACACAAACTTGTACTCCAAGTTCCAGTTCAAGTCCTCAAGGAATCCTTGTCATGGAACAACGTCCTAATTACACTAACGTCTTATTCCAAGACGCTCAGGATCCATGAGAAGATTTTTAGTCTCTTTTCTATACTGAAAATTCCCATTATACTGTCATAGACCCAGACCCTCCTGCTACATCAGTCCCAAAAGAAATAACTCACACTGATGAAGAAGCCTATCTGCAAGCTGAAGCTTATCTTGATCACAAACAGATCCGTCGTGCCAAACGACAATATGAAAAAGAGATTGGTGATGTGTCTCCATCACGCTACCCATCCACTCCATGATTACAAGACACGCATGGGAATCTTTAGCTTTTACTTTTTTTTAAAAGTTGGCTTTAATAATTAGACAAGGGTCCTGTTTTGTCTAAAGTGTGTCTTTTGCTTTTTTGCTTTTTCTTTTTTATGTTTGGCGTGGCGTGCTTTTGTAAAAGATAAGGGTCTCACCTTATCTCTCCTTCCTCGAGATCTCTATATAAGGATCTCCCTATTAGGGGTGGGCAAAATCGGATTCGGATCGGGTTCGGGTTGATCCGATCGGATTTCGGATCAATCGGGTTGGGGAAAAAATCATCCGAACGCAATCCGAATTATTAACCCGATCCGATCCGATCCGAATATAATTCGGATCGGATCGGATCGAATCGAAAATTCAGATTAATTCGGATTGGATTCGGATTTAAAAGCATGCGGGTTATATCCATTCTATATTTCTAGGTTAATTTCAGAAGCAATCAAGTAAAACAATCAACCTTTTCTCAAGATATAATTTCGTTTTAAGCTTTTTAAATTAAATTATTTAAAACAATATAGTCAATACCACCAAAAACTTAGTGACAGTGAATGTGGAGGTGAATTTAGTTTTAGCGGTTGTGGTAACCGGTGAAGCCAGTGGCAGCAAGCGGTAGCAGTCGAGGTGCAGTAGATTCCATTGGCACGTCGCGGTTGCAGCGATGGCTTAGCTTTGCACGATCACGTCGATGACTGATGGCTGCTGGTTCACGCGGTTGCATCTCCGATCTGCTGACTGCTGCTTCTTGCAGTTGCATCTCCGATCTGCTCGCCGCTGCTTCGCTGACATCTCCGATCTCCGATGGCTTGGCTTCGCACGATCGCGTCGGTGACTACTGGTTGTTGGTTCGCGACTTCACGCTGCTGCATCTCCGATCTGCTGGTTGCTGCTTCTCGCGGTTGCATCTTCGATCTGCTGGCTGCTGCTTCGCTGTTTGGCATCTCAACATTTCCGATCTCCGAGGCCAAACCTTTATTTGTGTGTGACCGTGTGTGGTGTGAGTGTGGGTGTGTGTGCACTTGCAGATTATTTTAATTTAGATCTAAGATTTGCTTTGTGTGTGGTGTGAATCCGATTTTGTTTTGTTTGCCACTTTGTTAGTTTGTTACACTGAGTTTTTTTTTTAAGCCAACCCGATCGGATTTTCGGATCGAATCGGGTTTCATCCGATCCGATCATGATCCAATTGGGTTGGCAAAGTTACACCCGATCGGATTTTGTTAAAAATCCGATCCGATCCGAACCCGATATTTTTTGGGTCGGATCGGATCATATCGGATCGGGTCGGGTCGGGTATTTTGCCCAGCCCTACTCCCTATCCCTTTGTAAGGCAGGAGTTAATCAGAAATAAAATTCAGGTTTTCTTCACATCATGTTTCTCTAAAAAATTTTCTCTCTTCTAGGAATCAAAGAAATTATTTGGGTTAATAATGATACGCTCACCTCTAAATTTCTAAACTGAGTATGCTCTGCACTTGCCTTAAGCCTAAGGATCCTGTGCATCAGAAAGGTCCTGTTTTATCCTCCAAAACTGATTTTTAAAATGAAATTATTTTCTCACAACGTTCACCCTCTTTAAAGACCAAAAGTGCCTTGTCTTCGGCTGGTATAGTGAAAAACTATTTTCAAATATGATTTTCAATTTTTGGTATTTGACGGATAAGTGTATATCGGCTGGAAACCAGAACTTGCTGGCTATTGGCCCAAAGGACATACTTTGTTCTGTTATAGATCTGGTGTAACAACGCCACGTACATATACCGACTAGTATAGATATTATTTTGTAATGAATAAAAGGCAAATCACTCTTGTACCATTAACACCTAGGCAATTGTACGAGGATCAAATGTCAATACAAAAAGAGAGTTATACAAAAAAATGAAAATGAGAGTACAAAAGAAAGAGAGATTGAGAGAAAAGCAAGTGAAAAGATAGAAAAAAAATATTGTTGAGAGAAAAGAGAGGCAGCAAGTGAACTTGTTTGCAAAAGAGAGCGAGGTTAAGAGGGTTTTCTTTTCAAAACAGCCTATCGTTGTACTTTTGTGCAAAGAGGCTTGTTTACACACTAATGAGCTTAACTTTTCTTTGCCTAGTGCTATTGTGACTCTTTTGCAGGACTTTGATGATGTGTTTCCAAATGAAGTCCCTAACGGTTTGCCACCTATTAGGGGAATTGAGCATCAAATAGACTTCGTCCCTGGAGCTACCATTCTTAATAGACCTGCATATAGAAGTAACCCCGAGGAGACAAAGGAGCTTCAAAGACAAGTTGAAGAACTCTTGGCAAAAGGATATGTGAGGGAGAGCATGAGTCCATGTGCAGTACCAGTTTTACTAGTGCCCAAAAAGGATGGAACATGGAGGATGTGCGTTGACTGTCGTGTAATTAATAAAATCACTGTAAAGTATCGACATCCTATTCCTAGACTTGATAACATGCTTGATGAATTGCATGGTTCTTGTGTGTTTAGTAAAATTGATCTTAAAAGTGGATATCATCAAATTAGGATTAGAGAGGGAGATGAGTGGAAAGTTCCTTTAAAACAAAATATGGTTTATATGAGTGGTTAGTGATGCCATTTGAGTTATCTAATGCACCTAGCACTTTTATGAGGTTAATGAACCATGTTTTGCGTGCTTTTATTGGTAAATTCGTAGTTGTCTATTTTAATGATCAAAATGAACACATTGAACATTTGCAAAGTGTATTGACTGTTTTAAGGAAGGAAAAGTTGTATGGTAATTTGAAGAAGTGTTCCTTTTGCACAAATTAGATTGTTTTTCTTGGTTATGTTGTAAGTGCTAAAGGAATTGAGGTTGATGAAGAGAAGGTAAAGGCTATTAAAGAGTGGCCTACACCTAAAAGTGTAAGTCAGGTAAGAAGTTTTCATGGTTTGGTTAGTTTTTATAGAAGATTTGTGAAAGATTTTAGCACCCTTGCTGCACCATTAACTGAAATTGTGAAGAAACATGTGGGATTTAAGTGGGCTAGTGAACAAGAAAGGGCATTTAATCTAATTAAGGAGAAATTGGTTTCTGCACCTTTACTTGCTTTACCTGATTTTACTAAAACTTTTGAAATTGAGTGTGATGATTCAAGTATAGATATTGGAGCTGTTTTGATGCAAGAAGGGCGTCCAATTGCTTACTTTAGTGAGAAATTGGGTGGAGCAGCCCTAAACTATCCTACCTATGACAAGGAGATGTATGCATTGGTGAGAACATTGGAAACTTGGCAACATTATCTTCTACCTAAAGAGTTTGTTATACACACTAATCATGAGTCCTTGAAGCATTTGAAAGGGCAAGGTAAATTACATAAGAGACATGCCAAATGGGTTGAATTTATTGAGCCATTTCCTTATGTGATCAAATATAAACAAGGTAAGGAGAATGTGGTGGCTGATGCATTATCTAGAAGGTATGCACTTATCTCTACATTAAATGCAAAGTTGTTAGGATTTGAGTACATTAAAGAATTATATGTTAATGATCCTGATTTTGCTAATGTGTTTAATGCTTGTGAGAAAGTTGCATTTGGTAAGTTCTATAGGCATGATGGGCTTTTATTTAGAGAAAATAAATTGTGTGCGCCTCATAGTTCTTTGCATGAATTGCTTGTGCGTGAAGCTCGTGGGGGTGGTTTAATGGGACATTTTGGCATTGCAAAGACTTTAGATGTTTTAAAAGAACACTTCTTTTGGCCACATATGAAACGTGATGTTGAAAGAATATGTGAGAAGTGTATCACTTGTAAACATGCTAAGTCTAGAGTTTTACCCCATGGATTGTATAACCCTCTACCCATACCTAGTGAACCTTGGGTTGATATTTCTGTGGACTTTGTTTTGGGTTTACCTAGGTCAAAAAGGGGAAATGATTCTGTTTTTGTTGTTGTTGATAGGTTTTCAAAGATGGCACATTTTATTCCATGTCACAAAACTGATGATGCAACAAACATAGCTAATTTGTTTTTCAAGGAAATAGTCAAGTTGCATGGAGTACCAAGGAGCATAGTTTCAGATCGAGATGCTAAGTTCTTGAGCCACTTTTGGAAAATTTTGTGGGGTGAGTTGGGTACTAAACTTTTATTTTCTACTACTTGTCATCCACAAAATGATGGATAAACTAAGGTTGTAAATAGAACTCTGTCTACTTTGTTGCATGCCATTATTCAAAAGAACTTGAAAACTTGGGAAGAATGTTTGCCACATGTTGAATTTGCTTACAATAGAACTGTCCATTCAGCTACTAAATTTTCACCATTTGAGATTGTATATGGTTTTAATCCATTAACTCCTTTGGATTTATTACCTTTACCTATTGATGAGCATGCTAGTATGGATGGTAAAAAGAAAGCTGAACAATATGCTACTCAACAATTGCATGAGAGAACACGTCAACACATAGAAAAGAGAACTGAACAATATGCTACTCAAGCCAACAAAGTACGTAAGCAAGTGGTTTTTCAGCCTGGAGATTGGGTTTGGGTGCATATGAGAAAGGAGAGGTTCCCAACACAAAGGCGTTCCAAGTTGCTTCCAAGGGGAGATGGTCCATTTCAAGTGGTTGCACGGATCAATGACAATGCCTACAAATTGGATCTTCCTGGTGAGTATAATGTGAGTGCTACTTTTAATGTTTCTGATCTTTCTCCTTTCGATGCAAGTGAAGATTCGAGGATGAATCCTTTTGAGGAGAGGGGGAATGATGAGAACCATCAAGGGAATACTATTAAAACTTCAAGTGATCCTTTGCACATTCATGGAGGCCCAATTACAAGAGTAAGAGCCAAAAAGATGTAAGCTGCTTTCAATGGATTAATTGAGAAAATATGGACTGAAAATGCAATTCAAGATGCAAGACATCATGAATTGGGGTTGAAGAGAAGACAAGGCATTGTGGGCATTATTCAAGTTATTGGGCAGCCAAATACACAATTTGTATCAAATGCAGAAAGGTCAAATTCGGAATAAAAACTGTATTGATTGAACTAGCAGTAATGTGCAAGCTATATACCGTTGGAAAGATAATTAAGTTAGCTTTCCAATAAATTTTATAGAGCTAGATTTGAAGTTCTCTAGAAGGAGTTATGACCAATTCATTACAGCTTGTTCAGACTTGGGATTTTCAACGACTCTTTTGTTTTTCAACTTCATTTGTTTGTTTTGTTTCAAGTTTATCAATGTGTAAGGTAAGTCTACCATCAATGATGGTGGGCTAACATTAAGTTTGTCAATGATAGCATTAATTATAGTAGGCTAGCAATTTGTCAAAGATAGCATTAATTATGGTGGGTTGGTGAAGACTTTTGAAGCATCCTTTGACAAACCCACTTGGAGGGTTGTTCCATTGTTACCATTTGTATTTTTAGGATCTTGGGTTTCTTTTAGCCTATTTAAATTCAGAGATGAATGTTATTTGAAATTGAAAGATTATTATTTCTTTGGTTCTTTTGAGAACTAGTGAACTTATCAAGAATTTGCATTCTTGTGGCGTTTCAAATTAGACTTATCACTCACCTTCTCATTTATTTCTTGAGTGTGGCATCAATATCATTCTCTATACATTTGGTTCATGTTTTCTTAAGCATTGGGTCAAGGTTTTGTTAGTCTTAAATCTGTTTAGAACTTTCTTGAGAAGTTGAAATTACAAATTAAGTGTGGGTTTGAAAGTTTTATTGTGGGATTCGCATCAACTATGGTACATATTTAGGGGCATAGGGACGTTTCTCTTTTGTTTTCACAAATCTATGATAGATAGACCACCAAGAAATTTTGGCTTATTAAGGAGCGTTGGCCTCTGTAACAATCAAATAGAAACTTGATATTTTTCTTATATCCTTTCAAGTTATTTGCATCGCCATTAAATAAGCAAGTTACAACTAGAACACATATTAGCAAGCAAAACCATAACAACATAACGATATAAGTACTAATCTTATGCTAGCTTATTGGACTCAACAACTCTTGAATTATTCAACCAAAGGGGAAAAAAATAAAAGACACAAAAGTATAACAGTAACATATTTCTGGATCAGGATTTTCTCCTGATCTGATCATGTCTTGAGCAAATAACGCAATTTTTAATTGGTTGTTAATAAATAAAAAAATAAAAGAAGTTAAATCTTACCCATACACTACCACTAAAAACACATGACAGAAGAACTTTAAAAGCTCAGTAGAGCTAAGATCAGGAGAGGATTTTATTCTCATATTTCCACCTAGGGATGGCAAAAATCCCCACGGGGACGGGTACCCTCGGAGATTTTCTCAATTCGGGGAGGGTATGGGGATAATTTCATACCCAATTTCTTATTCGGGGAGGGGACGAGGAAATTTTTTTACCCAATTTCTTATTCGAGGAGGGGACGAGGATGAGGTGGAATCCCCATCCCCTACCCATTTCCTCATTTTAATTTTTTAAAATTACTAGTAAATAAATTATAAAATTATAAATATTGGTAAAAATAAAAAATATCAAAATAGTTATATTATTAAACTTTTAAGCCTAATTAACTAATTAAAGTCCTAAATTTTTATTTAGGACATTAAAAAGACCGAGTAGATTCTAATAGCCAAACATTTTTTTTAATTTTAATATTCTTTAAATATTTTAAACTTAAATCTATTTATTTATTTATTTTTAGATGTTATAATTGCCCACAACGAATCACAATTTTAATATCTAATCTAATATTTGCTTTTGATTTGCTCCGATTTAACTATTGTGTTGTAAAGGGAATAGTCCACATTTATAAAGTGCCCACGCCACCATTGAAAAAGTTAATTTTGAATCTAAATTCGATTTTATTTGTAACAATTTTGTATTAGACTATTAATTTGTTCATGATAGTTTGTAAAAGAAGTTTGTATCCCTTGCATGTTGCGTTACTTACTAATTTAATGTATGTGACTTTTGTAATAGATATTAATGTAAGATATATTTCGAACTTTACTTTTATTTAAATTTTTTATTTTAATATGATTAACTCAAAATCGAAAAAAAAATGTATTAGTTATTCGGGGATCGGGGACCCTCGGGGATCCCTTGTTATTATTCGGGGAGGGGATGGGGATTCTCTCAAGTAATTCTGACAGGGACGGGGAGGGGACGGGGACATACGCAAAATATCGGGATGGGTACGGGGAGATCGGTCCCCTCCCCTCCCCTTCCCATTATCATCCCTATTTCCACCCATCATTTTTGTAAACCCACTCCTCCTAAGAAATAATTATAAAAAAACTCACTTTTTTTTCAAAAATTTGAATAAAGAAGTTTAGAGATTTAATGAAATAAAATTAAGAGTGATGATCTATCCACCCCACATTTTTTGTAAATCCACCCTATTTTCAAAAAATAATTATAAAAGTTACACATTATTTTTAAAATTTTCAAATTAAGAACTTTGGAGAATTAATTAATTAAATCTATCTTAGTTGACTTTTTTTGTGACTTAGATTTTTTTAGGATATTTGATTAGAAAGATTGTTTTGACGTAAGTTTAAATTGACTATTTTAACCTTATAAAGTAAAATTATCAAGAATTTACATTAACTTCAATATTTTTCTAATTTGTACCAAACTCATTGTTTCTAATACTACTTTTTATTAGTATGATTATTATTTTTTAATTAACTTAACATAGTGTCTTTATGGCACAATTCTCATATAAATTATTAGATTGTCAAATTTATGTTATTTACATGTAAAGGTAGTGAAATAAAAATTAGTTTTCATTTAAAAATATTAGATTATAAGTCGCAAAATTAAATACCTAAATTATTAAATACGATAACTCATGTTTTATTAGGGTAATTTTGTCTTTTTATCTCATAATAATAAAATAGTAAAAATAAAATTTATATTAAAATTTATTATCAAAGATGGTCAAAGAACCTAAGAAAAAAATTAATAAAAGGATTTTAATTGATTAACTGAACAAAACTTTTATTAATTTATATTTTTTAAGAATATTGTGAACGTATCATAATTATTTTCTAAAAGTGGGGTGGATTTACAAAAATAGTGGGGTAGAAATATCCCCATCCTAAAATTAAATACCAAAACTACTAAATACAAGAGTTCATGTTTCTTAGGTAATTTAGTTATATTATTAGGATAAATTAGTTAAACAAAACTTATCTCAACCCAACTAAGTGAAAAAAATTATAAGAAAGATTTAATTGATTAATGGTCTATACTTTTTGTTGATTTCTAAATTTTAAAAGTGATGTGAATTTATTAAAAATATTTTGTGAAATCGCGGTGAAATTTACAAAATAAGTGGGAAACCCTATTCTAAAAGGTTTATTTTGGTTGCCTCTAATAAATTAATTATTTTAGAATACCCTCGAATAATATATCTGACTTGCCCTGATTTTATAGTTTGAAGAATGAGAATTTTAATGCAGACCTAAGAAAATTGACAGGTGTAATCCATTATTTCTGTTGCTTTTGAGTTTTGTCAACCCAGCATTGTGCTTTGGTTTTCAATCTAATATAAAATTCTTGCATTAAAAAAATTATTGGGGACTTACTTTAAATTATGATTTGCGTTCTCCGTGCAATTGAATAATGCCTTCGAACCAGAGAGAAAGACTCCAAAGAAAAGAATACAGACATGTTACATGACAAATCATTGGGTAAAATAAAGGAAGAAGATTGAAGAAAGAAAAAGAAGACGGTTCAGAGCCACTTTCCCATTGTTCTAATCTTGCATTATATTTCTGTCAAAAATTTGATATTTTCTAAGTACCCATTTTTTTACCTTTCAATAAGCCAGTAAACACCGCGAAATTCACAATTGATTTCATTTATTCATGCTATTCACCACAACAAACAATAACTTATTAACTAAATGGTCAAATTAAATGCAAAAGCCATCAATAAATTTAATTCTATTATCATGCACAGAAGTATTCAAACATAGAATTATACAGATAACAAGACGAGATATGTCTGGCCATAAATCGCCAATAATGCTATGTTTTTAAGAAGAAAGAAAGAAACTGACACTATTGCACGCATAAAACTCCTCTCTTCTTTCCATGTATAAACACTAAGTTCACATACTAATGTAAGATTCCTCTCCCAAAATTGCATAATACAAGTGAAAGCTCAGGAGTTGAATAAAATCATGTCATCATCTTCCCCGTTAGAAACTTGATATTAAAATTACTAAAATGTACAGGTACACAAGCTCAGAAGTGATATATGAAACATAAGCACTATGAAACAGTTGTCTGGTGCGTGTTGGAGAAAGACTGCATTCATCTAATCATGTTAGAACCGCTGTCATCTGTCACTCCAACAGTATTAGTAATATGAAATGTCAATTTACAGTTTATTCCAACAAAGCCTAGTTCCTACCTTACCCAGCTTTCTGAAGAAAATCAGCTCCACTTCTCTACGGACGGCTTCCACATCCATCGCATAATCTCTTTGATCTTCCTCTAGCATTACTTCCTGCAGCTGCTGCCTCAACCTCTCTAAGGCAGTATCCAAACCACAAAAGTCCTTTAAAACTAATGCTTCAGTTGTCCTGAGCTGCAGAAGATTCTTAATTGCTGCAAGGGCCTATAACACAATTTTAGAAGCAGCATAACAATTAGAATGAAATGTGCGCTATAAAACAAATTAGAAACTACTCTCATGTTTTATATTTCATGAGCCTAATACTGGCATAGGCAGTATGTCAATATCCTAGTATTATTGACAGCCACATTCGGTTTTTTTTTTTTAAAAAAAAAGCACTGAAATTAATATATATGTATTCAGCAACAATAACAGCACCACGAACAATGCACGGACAAGTGCAGAACACTAAACCACAGAAAACATGCTCAAGAAACACCTTTTCCTGTAGATCAAGATCAGCTGATGCTGTTAGATCAACCACAGACTTCAAGAAGAAGCGATCGCGGAACAAAGGCGGCTCAACTTTATGCATATTTTCCAATTGACATTTGGCCAGATCACTGACCAGAGATACCGCTTTTCTGCGAAGTCTGATATCAAAGCTTGAGTTACCCAATATGTCCTGAAAACAATTATCATCAATTAAAATTGCCAGGGATACATTTATGAATTTAAACGCTCTGTTCATTCTCTACTCTGTAGTCACCTGAAGCATCAAATCTCCAGCTTCTACGTAAAACATTTCCTGACCAGCTAAATTATTTCGGATCAATGATGAAACAGTATATAATGCTTTGACAGCTTCCTCTACGAAACTGGATTTAACCATCTTCATTAGCTTTGACAATGCCCCAAGCTCCAAGACCTGTGACACGAGAAATAGTAAATCACTTTTTAATAACCATAACCAACTTAAATACACGAAATGAAATCCTCCATAAAATGAATAGATGAACGTATTCAAATTGCAAAGACAATAAAATATCAATGATTAACTTCATTGACAAAGTGTTAAATATTGATAACTAAAATCCACCTCTATAAATTGAGAGAAAATAAAAAATAATAATAATAATGAACCTGCTTCTGAACTAATGGATTATTTTGACTTGCTTTCCCAAGAATCCATGCAGAAATTTTCCTTATATCTGTGTCGGGGTGATTAAGTTGTCCTACAAGAACAGAAAGGCCCCCGAGTTTGCTCAGATCTGGAAAAAAAAAAAGGGCACAAGATATGATAAGTGAGCCATTTACTCTACCAAATAAGCAAAATTAACATGATTACACCTGATATACAATTTTCTAACACTTCTACCCATAAAATATGGTTTCTTTCTTCTGGAAAAGAAACTAACAGACTATGTGTATGGTATACTAATGACTGCATCTATTTAATTTCCAAGACCATATAGACCAATTTCCTGAGAAAGATCAATGGAATCTACAAGCCGCAGGATCCGGAGAAAGTTCAGATGGTGCAGTGAACCATCAAACATAGCATCCCAACAGCACAGGATACCACAGCAATATGTTACAACAGAACAATTTAAATAGTAAATTAAACGCCTAAGTGCAGATAAATGAAACCATCATGCACATTGGAGAGTTTTTATCCCACTACCATAAAATGAGAAAATGAAAGCACACCATTAGCATTATCTATGGGCTCAACAAGTATCAAAAGTTCTTGTAGTGCACGCTGGCTATCTTCTAGAGACAGAGTAGAATTATTCAAGTCATCTATTGCAATTTGAATCAATTGCGCATCTGACGGCGTTTTCAGCTTCTCCATAAGTTCCTGTATTAGCACCACAACCATAATTAAACATCTAATACATGTGCTACCAACAGGCAGAGAATAACCAACAAAAGCACTTGTAAACTTTTACTGATATGTTCTTTAAAAAAAAAAATTTTTAAATTCCAGTTTATGCACAAATATATTGGATTAAATCATCTTATGTGCATCCCCATAAATCAATAGTTCAAAGCCATAAGCCCTTTCAGTTTGCGCACCCTCTAGTCTCTATTCTTCTGATTTGTAACTGCAGCTGCTCGAATATGCAAGTTTATTTCTTTCACTATCAGTTAGTTTAAACAATAACTAATGCCCACACGAATTTACAATCAAGTTCCAGAAAGAGGAATGCATATGTCTTAGAAAAGTTTGAAGAAGCAAGAACACCAAATAAGTGAGAACCACCTAACGAACGTCCATAGCAATAACTACACTCTATTAATGAAATAGTTTTAAGAAAAACTAAAAGAGTACACGAGAAACTCAACTAATTCATAATTTCAAAATCCAAACATCACATTCACATGATTAAGTAACTTTCTATAAAGCAGTAAATGGCACGAAAGAGAATATTTGACCTTTATTTCCATTTGACGCTTCTTCAACTCACTAGGAGATAGGCGCTGGACATCTTGTGCCGTTTCCTTTAACTTGGCTGGATCAGAATGACCTAATACATTAATGAAAAAAATTTTAAAAACCGAAATTAGTACACTTTTCCTAAAAAAAGAAAATAAAAAACCGTATCACAATAAACTAGCACTAAAAAATTAAATTACAAAGTAATTGACAGAAGTAGCACCTATAGCCCACTGTAACATTCCGTCGATGGAAGAAAAACCGCCGTCGAGCTCATCATGGTCATTAACGATAGCAGCCGCCGTGGAATCGTCGTTTCGTTCAGCCTTGCGCGGTTGATCCTCATCCTCCTTCGCAGTAGACCAAAATAGACCTGCAGAAGATGAATTATTTACACGCTCTGCCCTCCCTATCGCCATGGTGATCATTAACAATACCAGTAGCCAGAGCGCTCGACTTGCGATTCGATTGCGTCTGGTATTCATTAATTTGCACGATGCCGCAGTTTTCCGACTTTCCGTTGCTATAAAATGCGGATGGGCAGTACAAGGGGGGGCTTGAAGCGTCTAGTGCTCCCTGCTCGGTAAGTTATTTATTTTGTTAGACGAATTTCTCACACGTCATTTTGTCGAATCGCTGCCGTTCGACTTGGACTCAGTGATTGTGCGACTCAACTCTCAAGTTGAAAGGACTAAAAACAAAAATATTATTGAAATGTCCATAATTTTGAGCCGATTTTCGAAAATAGCCTATGGATTACCATAATTTTTAGAATAATTATGGTTAGTTATATTGTAAAACAATTTGGTAATCACTACAAAGGATAGTATGTGAATAAAGTTTACTTACACATACATAAATATATCTATACACATAATATTTTGGGGAGATTACCAATTCCCCCTCTACAGTAATCAACATATACAATTTCTCCCCATGTTATTTTTATAATGGCCAAAAACCCCCTGATAGCATAAGTTTATAATATTACCCTTATTTTCAATTACTCTTTTATTTATATTTATTATAAATAAAATAAATCACATGAATAGAAACTAAATAAAAAATTAAGCATTAAAAACAAGAAATATATGTTTTGATATGAGAAAAAAATTAATAATAAAATTTTTTTCTCTTACTTATTCATTTTGTGACGAACCCCAGATCAAGGAGCTCTTGGAATGCTGTGCAGAAGTCCCAGGATGGATGGGCTATGCCTCACTAGACAGCCTCTCATCCAAGCATGCCCCATCAAAATCCTCCTGTTGAATCATTTGGAGGAGTTTTGCAGGAAGTCTGCGCTTCAAAAGGTGTGTCCTCCGTGGAATGGGGTACCCACCATGTTAGAGCCTGATCCTCTGGATCTCTTTTGTGGTTGATGACTTTCTCAAAGATGTCTTCCTGTACTTCCGAAGGAAGCCGAAACTGAGATATTTTCTCAGCAATGTGTGGAGATATCTTCACTCGAATAATCAAAGGCAAAAAATAATAATAATATCAACCACAAAAGATTACTACTGGAACTTCTTAATCCATTTGACGACTGCTAAGACTTCTTTCTTTGAGGAAGGATAGTGGCTTTGAGCATCGTTGAACTGGCCAGATTTATAGCCACATACTTTCTTGTTTCCTTCGGACCACCCTCCCCAAAAACGGAGTGTTTTTCAACCCAAGGAACTTGGAAAACATGATTGGTACCATCCATAGGACTATGAATGGTGTAAGAGAACCCTTCGGGAAAGAATGCAAAAGGGGCAACAAGACTTAAAAAATCTATTCCCAATAAGATATTTTCACCCAAATAATCAAAGGCAAAAAAGCCATGCCTGATCATGAAAGGTTGGATCTCTATTGGTCTCGTGATCTTGTTGCTGTAGAAGTTGCTGCCGCTGGCTGATCCGAAAAAAACTTTTGTAGGAATATAAAATTCCTTAGGAACACAAGCTTCTCGGATGAACAAGCCCATCGCTCCAGTATCAATGAGAGCAGTAAGTGCTACCTGGGTATCCTCTGTTGGTTTGAGGATAACTTTGATATGAGGTCTAAAGAGAAATGCTGGTTGCATAGCCAGGTCAACTTGTAAAGGTTCTGTGACCGCTAGTACAGGGTCGTCATTATCCGAACTACCTTCATCATTGGTAGTTTCATCGTCATCAGTGTATAAGAAAACTTAAATGACAAATAAAAGTTTATTATAAGATAAATAATAGAATATTTTGTCTATCTTTTTACATTTAATTTTAAAATATTACAAAATGTTATTATAAGAAAATGTTCATAAAATAAATAATTACAAGAATTTTTATTATTATTAATATTTTTGCTCATATCAAAACATATATTTCTTGTTTTTAATACTTAATTTTTTATTTAGTTTCTATTCATGTAATTTATTTAATTTATAATAAAGGTAAATAAAAGAGTAGTTGAAAATAAGAGTAATATTGTAAACTTATGCTGTCAAGGGGGTTTTTGGCTATTATAAAAACAATAGGGAGGTAAATGGTATATGTTGATTACTATAGAAGGGAAAGTGACAATCCCCCTAATATTTTGTATAGTCAGTTTCATGTTCGAAATTAAAATCTAAAACGTATTTATGACAATGTAAATTACTTTTTTAACAGTTTCTCAATAAAATAATTTATAGTATTATAAAAGTGTTTTTATAACATCATAATTTACAATATTATAAAAGTCTATTTATAACATCGTAAATATGTCCTAAATTTTTAAATCCTAAATTTTTATTGCTGAATGAAATTCTTTTATATTTTATATTGAGTGTATAATAATTGGTAACTAAAAATTATTATTAGTTATTTATTAATTTATTACTTTTATTTTTTATGCTAATATAATTAATAATTTAAAAAATTTAACTACAAGTTTCATCAAATAACACAAGAATTGTATAATCAAAGTATTAGCAAAGATATTGGGTAAAGGAATGCACATGAACTAGAAAGTAGTAATAATTTTTGGTTCATATAACATGTGAGGAGATACATAGTTGTATTTAAGATCAAATTCATTTATAAGGATAAGGCTATTTGAATTCAAAATAATAATTTCTAAATCTAAGTTCGGTGGCTATTTAAATCTATCAATTTTTTCTCTACACATTCTCTCTTTTTGATAAAATTACTTAATTAATCATTTCTTCACTTTCATTCTTATTTCTTCAATTCTAATAAATTCCTTCATATATTTTTTTATTTTAACTATAAATAATTGATTTTCGTTATAGGCTATCATAAATAGGGATGGCAAATTGGTCTATCCAAATTGGATATCCATATATTCAATCCAATTGGATTGGATAATATCCATCCAAAATCTTCTTGGATATGGATATGGATATTTTTAAAAATATCCAATTAGGTATTGGATGGGTATGGATATTTAATGGATATCCAAAATCCAATTAATTTATCCATTTAAAGTTAAAAAAATTGTACTGTTAAATTAAAATGAAAAAAAATCAACAAAATTTAATTTCCTATTATATTAACTAGTGAAGAATTTAAATTCCTGTTATATTAAAAATTAAAGTTTCCAAAATTACCCTTCAATTTGTTAACTTATTTAATGCCATTAATAATTATTATTTTATTTTATTGATTTAATATTATAAATGGACCACCACCGGAAAGTCACCGGACTACCGCTGGAAGGTCGCCGGACCACCGCTGACTTCGCCGGAAAGTTGCCGGACCTCCGCCACCGGCCACCGGACCGTCATTTTATTATATATATATATTATTACTAATAAAATACTAATATATTTTATTACTGTTTTATATTATTATTTTTATATAATAAAAATAAAATATCCATGGATATCCATGGATCTCCATATCTATATGGATAAAATCCATATCCATGTCCAACATTAAATACTGGATATGGATATGGATATATCCATTATGGATAATTATGGATTTGTATTTGGATGGATATTATTCATTCATAATTAGATATTTGCCATCCCTAATCATAAACTAAAGGATAGTTTGACTTGACCATTTTGTCTTCTTTCAAACGTGGCTTCTGTGGTTTGAACTGGTTCAGAATTTTGGTGGAAGTGCTCATAATTGGTTAGCCATTCAAGAGGCATGAGTTTGAGCAATTCTTGTTTCTGGATTTGTTTGCGAATTTGGATGATGGTTGGAATTGTATCTGTGTCGGCAAGAATCATTAAGGCATCAGATGTGGTTGAAGGTGTAGGAGGATCTAGTGCATGATTTTGTAATCGATACACTATTTGGTGATGAAGAGTGGCAAGCTTTGATGTGGGTGTTTGTTCTGCTCCTTGGAGTTGGATCTGAACTTTGATGGTTGTCGGAAGGTTGGGATCTTCAAGAGAGAGGTTGAAATTTGGGTAAAAGGTTAAGAGGACACTACCAGCATGGAGTGTGGTCAGAACAGTTCCGATAACAGCATGTTGGTACTGTTTGAACATAGTGTCCAGGAGAGCAATTCTGGTTGTAACAGGTAAGCCTTTTCGGCCATGGAGAGTCAGAATCAATCTAATACCACCAAGATGAAGATGGGTATACCCTTCTCGTTTCCAGTTTGCTACGAGATCTGAGGGTATTTCTAAAGTGACATATTGTTCACTTGGAGAGGCTTGTAAAGCGCACTGATCGAGTCTAGAAGACTGGATATAATCTTTTGGGAGTGGTCTTTTTGTGGAGATAAGGGTTCTAATACTTCTGGTGAGAGAAGTTTTTTGTTTGTAGAGGTTGTAGGGACTCATGATAGGAAATTGTGATTCATTGATTTGGGCAGATTCGGGAATATAAGAATATTCGACAAGGTTTTCAATTTTAGAGGCTACATATTTTTGACATAATCTGGGAAGAGAGAGACTGGAGGAAAGAGAAATATGGGATGAAGACGATGAAGGTGTTGAGGCTGAAGATGAAGTGGTTTCCACGTTTGGGTAATCTTCTTCTAGGAGATCAAATAAGATTATTTGGAATTCCTAATGATACCACCTCTGCGTGTAGTGTGGCTCTGATACCAGTGGGTGGGTGTACGTGGCATTGTTATACCAGATCTATAACAGAAGGAAGTCTGTCCTTAGGGCAAGTAGCCCGCAAGTTCTGGTTTCCAGCCGATATACACTTATCCATCAAATACCGAATCCGAAAATCATATTATAGACTTTTAGACTCTCCTTTAAGTCATTAGAATAGAAATTTGAATGCTTAGAGTCGAGGTTTAATGAGGTGAATGAGAGAATAGATGAAGTTCAATCTAGTTGATATAAGCAGCAGTTACCTAAAGCTTCTAATGTGCAACAAAAAGGGAGGAATCCATATAGGTTTGCTGATGAAGATTACCTTGGGGAAGACCTAGATGAAGAGGGTTTTTCTTCTTGTAATAATTTAAGCAAATTTGAGCGAGGAAATGAAAATAAAGAGGTTAGATATGGAGATAGTTTTGATAACAATTTAGGAAACATTTTTCTAAGGCAAAAACAATTCTGAAGCATATTTGGATGAAAAAAAAGGCATAATTGGTATTTGATTACAACAATCACTCTAAATTAAAAAGGTAAAGTTAGCTGCTGTTGAATTCACTGACAATACTTATTATGAATAGGAGACAAAATCGTGAAAGGCTCATTGAGACAGGGGAAGAGATGAAGGCTATTATTGGGAAGAGATTTATTCAAGTCACTATTATAAGGGCTTGTTTCAAAAAGCTGCAAATCCTTACTCAGGGGTCCAAACCTTTTAAAAGCCACGATCCAAGCCAATGTGGAGGAGGGCCAAGAAACAACTATGGTTGGGCTTGAACCATGATATTGCAAACATGATGGAATTACAGCATTATCTTGAGTTGGATGACATGGGGCACACGGCCATAAAATGTAGTGACAATTGAAGAGGAAGGGTTCCACACGAGT
Source organism: Citrus x clementina (assembly GCF_000493195.1). Classification (NCBI taxonomy): domain Eukaryota; kingdom Viridiplantae; phylum Streptophyta; class Magnoliopsida; order Sapindales; family Rutaceae; genus Citrus; species Citrus x clementina. The sequence goes on from NW_006262022.1 coordinate 15,999,192, forward strand.
TGGATAGAATTATGGGTCTTCTTCAACATGGAAACCAAACTGGAGTAAAAAGGATGAAAAGCCTAATTTCAAGCCTAAGGTTGAAACCTCCAAAGTGATGAGATTGAGGACAAAACTACCACAAGCATGTGGGATGAGGCATTTTCAAATCTTATTCAAGTTCCCATCGAACCCGTCATAAGTGCTCATGCAAAGAAATTCAAAGAAGTGCTTAATGGGCTAATTCAAGCAATTTGGGCTCAATTCAAATTCGTGGAGGCCTATTGAACGACTTACACATGATATTCAGACTACCAAATGCATGATTTAGGCTCTTCAAGTTTCCGAATAAATGATACCATGACATCAAGAAGTTAAATAGCATATAATGGCTGGAAAATAAGCTACTTTCCTTTTTGGATACTTTCCAATTTCTTGAGGAGGCATGTGACGAGATGAATCAACTATTTCTCTTTTAATTGCCTAGTTTCCATTTTAATTGATGTAAAGCATTAAGGCCATTTACGAGACTTTCCTTATTTGCTTTAGATTAGGCATTTTCTTCAAGTAATTAATTCTAATTTGATTTTGGTTTGGGATTTATTTCCAAAAAGTCCAAAGGCAAATATAGGATAGAAATTCTTATAACCAACTCTATGTAATGGACTCACATACCATAAGAAAGATAGATCAGTTTTAATGCAATTGGCTTGAGAGTTAATTCTATTTGGTTCTTAAACTAACTCTTTGAACTTGTTGGATTTTCGTGGTGTTCAAACCCTTGACTTATCAATTAAGCCATCCATAGTTGATTGTGGCATCCTTATATACCAAGTTCGTGCCTTCACTGAGCATTGGGTCACGGTTCCATACAATCTCAGGTCTAGAATTGGACCTTAGAGACTAAATCGATTAGGGTTTGATCAATTCTTTGGCGGGGTTCATATTACAAAGACCACATAAATAGGGGCACACCAAACCAAGGCAAATCTGATTCCCAACTTATTAGAAATAGAGATATTGATGAGATTGAGGATAAAACTATCAAAGCACATGGAATGGGGCATATTCAAATTCTATTCAAGTTCCTGTTAGATCAGTTACAAGAGCTCGAGCAAAGAAATTCAAAGAAGTGCTTAATGGATTGATTCAAGCAATTGAGGCTCAATCAAATTTGTGGAGGCTCGTTGAAGGAATCGCGCATAATAAATGCATGATTCAGGTTCTTGAAGTTTCCAAATAATCACTTCCATGAAATAGGAAGTTGGCTTGCACATTCTGGGAAGAAAATATATATTATTTCCTTTTTCGGATACTTTCCCGTTTCTTGAGGAGGCTATTAGGGAAACAAATTAGTTATTTCTATTTTAATCACCTAGTTTCCATTTTAATTAATGTAAGGCATTTAATCCAATTAGGATCTTGATTTGATTTACATTCTTTCCTATTTGTTTAGATCTAGATTCCAATTGATTTTTTGGTTTACGATTTATTTCCAAAAATTCTTGAACTAAATCTATATAATGTACTCACATCCAATAAACAAAGAAGATCAATTTTGATGCAATTGGTCAGAGAGTTAATCTCTTTGGTTCTTACACAAACTCTTTGAACTTATTGGATTTTCGTGGCGTTCAAACTCTTGACTTATCAATCAGACTATCCATAGCTGATTGTGGCGTCCTCACATACCAAGGTTCGTGTTTTCATTAAGCATTGGGTCACGGTTCATTCAATTCCTAGTATAGGATCGATCTTGGGGACTAAATTGATTAGGGTTGCATCAATTCTTGACGGGGTTCGTATCATTTAGTATCAGAGCCCTCCAAACACAATTCACAAAGTAACACTGTAACTCCCACTATTAAGAATCGTGACATTAAGTGTCAAGGCAAGGGGCATATCGCAAGTGAATGTGTGAATAAAAGAGTTATGGTATTGCGGGACAATGGTGTGATTGTAGCTGAAGATGAAACGGAAGAAAATGAGATGCCACCATTAGAGGATGTCGAAGATGAAGAGTATATAGCCCCTGGGGATTTGACTTTAGTAGCTAGGAGAGCTTTGAGTATGCAAATAAAGGAAGACAAAGCAGTGCAATGGGAAAACATTTTACATACTAGGTGCTATGTTCAAGACAAAGTATGTAGTATGATTATTGATGGAGGAAGTTGTACTAATGTTGGAGGTACTATCATGGTAGAGAAGTTAAGACTTCTAACACTTCAAACACCCACGGTCATACAAACTACAATGGTTAAATGACAGTGGTGAGGTGAATTGAAAAACCATGTACTAGTGACTTTTCAGATTGGCAAGTATAAAGATAAGGTGCTATGTGAAGAATGTTGAAGATGCTGTATGAGACGAACAACTTTGGCAGACTTGTGAGGACAGTTTCAAGCAAAGTGACCGCATTTCTTGCAGATGAAACAACGGTTGTGCTTTTTCTTTCTGTACTGGGAAGCATCATTTTTTCTGAAATATCGGAGAGGTTTTTTGGAGGATGATTTTTTATGGAAGTGTTTCTGGAAATGTTTCTTCTTTCTGGTTGGACAGATACACTTCTTTTCATCTTTGCACTCTATCCTGAGATAGGGCTTTTTGCAGGCTTCAGAAAAGGATTTTTTATCTTCCATGAGATCCTTGAAAAATGTTTTTGCTCACAGATCTTGTCGAGACATAGCATTGCCATTTGGAAAATCTTTCCTAGAGAGATATCAGCTATGCTGAGATTAGTGGCTATGAGTTTCCGTTGGAGATCAGGTTGTAACTCAGAAGGAAGAGAGGCTATGAAGACATGTTTGAGAGATGGCTCATTGAGCCCATTCAGCTTATAAGAAAGAATACTCATCCTTTTGTAATGAGATTCTAAAAGGTGTCTTTTGAGCGAGCAGCACTTCATCTGATGATACTCTTTTCTGTCTGCATTAGTGGAAACCGTTTTTTCACTGATGAATTGTTCATGAATGATATTGAGTGTTGTGCCAATTGGAGATTGCATGAATTGGAGCTGACGGTATTCTCCCAAGCTTTCTAACCAATCACGTAAAGATCGCGTTGATCGGGCCATGAATTCACGGAGAACAGCTTGAGGTTGAGCATTAGGTTTGGTTCCTTAGAGGTCAATCCATGCAGCAAATTCTTGAAGATGAGCAGGCCATTTATGACGGGGAATGTCATCAAATGTGAACCAAGATGCTGAAGATGGTTTTGTTGAGTGATCAGGAACTGGTGGAGGCATTGATGGCTCTGGTTCTGTTGGAGATGCTTTATTTTCAGCATCAGAAGAACTGTCTTCAACAATAGGTGTGGCAGTTGAAGTGCTTGGATCTTCAGTTTTGGTGGCCATTAATATGCTTGTAATGTCAGCATATTCAGATTCAGAGTCAGTGGAGGTACCGACTGAGTTTGTGGATGAGGATGAGGAAGACGGGTTGGACTCTGATGGGTTTGACTCATAAACTGTTTCTGGCTCATAGGAGTTAGAAGATGTGTTTTGGACAGTATGATAATGATACTGATCCATTGGGCCTTTGTCTTTTTTGGGAGGTTCAGGAGTGGCTTTTGATGAATCTTCTGGTGGAATCATGTGTCACACACCTATCATATTGCCAAGGTTGACCCAAAAGAATGTGTCCAGCATGCATGGGTACTACATCACATAGAACCTCATCCTTGTATCTTCCAATAGAGAATGAAACCAGCACTTGTTTTACTTTAACTTCCCCACAATCATTCAGCCATTGTAGCTTATATGGCCTCGGATGTTTCAAAGTTTTCAAATTTAATTTTTCAACTAAACTAGTGCTAGCTACATTAGTACAACTTCCACCATCAATTATCATACTACATACCTTAGCTTTGATGTGGCATCTAGTATGAAAGATGTTATCACGTTGTACCTCCGCATCCTCTTTTACTTGCATGTTGAGAGCACGCCTAGCAACCATCAATTTACCATCAACAGGATATTCTACACCATCATTAGCATCCTCCAAAGGTGGCATAAGATCATCATCTGATTCACTCTCGGTTTCAACATCACCATCATCCCTCAAGATCATTACTCTCTTATTTGGGCATTGAGATGCAATATGACTTGTCCCTAAACATTTAAAACACTTAATATCTCTATTTCGAGAGTGTTGGGAATCAGATTTACCTTTGCTTTGGTTGCCTCCCTCTTTACGATCCTTGATTGGCTCAATCTTAGGCTTTGAAACAGCCTTTTCATCTTTCCTCCATTTTGACTTCCATGAGGAAGATGAACCCAAATTGGTTCTAGTGAAACCTTTCTTTTTCAATTGTCGTTCCACTTTCATGGCCATGTGAACCATATCTTCCAATTCAACATAGTGCCAATTCAACCACATTAGCAATAGCTTGATTTAAACCATGTAAAAATCTTTCCATAGTGGCCTCTCGTTCTTCTTCAATGTTGGCTCAAATCATGATTATTTCCATCTCCTTGTGGTAATCTTCCACACTTCTAGAACCTTGCATAAGACTTTGAAGCCTTTGGTGTAGCTCCCTATAATAATGACTAGGAACAAATCTCCTCCTCATGATGGCCTTCATCTCCTCCCAAGTGTTTATAGGCCTTTCACGATTTCGTCTCCTACTCAAAACAAGTTGATCCCACCAAATAATAGCATAATCAGTAAATTCAACAGTAGCTAGTTTCACCTTTTTCTCCTCAGAGTAGTTGTGGCAATCAAATACTAGCTCTACCTTTTTTTCCCACTCCAAATAAGCTTCTGGATCATTTTTACCTTGAAAAGAAGGAATTTTCAGTTTGATACTCCCGAAATCACGATCTATACGTCTTGCCCTTCTATTATCTCTTACATGCATGTCAACGGTGGCCTGGTCATGTCATCGCCATCTTCTTCTCCCATGACAGCACACCCTTGATTACCTCTTACATTAGGAGCTATTGGTTGTTGCCCCCTTTGTAGATTGGTTATGGCAGTGTCTTGCCTCTCCAATTTGTCACGGATCTCTCCAAACATCAGATTAATGTGCTCAAATTGTTGTTGCATGGCTTTGAGCATGATTGATTGGTCTATAGCTTCTTAATCTTTTGACATATTTGTGATCTGAAAAGAATGTTACCTCACAACACTCCCTCACATGTTTCACTCAATTTGATGTCACTTAACTCTTGTGTTTAACACACAAATTGGCTTTTACCCTCTAATGATAACACAAACCTTTTTTTTTATTATTTACCACACTTAATTCTCTCTTTCAGTTCTTTATTGAACTAAATAAACAAAATCAAGAAAAACCCAAGTGGCACACCAAATATGACAAACCAAGATACTAAACAAAGAAAGGGAATTAAGAGGACACAAAGAACGACAAAGGAAATTGATGAAAAGAAAGCAAGAAAGCAAAGGAACACAATTGATATTGTGTGTAAACAATGTCAAGGAAAATGAATAAATTTCAATTTGATGAAAGTAGGAATACTTGATTCATTTTGCAATCTGGTTTTTTTTTGGTATTTTTTTTATAATCAAAATAAATAAGACATTCAAACCTGATTAGAAACTAGCTCTAATACCAAATGATGCGAATCTCACAATGAAACTTTCAAACACACACTTAATTTGTAGTTTCAAACTTCCCAAGAAAGTTCTAAACAGATTTAAGACTAACAAAACCTCGACCCAATGCTTAAGAAAATATGAATCAAAGGTATACAGAATGATATTGATGCCACACTCAAGAAATAGATGAGAAGGTGAGTGATAAGTCTAATTTGTAACGCCACAAGAATGAAAATTCTTGATAAGTTCACTAGTTCTCAAAAGAACCAAAGAAAGAATAATTTTTCAATTTCAAATAACATTCATCTCTAATAATATTACATAGCAAGGTTATTGAATTTAAATAGGCTAAAAGAAATCCAAAATCCTAAAAATACAAATGGAAACATTGGAACAACCCTCCAAGTAGGTTTGTCCAAGGATGCTTCAAAAGTCTTAACCAACCCACCATAATTAATGCTATCTTTGACAAACTTAATGCTAGCCTACTATAATTAATGCTATCATTGAAAAACTTAATGTTAGCCCACCATCATTAATGGTGGATTTACCTTACACATTAACAAACTTGAAACAAAACAAACAAAGGAGTAGTTGAAAATCCCAAGTCTGAACAAACTGTAATGAATTGGTCATAACTCCTTCTAGAGAACTCCAAATCCAGCTCTGTAAAATTTATTGGAAATCTAACTTAATTATATTTCTAATGGTATATAGCTTACACATTACTTCTAGCTCAATCAATACAGTTTTTATTCTCAATAACTTGAATAATGCCCACAATGCCTTGTCTTCTCTTCAAGCCCAATTCATGATGTCTTGCATCTTGAATTGCATTTTCAATCCATATTTTCTCAATTAATCCATTTAAAGCAGCTTGCATCTTTTTGGCTCTTGCTCTTGTAATTGGGCCTCCATGAATGTGCAAAGGATCACTTGAAGTTTTAATGGTATTCCCTTGATGGTTCTCATCAATAGTGATGTCAGAGACAGGGTGTGGACTCTAAAGTTGAGAATTTGGAGAATGAAGTGGACTCTTTGTCCACTAGACAACAACAAATTCTAGAAAAGCTAGAGGAACTATCTGTAAAAATTAATGAGACTATTCAAGCTCATGAGGAAGGAGAACACGCTTTGGCTCCACTCCATCAACAAGAAGAACGGGGTAGCCATTCCAATGAAGTTTGTCAAGGTGGATTGCCACAACCTTTTGGGCCAAAATTATCAAATTGATTTTTCCACATTTCCAAGGCGAAGAGTAGCGGTGGGCAAAACCAGGTTCGGGTCAACCCGATCGGGTTTCGGGTTGTTCGGGTTAGTCAAGAATCAATCTGAACTTAAGCCAAATTATTGACCCGACCCGAATTATTAAGTTCAGGTTGGATCGGGTTGGATTTAAAACGGGCCGGATTGAGCTCGGGTCAGTTCGGGTCGGTTGAAATCGGGTCGATTTGGTTAATGCAATTTTGAGCCCTTTGTTTTGCTATTTTTGTAGTTTTTATGATAGTTTTAAGACATTTTTCTTAATTGTAGTCATTTTTACTAATTTTCGACAGAAAAAAAAAGAAAATGCTATTAAAATAAATGAATAAAGTTAAAATGCTAGAATAGGATTATTTGACTATTGGCTTGGAGGGTAGGATTAGGACTATTATTTGCTCAACCAACAAAGTCCAAATTTAATAAAAGTTAAAATTAATACAAACTTATAAAGTCCAAAGCACAATTTCCAAATAACGTCTTTGAAAGTTTGAAACACAAACTCACAAAGTCACAAAATTTAAACATAATTAAATTGTTTAGAAACACAAATCACAAAGTTCAAAGTTCAAAGTTCAAACATTAAAACTAAATAGGTTTTCTTGGTTCCTCCACCTTGGTTCCTCCATGGCTCCATGCAAGCACTTTGACAAGTTCCAAGTTCAAGTGCCGATTGCCTAGAGAAAGATTGAAGAAATGTACAATAAATATTTTCTTTAAGCCACGTTACAAATGAACGAACTCAATTCATATAAAAAATTGAGCAAATAAACTAAATTCATAAGGTTACACATCAAACACAAACACAAATAAATAAATCTAATTCATATCTTTAATTGAGCTAAAGGGGTGTTACAATCTTTCTAATTTCTATTATATATATATATATTTTATGGCATTCATCACCAAATCAAGTTAATAATAATACTAGACAATATAACATTCTATCAACTTCAACTTAACAACTATAATTATAGTTTAAATTACAACCAAATACTAATAGTACTATAATATCAAATTATGAATAATAATATATATTAAAAGTTACATTTCAAACATCCATAACACCAATTTCGGCGCTCACCGCTTCCATTGTCGAAGCTTGTGATCTTATAAGCTCTATAAAATCCAAAAAAAAAAAAAATTAGTAACTCAAGTACATGACCGCATGTAGATGTTCTATATAAAGTTATAATGCATTTTAAATAAATTATGTATAGAATGTATGATAAAAAATTAAAAACATTACCTTCTTGTAATTCCATATGAAACATTTGCTCCTTAATATCTTCTTGGAGGTTGTAGACGGGATTGGCAAAAAGTTTAGATTGCAGCCAATTTTCAGTGCATATCAATGCCTCAACCATAGCCGGGGTTAAAGAACTCCTATTCTCATCAATAATACGACGCCCGATGCTTAAGGTAGATTCATATGCCACTGTGGAAACAGGAACAACGAGGACATCTCTTGCAATATTCTCCAGAATTGGATACCTCGATCCATTCACCCTCCACCAAAGCATTAAGTTTAAGATTGTTGGGATCTTCAACTGGGTCCTTCAAGTACCTTTCCACCTCAAATACTACTCTTCTACTCTCATTATGAACAGAAACCTTCCTGGCATATCCAAGGAAAGGGCGAGCAACTCGAAAAGGGTCATCACATTCACCACCAGTAACATCCACCAAATTAGCCTAAGTTGTAAAACGTTGAGAAGGACTTGTACCTCCATAGCTGCCACTAAGACCACTCTCACCATACATCAATGATGTGGAACTAGCGAAGAATGCACTATATGCATCATAAAACTCATTCAACAAGTCCTTCACTGCTTTGGTCATTTGTTCAACCATCAAGCTATCATTGCAAAAAATGATCTAAAAAATATGTTTAGCAAAATCCATTTTCACTCGTGGATCAAGAATAGAGGCAACAATCAACATTTTGTTCATCTTTCCTGTGGACTCCCAATACTTATCAAAATTTTCCCTCATACTATAAGGTATAGAGGACACCCAAGGATCTGTATTTTCTTGCAGTGCGGTCAATGAACTCTCAATTAAGCCAATAATATCATAACAACGATTAGAAGTCACACTCAAAAAGGCAGAAAACAACAATGTGGCATCATAAAATACCTTCAAAAACTTCACAATTCGTTCAGTACTCTCCCAATCCTCCGGTCCAGGTGGGCCCACCCTTCTAACATTATTTTCTTTCTCAGCAAAGTATGCCTCATAAGGTTTATCCACTTCTGCCATTCTATCAAATGCCGCTTGAAATTTCAGCGCAGTCATCAACATCAAATAAGTGGAATTCCACCTGGCAGGACAATCCAAAACAACAATTCCTTTTGGACAATTCACCTGCTTAGCACATTGTTTAAATGTCTGCAACCTTGTGCTGGAGGATCTCACGTACTTCACAACATTCCGAATAGCAGTAACACTAGTATGCAACTCTCCCAATCTTGAAACAACAATCAAATTCAAAATATGTGCACAACAACACACATGTATATATTGTCCCGCCAACACAAGTGCATTATCATTCCTCCAAGTAAGCAATTGCATAGTGACATAACCAATAGCAATATCATTTGCAGTGGCATTATCAACAATTATTGCAAACAACCTCTCTATCCCCCAATCTTGTAAGCAAGCCACAATCTTTTTGCCAATCGTCTTCCCTCTATGATCTTCAATTGCACTAAAACTAATAATCTTCCTATTCAAACACCAATCACTATCAATAAAATGATTTGTAATCACCATGTAGCTCATGTTTTGAACAGAAGTCCATAAATCAGTTGTAAGAGACACCTGCTGCTTGTTGTTGCAAATCAAACTCTTCAACATTTGCCTTTTCCTCCAAAAATAACTCCATAACATCTCTATCAATAGTTCTTCGAGATGGCATAACGAACTGCGGGATAGCTACACTGTAGAAATGCCTAAATCCTTTGTTGTCTACAAAACTGAGCAACTCACCCATAATAATCATTTTAATTACTGCCCTTCGACATGCGTCTTGACTCCATCCTTTACCCAAAACTAAATTACTTGCATTTTCTTTGCCGCCCTCAGCTATCAAATTTTGTTGACTTCCACTTTGTTGTGCCCGAAATGTCTTATATGATTCACATGTCTTTCTATGCCTTGTCATATTTGTAATCCCATCAAGCCTTGAATGACATTGATATTGCTTACCACAATAGTTGCACCTACATTTGTTTGGATTATCTTCAAGTAAAGTGAAATGATTCCATACTTCCGATCTTTTCTTCATCGGTGTACACTTTGTTCTTCATCCTCACTCATCGAATTCGATCTTGAGTGTCCAAGCATCTGAATATTCAAAATAATAATTAATAATCATTAATTCAAAAATCAAAACACAGAAATGTTATTAACATAATCCATAAACAAAAATTAGTAATTTCAATTCAAGTTGTTCATGCTCCATAAACAAAAAGTAAGAAATTCATGATTAATTAATTAATTTATAATATCTCATGACCCATTCCCCTTAATAATATGATATTATTTGTCTATCTAAGTCTTAATTCTTATTATATGATATTACCCATTCCCCTTTAATTTCAAGCCCAAGTTACTTGTACTTAACGACTTAACGGATGATTAACAATTTAACATACAATAAAATATTAATTTTTTTAGGGTTGAAGGCTTGAAGCTACTGCACAAGTACACATAATCACATAATACATTATAATTATAAAATATATACAACATAATACTTAATTTTAATATTTAATCTACCTAATGTGCTAATTTATTCATAAAAAATAATATTATTTCAATTATTAATAATTAACAAAATTTTTGTTATTCGCTAGCTAACACCATTTTCATGTCCTTTATGCTTGATAGCCAATATGGTCTATTCGCTAAACAGAACAAAAGATAACAATCAATGAAATAAAAACAAAACCCACCAATCAACAATTCCTTTTTATATATGAAAAAACAATTTCTGAAGAGCTCAATAATAATTACAACAATTAAATAATAACCAATTACTAAATTACATAATAAATAATTAACAATTAATTAATTATACAACAGCACACACACACGCTGCACAACTTACGACTTAGGAAATAGGAAACTTGAAACTTGAAACTTGAAGCTTGAAAGTGGAAAGCTTCAAAATCGGGTTCGGGTGGGGAGAAAGTCGGGTCGAGTTGTGAGGATTCGGCCTTCAAGCAGTAGATCGGTGGCCACGGCTCACGACTAGATGCGATTTCACTCGGCAGCAGATCGCGGCTTCACTTGGGAGACACGGATGGCTCACGGCTGGACGGGTTTGACTTTGTAACAGCTAGTCGCAGCTTCACTTGGCAGCAGCAAATCGTGGTTTCAGCAGTTGCCAGCAACAGATCGTGGACCGGTGTGTGTGAGTCTTGTGGTGGCTGGTTGCGGACTTGCGACTGCCTTGTTTGTGTTTGAGTTTGATAGTGAACTTGTGATTTGTGAAGTTGTGAACTTGTGATGGTGGTGTGTGGCTGACAGCGTGTGTGTGTTAGGTTTGTGAATTTGTGAATTGTTGAGTGACTGTGTACAGTGTGTGTGTGTGCTGTGCAGCGTGTGTGTGTTGCTGTGCAGCGTGTGTGTGCTACTGTGCAGTGTGTGTGTGCGCTGTTGTGCAACGTGTGTGTGCGCTGTTGTGCAGTGTGTGTGCGTGCTACTGTGCAGTGTGTGTGTGTGTGGTGGGCAGTGTTAGGTTTAGTTTTTTTTTTTTTGCAACCCGATCGGGTATTCGGATCGGGTCGGGTTTGACCCAAACCGATCACAACCCGATTGGGTTTGTAATTTTTAATCTGATCGGGTCGGGTCGAGTTAGGTAAAATGCCAACCCTTAGCGAAGAGCATACAACAAGTTAGGTCTGTAGAGTAGAATAGTTCTTTGAATTTGATTATACCCCTGAATAAGATCGAGTCATATGTGTATCATCTCATTTAGAGGGGAAGCTCAATTTTGGTACTAGACACTTAAAAATGAGAGGGGAAATGTGAATTGGCATGCATTTCGAGATGCATTACACGCCCAATTTGGTCCTAATAAGTTTCAAGATTCCTTTAGTGATTTGACTAAGCTACAACAATCAGGAATTGTTCGCGAATATGAAGCCCAATATGAAACCCAAAAGTAGGCTAACTTAATCAAGCGCACCAAGTCAGCTGTTTTTTTAGTGGGTTAAAGGAGTCTATAAAGGCTGATGTATTATTGGGTGGACGACCTGCAACCTTTGTTGTGCACGGAATACGGAATCAAGGGCACCAAATAATTATAGAAAAATAAAGAACACAAAATTTACGTGGTTCGACAATATGCCTACGTCCACAGGAGCAAGAGAAAAATAATTATATTATTAACAATTATTTGAGTACAAATTTGAGTAAAGAAAACCTCTCTTTCCTAGAACCCAAATACACCCAGTACTTTCACACACACCCTCCAATTGCTCACTCTCAGAACTCTCAAAAGCTTAGAAACTTATAAGCTTAACAAATTTTTGGGATGCTTAGAATGGAAGAGGTGCAATCTATTTATAGGGAAAACAATGGCACTGTTGCACCAACCCCTTTACTATTCCACCTAACCTAAGCAAATTGTCAATGGTGTCCATTTGGCAAATTTGACAAATTTGCCAACTTTTCATTTTTTTCTTCAATTGTTTGGTAGCCCTTTGAAAATTTGCATGCTTTCTTGAAATTTGGATGCCACATGCATGACTTTTCAACAATTTTCCACCTCGGCGAAAATTTGTCCAAATCTAAGCCGACTACCAACGATCCATCATCCCCAAAAGTGGCTGCATCTCTATGACTGCCTACGTACCCAAAATTGGGGATCAAGCCAACCATAGTTCAAAATTCCCGAAGGACATAACTTAACACAATCGAATGATTTGAATTAGTTTCAAGCAATGTTGAAACTTAACTCCATAAACTACCTTCGTCAACATATCTGATGGATTATCTTTGGTATTAATCTTTCTCAACAGCACAACACCGCTCTCGATAATCACTCTCACCTAATGATATTTCACATCTATGTGCTTCGTCTGAGTGTGATATGTTTGATTCTTCGCAAGGAATATCACACTTTGATTATCACAGAAGACCATAATATTCTCCTGGATTATTCTCAAATCACCTAACAAGCCTTTTAATCAGATAGCTTCTTTTACAGCTTTAATTGATGCCATATACTCTGCTTCCGTAGTGGACAGAGCAATTGTCGATTGTAGAATCGACCTCCACCCAATGTGAATACGTAGCCCATTGTTGATCTTCCCTTGTATCCTTCTTGAACAATAACCCAACATCAACTGTTCCACACAGATATCGGAGAATCCACTTCATCGCAAGCCAGTGATTTTTACCTGGATTGTGCATGTATCTACTAACCATGCTCATAACTTGAGATATATCAGGCCTTGTGCATACCATAGCATACATAAGACTACCCACAACACTAGCATATGAAACACGAGCCATGTAATCACGCTCCTCTTGAGATGTAGGACATGAAGAAGAGTTTAATTTGAAATGAGGAGCTAGAGGTGTACATACCGGTTTAGTTTTGTCATCCATACCGAATCTTTCTAGCACTTTCTTCACATAAGACTTTTGAGTCAACCATTCTTCTTGTCTCTACGAATCTCCATCCCAAGTATTCTATGTGCATCACCCAAGTCTTTCATCTCAAACTCAGAAGCCAACTGCTTCTTTAATCTTTGGATCTCATCTTTATTTTTAAAAGCCAGATTGTCGACATAGAGTAACAAATAGATGAAAGCTCCATCTAGTAGCCTTCTAAAGTAAACACAATGATCGTGTTCACTTCTGGTGAATTTTTGCCCTTGTATAAATTGATCAAATCTTTTGTACCACTGGCTTGGCGATTACTTCAGTCCGTACAAAGATTTAATCAACCTATACACATGATTGTCCTTTCCAACAACTCTGAAACCACAAGGCTGAGTCATATAGATTTCCTCCTCTAAATCTCCATGTAAGAACGTCGTCTTAACATGCAATTGAGCCAACTCTAACTCATATTTAGCTACTAAGGCAAGTATGATATGAATGGAAGTATGTTTTACGACTAGAGAGAAAACTTCATTTTAGTCAATACCTTCTTTCTGAGAACAACCTTTTGCAACGAGCCTTGCCTTGTATCGAGAAGTTGTCTAATTTAGAGATCCTTGTTTCTTGGTGTAGACCCATTTATTGCCTAGCCCTTTTCCCTTTTGGTAACTCCACAAGTTCCCAAGTCTAGTTTTTATGGAGAGATTTCATCGCTTCTTCCATGGCTAACTTCCATTGATCACTTTCATTGCTGCGTAATGCTTCACCGAAAGTATTGGGGATGTCATCATCAATAACTGGAAGTGCATTGGTACCATGTCTTTAGTAAGCCATCTAGGTTTCTTTATTTCTCTTTTTGGCCTCCTTGTTGCTATAAAATCATCATTCAGAAGAAACAACCTCTTCTTCAACCTTGGGTGTCACCTCCATAGTTGAATCCTTCTTTGATGTAGAACTAATTGGTACATATGGAGTTGCATCAAACTCCACCTACTCCACCTGCTGAGAACTTGAAGCTTTCATCATTGAAGCTTCATCAAACGTGACATCTTTGCTACACACAAACTTTTTATCTTCGAGATCCCAAAGCTTGAAGCCCTTTACTCCACCTTTGAATCCCACAAAGATAGCTTTTCTAGCACGAGGATCCAGTTTACCATTTTTTACATGATAATAATACGAAGGTCCATAGGAGTTTTACCTCCAATTACAGCAGAATGCAACCAGTTTATCAAGTGACTTGCGTAGCTCACAACTTCAGCCCAAAACTTTTTATCTAAACCAACATTAGATAACATACACCGTACTTTCTCCAGCAAAGTACGATTCATATGCTCAGCGACATCGTTTTGTTGCGGAGTATGTCTCATCGTGAAATGTCTTTTAATACCCTCGTTCTGGCATACTTGCAAGAATGGATCAGAAGTATATTCACCTCCATTATCAAATCGTAATACTTTGATCTTTCTACCAGTTTGAGTCTCCACCAATTTCTTCCATTTCACGAAAATCTCTAGAATCTCATCCTCAAACCTTAATTAATAAGGTCGGTGGCTTAAGAGGTAAGTAACACTTCAACTACAATGTAGAGACAAAGTTCTTTTTAAACTTAAATTCATCTTTTAATAATTCTTTATCTTGTAATGGCTACTATGAGGTGATTATTTATTATTTAATCCTTATATGGTCGGCTATGCCGCCTATATTATGATATTTTATTATTTGATTCTTGTATGGTTGGCTATGCCGCCTATGTTATGATATTTTCCTATTTAACCCTCATATGGTCGACTATGCCGCTTCTATTATGATATATTCTTATTTAATCCTTATATGGTTGGCTATACTGCCTATATTGTGTTCTTTTCTTATTTAATCTTTATATGGTTGGTTAATATGGTCAGCTCTACCACCTATATTATAATAATGTTCTGGTCAAACTGCTGCTTATATTAAAGATTGTTGTTTTTAAAAAGTTTTGTATGGTTGGCTCTGTTGTACACATGTATTTTTTGTTAATATGTTAAGATTACTTTGAAAAGAAGACATTTTTTGTTAAAAAAAAAAGAGTTTTCAGAAAAGGGGTTATTGTACTACTAGAGTGGCAAAGTTTCCAAAAAGCTTTTGGGGACGACAATACATAAAAAGATCAACTATTAATTTAAGCCCAAGAGCATGTTGTTTTAAAAATGAAAAGTGTCAACCTTGTAGTGCAACATACCGAGGGCCATCTATATGCATAATAATCAACACATGCATCAAAGTGTTATTTTACTAGGCATTAGCTCATGTAGTCCTTACATGGCAAGTAATGATGAGTAAGTCAAGCTGGTGCCAAGTCCCAACCGAGACAAAGTGCACATGGGCATATCAAACCATGAGATTATAATGGGTTTAGTTGTGTTTTTATAGAAAAACTAAATATCTTCAGCTCATTTATGTAATAATAAAGTTTAAAAATATATACTAACAGATTCTTATGTCTCTCTTACATTTTCTAATGAAGTTTTTGCTTGCTATGAAATAAATCATCTTTTTTGGGTATAAAAGTGGGTTGGCCACCCCAAAGTTGAGCGCATAACCGCACCAATCCAACTCTTATACTTTTGGTTACATATAAGAGACGACATCAGTGCCTATGTGCAGACTTGTCTTATGTCCCAACCAGACAAGGTAAATCACCAACTTCCTACAGGATTATTGGAGCCCCTGCCATTAGCCTCAAGGCCATGGGAGAGTGTCACCATGGATTTTATCATGACCTGCCCAACTCTGATGGTGCAGAGGCATCATGGTAATGTAACTTTCATCGTCGCACCAGCTGATTATAAAGCAGATGAAGCTGCGCGCCTCTTCATCAAGCATATCGTGAAGTTGTGGGGAGTTCCAAAAAGCATTGTAAGCGATAGAGACCCATGATTCATTGGACGCTTTTGGATGGAACTCTTTAAATTGTTGGGAACTAATCTTAAGTTCTCGACAAGTTTCCACCGTCAAACCGACGTGCAAACTGAGTGTATCAATAGCCTATTTGAGATGTATATTAGGCATTATATGAGAGCTCATCAGCGAGATTGGGCAAAGTTACTGGATGTTGCCCAATTCTTGTACCACCTTTAGTAGAGCGAGGCTACAAGCAAGAGTCCATTAGAGATCATCATGGGATTTCAACCTATGACCCCTAACATTAAGAATTTGTGACAAGGATATGAAATTTTGAATATTTTTTAATCTTTTTGAGCCTTGTTTTCTATTACCCTTGAAATATAGCAACATTGGAATTGAGTTTTTCGAGGCTATAAATTGATGTAGTTTTGTATTGGTTTTTATATGATTTCATTTACAAGTAAATGCCAACAAACCATTTAAAAAATAATTAATTAAGCATGCCTGAATCATAGTCATAAATGTTGTTAATATACTGTTAAAATTTCATTATGCCATATAATAGTTAAAATCATAGTCATGAATGATTATTTTGCAAAGATTGAAGAACTTATTTGGTGAGTTGAAAATAATATACATATTTAAAAGAGAATGATACTCATTTAAAAAAAAAAGTGTTGGCTACAAATTATAATTATTTAAATGATAATCAAAGTCACGATCAAATCTCATAAAGTAATTAATAATGATTTCAACTGAAAAAAGATATTTCAACACCTTAAGTGTTGGAACTTATACAAATCAATTGTATAAACAAAATGTTAAGAATATCTTATTGATCTAAAAGAGTACAAAAATAGCGTAGAACATAAACATATATACATTCTTATTATATTTAACTATAAATCTCATGAGGCATGATACTAATATTAATAACTATAGCAAAACTAAATATAAATAATGATAGTAGAAGGAACACAAATAAAATAATAATGCTACTTAAGATAACATGAATTTTTGGTTGACGTCACACATGTCATATTTGTGGTGACTTTTGATTGAACTGGCCTTGGTAGACCATCATATAAATTATTTAGACAAAACATTAAGAGAAAAGAAGCGTTATACAAAGTACATCAATCTCATTTTCATTCTAATATGATGATATCCACTTTTCAGATCAATTTTTAGAAAATACACAAGAACCATGTAATTTATCAAGTATCTCATCTAGCCTAATAATGGGATGTCGATACTTTACCATTATGTTGTTGACAGTTTAGAATTCAACACACATCCTCCATGTCCCATCCTTTTTAGGAACTAGCAAAATCGGAACTACACATGGACTCATTCTTTCTCTCACGTACCTTTTTTTTCATCGATTCATTAACCTACCTTTGAAGTTCCTTACTCCTATAGGCTGGTCAATTTGGAATGGTTTCATTAGGCACGAAATCAATCTGATGCTCAATCCCTCGAATTAGAAGTAAACCATGTGGTGTTTTCTCGGAAAAGACATCCTTGTATTCCTGCAAGAGAGAAGTAATAGAACTAGGCAAAGTAGGGTCAAGTTCGTTAGTGTTTAAGAATGTCTCTTTGTACAAAAGTACAATCATTGGCTGATGTGAAAACAACAGTTTTTTTCATCTTACTCTCTCTTGTTTAGAAATTCTTTTGCTTTCCCTCTAATTTTCTCTCAATGGCCGCATTTTTCTTTGCTTTTTCTCTCTCATTTTTCTCGCCCTCTTTCTAATTTTCACTCTCTTTTTCTATCTTTTCCTTTTGCTCACTCTCTTTCTTTTGATCTCTCTTTGTTTGTAGGCTCATTTGGTCTCCGTAAACCTACTTTGGTGTCAATGGAACAAGGGTAATATTGCGTTGATTAACCACAAATGAATATTTGTTGGTGAAGCCATCATGTTTCACACGTTTGTCGAATTGCCAAGGCCACCCAAGTAACAATTGTCCAACCTACATTAGTATTACATCACATAACACTATAGTTTGTATACTAGCCCTAACTTCTCCACCATGATAATACTAGCAACATTAGTACAACTTCCTTCATAAATAATCATATTACATACTTGGTCTTGAACATAGCACCTAGTATGGAAAATATTTTCCCATTGCACTACTTTATCTTCCTTTACTTGCACACTTAAGCAGAGGTTGGGGACTCTTTTTCTTTTTCTCTATCCTCTTCCTTCTTCTCTTGTTTCTTTGTTTCCTTTTTATCCTCTTTTTTCTTTTTAGTACAAATCGATATAAAAGACTAACGAAACTTAGAAATTAAAGCAAGAGGATGAAATTTGGCCAAAACAATTTTAGGGATTTTCAAAACTAAATTTGGGAGAACGGGAATTAAGGCTTATGATAAGCAAAACCTAGTCAGAACCTCGCTATGATATCAAATGATACGAACCCCGCCAAGAACTAACGCGACCCCTAATCAATTTAGTCTTCAAGATCGTTCTAAACCTAGAATTGAATTGAACTGCGATCCGATACTTAATAAAAGCACAAACCTTGGTATGTGAGGATGCCACAATCAACTATGGATGATCTGATCAATAAGTCAAGAGTTTGAATGCCATGAAAATCCGATAAGTTCAAAGAGTTTGTTTAAGAACCAAAGAGAATTAACTCTCACCAATTGCATCAAAATTGATCTGTCTCTATTTATTGGATGTGAGTACATCATATAGAGTTGGTTACAAGAATTTTTCAAAATAAATCCTAATCCAAAATTAAATTGGAATCCTAATCTAAAGAAAATAAGGAAAGAATCTAAATCAAATCAGAATCCTAACCTAATGCAAATAGGAAAGAATCTAAATCAAATCAAAATTCTAATCGGCTTAAATGTCTTACATTAATTAAAATGGAAACAAGCAATTAAAAGAGAAATAACTGATTTGTTTTGCCACTACCCTCCTCAAGAAACGGGAAAGTATCCAAAAAGGAAAGTAGTATATTCTCCAAAAGGGAAAGTATCTAGGAAAGAAAGTAATAATTTTTTCCACCATAATGTGCAAGCCAACTTCCTGATTTCATGGAAGTGACTATTTGGAAACTTTAAGAGCCTGAATGACACATTTATAGTCCGTTTGGGAGTGTGATGAGGTTGGGCTTTGGCTAAGGTGTTTGGTAACACTTGTAGCTGAGTTTTGGCAGCTTAGCAAATTTTTTTTCCTAACTTCTACCCCACAACTGTAGCTTTTACTTCACAGCAGCTGCAGCTTAAAAGCTACAGCACCTCTCTCCCAAACACACCCTTAGTTGTCTAAATATCATGTACGATTCCTTTCCTATTTATTTTTGAAAATTCTTGTATACAACCCTATATAATGCACCGCATCCAATAAACAGAGACAGATCAATTTTAATGCAATTGGTGAGAGAGTTAATTATCTTTGGTTTCTAAACAAACTCTTTGAACTTATTGAATTTCTGTGGCGTTCAAACTCTTGACTTATCAATTAGATCATTGTTGTAATTTTTGATTCAAATGCTATTGGTGTCAATGTACAAGTGTACACAACATGTAAAATAATTATAAATATTCGAGATCGTCTCCACAAGGATTGATGTTATTAGATTTGCTACAACAATCTCAATAAAGTAAATTCTCATGTCACACACAAGGATAAAACCAATGGTCATGGAGTAGTTGAGTGATTAAACTCTCTTAATGGTTTTGACTATTTGTTCAAATTTTAGGTTTAATTGCTACAGCATCTACTACAGCATTGGGTAGAATCCTTATGTATCCTTAATTGTCGCATGTTGGACGTCTTATATCTATATGCAACCTAATAGTGACCAATTGTTATGCCAACATAATATATAGCATTACACTCTTAGATTTTAATGACCCTACAAGGTGAATCCCTATATCTAGTTCATCACTAATTTTAGATTAAACATGACCCTTTTGGAATCAAGTAAAACTCAACTCAGGAAACCCAATCTAAAACCAAGTATTGCTCTGACCACTAAGATAGGCCATTTTGTGCTCTTTCTTAGCTAATATCATTAAATGGGTGGCCAACTGAAATAATGAATAGAAATAAGCACTATCAAAACAAAGTGCTATAGCAACCATGAAGATTGTTTATCACTGAACCACAAATAAATTTAGTTCATGGTTTGCGAAAGAAAAATAAATAACAGAGGTTCAGCCATCAAATACATACCCATGATTAAAGAGTAAATGACAAAACAAGAAAAGAATAAGAAAGACTGGTTTCCCAATTGATCTTGCAATTTTCTCCTCAAGTGCAGCCTTAGATCTTGCTCTTGAACTTTGTTTTACTCTTGTTTCTTTTCGATTTTTGTCCTTGGTTGAGGGCTCTCTTTTTCCTTTGCATGTGTGCTTGTTTTATAGCTGAAAATTAGTGTAAACGGAAGTCTAAGGTGCGTATATTCTAGATTAGGAAACTTTAAATTGCAATCAGAAAGTATCTCCCGCAAAATCTTCTCTGTCAATGCTCTAGGATTGCTACAGCAATGGCCACAACAACTACACTGTTCCAAATTTGTTTCAATTCTTCTATAGCCAAGTTCTTTCCTTGTTTTTGCAAGCCCATTGCAACAACATTCCTTTCGTGAAACTTTATGCATGAGATTTAAGCGCACATATTATTCTAAATCAAACAAAATTGATTAAAGATAAACTAAAATAGATGTTTATGCAAAATATAACTAAAATGCAATAAAAACACATCATTTACTTTCTAAGTAATCGCGATTTAAGTCCAAAAGTGCCATGATAACTCTCATTTCATAGAGTTATCAATCATCCATAGCTGATTGTCGCGTCCTCATATACAAAGGTTCATGCTTTCATTGAGCATCGGGTCATGGTTCCATTCAATTCCAGGTTTAGAAGCAATCTTGGGGACAATTGATTAGGGTCGCATTAGTTCATGGCCGGGTTCATATCACTTTATCATTTCATCCATAACCTTGAAGTGGTTCATGTTGGTACCATACTGCAATGATTAGGGCTCTAATCCTTGAGTTGATCCATATCAATGATGACATTTTCATGTCATATGTGGTATAGGATCAACAATCCCTAAGCAAAGCAATATTAGATGTGAAGTATCAGATTGGTTAGATGTTAATTCGAGACATGCTCTTCACTTAGTCATGGGTCTAACAAAAACCAAGTATCTAACTATGTTCGCTAGCGTTATTTTAATAACTTTCCTCAAACTCCAAATGAAAGTTTTTCTTCTCTCTGTTGTTTGTATACCATCAACCATGGATGACATTGTTGTCCATTTGATTGATCATCATATTTAATATTTATTGAAATCTTAAGCATGTAAGATAATTTCTTTGCTTCAATTGCAGAACTGACCTATTCACATGCTACGGTTGGTAATTTTGGATGGAAATTTTTGCATGCAATCCTGAGTAGTACGTCATACGTTAAGACTTTTGTCATACAAATGGCGAGGATTACACGAACTTAAAATCTATGTGGTACTTGATTATAGTTATTTATGGATTATTGTGTGTTCTCTCATCCGGCATGTTGGAAGAAGGTCAGCAAAGAACAACTCCGATGGATAGAAACAACAATTATTCCCCAATGCTTAACTTACAATGTCAAGATAATCAAAATCAAGAGCCTTGACGAAGAAAAACCAACATGTGACATGAGGAGTTCCTAAAGAAGAATTGTGAAGTATCAGAAATGATGAGCATTAATTGCAGCTGGAATCTCGAAGGGGAAAAATTCAAAAAGTATCCAGCATAAACTACTACCGCCATAAAGAGGGTCTGATATTGCTGAAATTAAATTGAATGGCTGGGTAAATTTAAGTTAAGCTCTATTCGTTGAGAGTATAAATGTAGTTATCTTTTTGCAGAGAACTATTGTGATTGTTTGCTAATTTGCATAGTTTATGTTGAACAACCGTTACTTTATACTCATTATTTGATCTGTTTGTTAAAAAACTATATGTTCTTATCATCATTGCCTTAAGGTATTAAATAGGACATGAACATTTCTGGTTCCATGCCAAGGTGTGTATCAAAAATATTGACGAAGTAATCTTATGAAAACGACATCATTTCCCACCCTTAGGTTTTTTAATTCAAAAAGGAAAAAAGAAAGAAACACAAATCTAGCTATAAGAAAGTAGACTTTCCCTTTCCTTATTCAACATCCTTCTTGGCCGACTTAAAACCCATCTCGTCTGCAATTGTGAAGCTTCATTCATAGGAAATATTCTATGGTTTGTCTTCCATGTAGTTTTTCTTCTTGCTGTGAACAAAGTATCATTATCTTATTGTCGGTTGATTTATGTTCTTTCACATTGGCGTATAATCCAATTTTTTTTTTATGCTATGAACAAAGTATCATTATCATATTGTCGATTGCTCTTTAGATTTACAACAGTTGTTATCACCATAGAAGTCTAGATCTTAATTCGTCTGTTAATTACAAAAGTATTTTTTATTGGACTTACCAACTATGTTTCTTTTAGTTTGTTATTCCTCAAATGAAATTTATGTTTGTAGGTTAGTTATTTGCTTATTGTGGCTTTTGTTTGGATTTGCAGGCCGTTATGGGTATGGCATGCAAAGGCAATGGTTTGTTATGTATTTTTTCCATTCCCTATGATATATAAAATTTCAAATTGTATTACTAAAAAATGAAAAATAAAATTCATGGCCTATTACTTCCATTGGTCCAGATGAACTTCTTTGCATCGTTTCAACCTTTAGGTTTCTTCCGCACTGATGTGTTCTATTCGTAAGATTGAACTCTTGCTTGCCAAGCAAAATGCCTTTAAGTTACCAAACAATATTTACACTTCCAAAACACTTGAAGTTCTTAAACTCGATTCAAATTTTGTCCTCAAACTTCCTATAGATGGAATTTGGTTTCCTAATCTTAAGATTCTTTGTGTTTTTGCTTCAATATCCTAAAAACAACTTAAACCAGATACTCTTTTTTAATTTGCTGTTCAATTGAAGAGTTGTCAATTAAGGCATATATGACTGATGATGGCCCTCCAACCAAATTTATCATTTCATCATCTACTTTGAAGAAGTTGACCTAAAGGGTAGTAACAGACGTCAATTATTTTAGTCAAATTGAGCACAAAGTTCTTACTTCAGCTCAAATCTTGGAATCTGTCGATGTAGCTACTGACATCTTGGGATAGTATGTACTACACAACTTACATTCCTTAAAGGATGTGATTTTAGATATTTTCTATGTGGAATGGGCACATGTTGATCCTATCCATGCTATACAACTTCTCAACGGTGTTAGTAAAACAAGGGTTTTCACTATATTTACTAGGATTATAGTTGTAAGTATTCTCATACTCCATTGCATCAGATAGTAAAATGCAAATTTATACTTTCCATGTTTTAGTGCCACATATTTTGTTTATTTTGGTTATAATATAAGTACCACATACCAGTGCTAACATTCTTTTATAACATAATGTTTGACAAATTTCATGCCACTATAGGAAATTCAGTTCCACAAAGTTAAATTTGTATTTTTGCTATTTCTAAGATATTGTGTTATTTTTTTGCATTTTGATATATTTGGAAATAAAGGTTGGCACAATCAGTTGGTGAGTTTTTCCTCACATCCTCAGCAATTTGCCAAATGTAAAAATTGTTGCCATATGCAAGGTGACAATTTCTTGAACATTAACAGTAAAAGGTAGTCAATTTAAATACATTCATAAATAACTCTTGATCAATGGTTGAGATTAACCTTCATAAATAACTTACTAAATTCTAGAATTCTTTAAGTTTCTCTACAATTCTTCTTACATCATCACTTATGTCATCGCTTATGTCATCATTTCTTATGTCATTGCTTATGTCATCATTCCTTAAAATTAAATATTATAAACTCAAGGGGCTTGTTAGCTTAAAAAATAAAATTCTACTATATTTAAGAAAATTGTACCTCATAGTTATAGTCCATTGGTGGTTTAGAAGGATGATAAAAGGATTGGTATGTATCAAAGAACGGGGTAGAAATGGGTAAAGATTGAGTTTTGGTGAAAAAAGATGGTTGTTCTTTCTCTGCATCAATTTTGGCTAATTCTGCTTTGAGTTTTCTAATCTCTGCTTCTTTTTTGTTGAATTCTAGACCCCAAATACGATTATTGATCATCGATCTGAGATCAGTACTAACTCAGAGATTCTGCTTTGAAGATTTAGATAAATCTGTTCAAGCTGAGCACTAATTGAATCCACCTTTGTTTCAGTTTTTGACATCTGCGTTCCAACTTTATCAATTTTTCTGCCAAGGTTATGAAGTGCTTGATTATGAGCATTGGCATTCTGAGTTTGCCAACTTAGGACCGCCTCATATTGTTTTGGAGGTTCTGGTTGGCTAGAGGAAGTTATGGCTGATTGCACAAAAGGTTGAGAAATAACCTTTGTTTGTGGATCTGTTTGTTTTTCCAGAGGGGGAAAAGATTCTTGGTAAGACCGGCTGGAGGAAGAAAACATCAAGCACGACCTGATATTTGTTTGAGAAGGAATAGGTTCTTGTGGAGTGACCTTTTTGTCTTCTTGTAGATGGGTAAAGGCTGACTTGAGCTTGGATCATCTGGTGGTTCTGGAGAACACGATCTGCGAGGAGTTTTTGAAATGGAAGGCTTCTTCTTTCTCCTTCATCTTCTCCTCATAATTTCAAATTCTTCTTCATCATTATATGGGTCATCTAGACAAGGGCAATCAGGGTTGCACATATGGGCTTCTGGAACATCCCATAAGAAATGACCATTAACTTTGTCAGGATACACCAGATATCCTTCTGAAGAAAAACCATGGATTGGAAGATTTTCTTCTTGTCCCGTGGAGTTTCTAGAGCTGAAGATTGTCCTGGTGAAAGATAGCCTCAGAAGTCTGGATTGGTTCTGAATTATGATGAAATTGCTCATAATTAGAGAGCCAATCCAGTGGCATTAATTTGAGCAATTCGTGTTTTTGAATCTTTTTTGGGATCTGGATGATGGTTTCTCTTCCTTTCAAAGCTTTAACCCAAAAAACTTTCCCTTTCAATCTCTCCTTCAGTTCAGCCTTTCAAATCCAAAACTTTGCCAGAAAATTCCTTTTTCGGTATGTCATGAATGTTCATAAAACTCAACCACTTCAATTTCCATCTCTTCACCTGGAACACTTATTTTTTACAGAATTCACCCTCAGCCCAAATCTTACCATTTCAGAAGATGAATTATGGTATGTTTGGTGTCTCACAGTTCTATATGCCACGAAACTAGTTTTTCCAATTCAACCAACTCTCAGGCACATCTCTACACCTGATCATGCATCGTCTCTCCTCTAGACATTACTTGAATGGTTTTCACCACTCACATGGTGGCGCAAACAGCTTTAAAACATTTCAAACCACCACCAACTAAACAGACTTCCTGACCAAGAAGCAGATATGTTCACTTCCATGTTCATCATACACAGGCCATATTTTCAACACCCGATCACAAGGGATTGCTGGACACAAGACATGGCATATGAATGGAAAACATTTCCACATTTATTTCCAATTAACCATGATCCAACTGTAATCTCAACTCTCAAGGCTTTTCTTATGGAGTTCAATAATGTTCAACCAGCCCCATCAGACATCTACCACACCTCTATAGGGCCATCTCACTCCCTTGAGATTTTACCAAAAGCTCAAACATGTACCCCAGGATCAAGCTCTTGTCCTCAACGAATTCTCGTCCGAGAAGAGCGTCCTGATTACACCAATGTCCTTTTCCAAGATGCTCAAAACATTCGAAAGCAGTATGAAAAAGAGAAAGGTGACATATCACCATCCAGATACCCCTCCACTCCATAAAGCTTCATATGGCTACAGAAGCTTTCCAAAAATCGAGGCTTTAATAAAGATAGATAGGGGTCTTGTCCTATCTAAAGTGTGTTTTTATGTTTTTCACGTGTGTGCTTTTGCTTTTGTCGTTTGCTTTAAAGATAAGGGTCATGTCTTATCTTTTGCTTTGAGAGGCTCTATATAAGAGATCTCAAGTCTTTGTATTCGGCAGAACATCTTCAAAAAACATTTGAAAGTTTGTTCATAATTCCAATGTCTTTCTAAAAACCCTTCTTCTTCTAGGTAGCAAGTCAATACTTGAACCACTATTCTAAGAGTGTTTCATCTCTATATCTATACTGAGTATGCTCTGCACTTGCGTTTGATTAAGGATCCTGTGCATCAGAAAAGTCCTGATTTATCTTCAAACCAGTTCACAAAACTATTCGCTCGCAACGTTCACCCTCTCCAAGAGTCTAGAGAATGACTTGTTCTTGGGTGGTATCGTGGGCAATGGTTTTCTCCCACTGGTTTGATATCTAAAGGATAAGGGTATATCGGTTGGAAACCCGAACTTGCGGACTACTGGTCCAAAGAACAAGTTCAACCTGTTATAGTTTTGGTATAACAATGCCACGTACTCTGACCCCCAACTGGTATCAGAGCCAAACGAACTCAAGCAGAGGTGGTACCATAGTTTAATGTGTTTAAGTGTTACTTGTAAACCTAGGAGAAACTTCATTCATATGGCATCTTCATCTGCAAATCCAGCTTCTTCTCAATCTTCTCATATATCCCTTTCTTCTTCTCTTTCCCTTCCTCGCTCTTGCCAAAAACATGTTGCTTCAAAAATTGAAAATCTTGTAGAATACTCTTACATCCCTGAGTCAGTACAGATTAATGAGTCACAGTTCCCAGTAATGAGCCCTTACCAACTTTACAAACAAAAAACCTCCTTCACCAAAAGCATTCGAACTTTGATTTCTACAAAAAGACCTCTTCCTAAAGAGTATATACAGTCTTCCAGACTGGACCAATGTGCTCTTCAAGCTTCCCAAAGTGAACAATATGTTACACTTGAGATACCTACTGATCTCATTACCAGTTGGAAACGAGAAGGGTATACACACCTTCATTTAGGAGGTGTAAGATTAATCCTCACTTTGCATGGCAGAAAAAGGTTTGCCAGTTTCAGCCAGAGTTGCCTTGCTAGACACCCGATTCAAGGAATACCAACATGATGTCATCGGTACTGTTTTAACAACACTCCATGCTGGAAGTGTACTGTTGGGAAAATCATAGCCTATTCCATAAACCTATTCCTGTCATTGGTTTTCTTGACACTTGTGCACAACAAAGCATGCTTAATCCTTCTGTCCTCCCTTCTTCTTATTGGGAAAATCACACAGAATTCTTCAAAGCAGCCAATGGTGAGATCTTTGAAACTTCCTTGATTACCAAAAAACCCATTGGAATTCAGTTTTTTCCAAACTGTGTCATATGGCATAAATTCGTTGGTTCAGATTTACCAGATAAAGACCTTCGCATAGGGTTTGATATTTTCCATCTGGTTAAAAAGCTTCACATCACACCAACTGGAATCAAGTTCAAACAAATGTTCTTACTTTATACATATGTTCTATGTTTGTATACTCTCTCAGATACAGCCCCTCTCTATTCCTCCATCACACAAAACATTCTTCAGTTCTGTCCTGAAAGTCATTCTCAATTTAATCATCCTTTTCCTCTCTGGATATCAATCCCACAAAAGCAACTCATGCGGGAATGTCACCTTCTGATATTCTTTTAGCCAAACAAGAATGTGATCAATTGTTACGGCAAGGTCTCATTGAGTCAACAACCTCAGATTGGGCATGTCAAGCCTTTTATGTTGAAAAAAAGTCTGAATTAGTTCCAGGAAAAAAGAGATTAGTCATTGATTATCAGCCTCTGAATGCTTTTCTCAGAGATGATAAATTTCCTCTTCCAAAGATCCAGTCTTTGTTCGTGCATCTTCAAGGTGCCACAGTCTTTTCCCAACAGTACCAATTCCTCCTTCCTCAGCCCCTAAGTTTTCTCCCAAACCATCTCCAACATCATGGTTCACTTTTGATGATATTCCCTGACACAAATGGCCAGCCAGATACTAAGAATTTGTTGCATGGATCGATGTTCAAATGACACGACCTAATGCTCAGTCATAAGCAGTCGTCCGAGAATTTTGTTCTAGATTTACTAGTTCACTACGAGATTGGTTTGAAAGTCTAGGAGAATACAGACAGCTTCAACTAATTCAAACTACTCCAGCTACAGCTCTTGTAGTCATTCATGAACAATTTATTGGGGAACCAACTGCAGCAAAGGAAGCAGCCAGAAAAGAATTTCATTAGATGAAATGTTGCTCCCTTAAACGCAATCATCTGGAGATACATTACAAGCGAATGAGCATGCTATGCTACAAGTTAAATGGATTCAATGATCCAACTTTAAAGCATGTCTTCATTGCTTCACTTCCTCCAGAACTCCAGCCAGAACTTCAAAGATAGATAACAGTTTTCAACCTGGACATAGCCAACATCTCCCTTGGAAAAATCTTTCAGTTGACTATGTTATGTCTCGACAAGATATGTGAGCAGAAAGATTTCTTCAAAGACCTCATTGAAAACAGACAACCTTTTGCTTCAGCCTGCAAAAAGCCATATCTAAAGATTCAGTGCAAGGACGACAACAAATGCACTTGTTCCACAAAAAAGAAAGGTCATTTTCAGAAGCACTCTCACAAATCTTCTTCCAATAAATTCAAAAAACCCTACAGATATTTCAGGAAGAAAGATCCATCCCAGTTCAGAAAAAAGAAGCATAACAGATGTTTTATCTGCAAAAAACAAGGTCATTTTGCTAGAAATTGTCTAAACAAGTCTACCAAAGCTGTTCATCTTATCCATCATTTACAACAATCTTCAATGCTTTCTGATCAAGAAGATGTTGAGTCAATTTTCTCTGAACAGACAGAATAAGATGATCAAACAGCATTCATCCTTACAGAGTCCACAGATGATTTTGACATTGAGGAAATTTCTGTTATTTCTACAGTTCAGGAAATCAGTCAAGTCCGTTCTAATCCTACCATACCCTTAGTAAAAATTTTAGGAAATCAGTCAAGTCCGTTCTAATCCTACCATACCTTCAGTAATTTGTTAATGATATAGTGTAGAAATATAATGCACACACAATATTTGACAAAATGCCATAGGATTATTTGTTGTCTTTTTAAGATTATAGGTTACCTTTTTTTTTTTGTTGACAAAATGTTGCAGCTGTGTTTTCTATTTGTTTATAATACTTTGATAATGAAAAAAAAAATTAGACTTGGCCATTCGAGTGTGGTAGCTTTGTGTGATAGGTTGGCGTATGCATTCATTTGATGCGAAAGGCATCATGCGTGCCTTTGTTTAGATGCATTTTGGTTGATGTCCATCACACGTATGAGCTGTGCTTTGGTGCGATAGGCACCGTCACACCAAACACGAGTGAGAGAGGCAATAATTGTTGTTTATTAACTGCTTTCTTGTAGCATTTACAAGATGACATGAAATCATTATAGTAGGAAAAGCAAGGAGTGAATAAAAAAGCATGGATATATTATTTGTAAGTATAATTTATATGCATTTATGTACCCATTATGTTAAAAGGTTTAATTTTTATAATTAATGTAACTTTAAATATTGATCACAGTAAGGCAGAAGCAAAACGACTAAGGTTATTAGGGGTAGAAAATGTGGATAAAACGGTATGTAACCAAAATATGACCTACTGAATATTTACCTGAACGTATATATATGCCACTGAACGTATATATATTATCATTGTTGTAGGTTAGAGCTGATATTGCACAAAATTGGAAGAAATTAACCCCCGAGGAGAGGCATCAATGAATGTTTAGTAATATGAATGAGATATCTACCTCAAATAGTGGTGAAAATAGTGGTGCGAGTAAAAATATTGAGGAATCTAATGAGGACGGGGCTGATGGTGGCAACCTTATATCTTGATGTTGTGTAGCCTCGCTCTCCGAGCCGGCTTTGGAAATATACTTGACCTAAAATGTGGATGCTTAAGACAAGAGTTATGTGCAGCATTAATTGAACAATGTGATATGGGTAGGCAAAGTATAATTCTACATGGGAAAGAATACAATTTAAGCCCTACAACATTTGCAACTATAATAGGGGTTGGAGATGGAGGGACACATGTCGACTTAAATGACCAAGCAGTTGATATAATTAATTTGCGTAGCAGTGGACCTAGAGGAATTCATATAGTGGAGGTGAAAAAAAGGCTAATGAATAGTTCAACTTTTGATGATGAATTTAAGATACTTTTTAGTCTTTTTGCGTTGGGAACCATATTTTGTCCCATAAGCGCAATATACATTAATTTGTTGTATCTTCGTTCACAGAAAGATACAAATTTAATTAGAGCAAAAAATTGGGCTAGTTGGTGCTTTACCTTTTTATGGGAAGGTGTGCAAAAGTTTAAAGAAAATAAAGTAAGCTCTGTTAGCAGCTGCGTTCTTTTCTTAAAGGTTTGTGTTTAATAAAAAAAATTATTATTACTTGTTTCTTGTATTTTGGTTATCTTTGCCATTGATGGACAACTGTTCTACTTTGCCTCTGTTGTATATGATCAACCTTCTATTGCTAGAACATTCTGTCCTATCTATGAATGGAATAATGATGAGATTCGACGATTCTTGAAATGGCAAAAAAGGCTTGGTGGCATTAAAAGCAATAAGGTATAGAAAATGTGCATGCTATTTTAATGAAATCAATTTACCATATTTTGGGACTAAATTATTATTATTTTATGAATTATTTTAGGTTTTGATGCGTGACCCTAATCGGCTTCATAAGCCTCAACAGACAGAACCTCCTAGGTGGAATAATGTGAATAATTATGCTTTTCAATTACTAATGGAAAGGTTTGGGTCATTCGTCGACCAAAACAAAGAGTCGTTCCAAACCCTTGAACGGAGATTGGAAAACATAGAAAAAAATATTAGGAGAGTTGACATCAGAGTATCATGGAGGATCAATCAAACAACCAACTGCCCCCGATCCACCTTCAAATTTACAAAGTCAAAATCCTACATCTCCGAATGGAAAAACAATGTCAAAAACTGAAGGAAAAATGATTTTGGTCAGTGATGATGACTCTGTGGATCGTAAAGTGAAAGCAAGTTTACGAGCCTTTGATGCCATGTTGGGCTGTATTGGGACTACTGACATACTAGCGAAACTTCGCTCGATTCATTTCAATTTGATGGAGGACATGCTCTTAATCTAACGCCACTACCTCAAGAGGAGGGACAGGTTTGTCTGACCTTGGACATTTATAGAATTTGGCTGAATCAATTGACATTAAGCAAGAATTCCAGACCTCTACTAGCATGAGTGTACCGATAACACAACCAGCACAGAACAGAAGGATGGGACGATACCAATTCTCTCCTTACGATAAAGTGTCTCGGGGAGCGAATGCTAAGTTTAAAGCTGGTCTTTTCTATGTAAATAACCCCCTTTCTCTTGACCAAATGAAGTTCATTCAATATGCATTTGATAAAGATACGGAAGGTACTTGTGGTTTATAGGGCTTTGTATTTTTTTATTCCCTTATACATATATATTGATTAGCTAACATTTTATTACTTGTTTGTGTTTTCAGTGAAATCATTGTCTCTACTGATGATCAATTTATCTCCATGCATAATTTCATGAGCCTTTTGCCTAACACAGTTCTGAGCAAAGAGATTTGTGGTGTATCGGTACTCACTTTACATACTATATGTTTGGATGGCTTATTCGAAGATAAAATACTAAGTTGTCACTTATTGACCACTGCTTTAGATTCTCACCATGATAGCATATCACCTCACACTTTGTGAACGGGCTAAACCTGGTGATGCACCAATAAACTGGTATTTACCGACACTATATGTAGTAAGTATCCAACACTATTATGCTGCGTTTACTTTTTGGATTGGAGTGGGAATCCTGAGGAGTGCGAATCCTTGGATTAGGAGTGTGGAGTAGGAGTGGGAGTAGGGTGTTTACTTAGACTAAATGAAAGTATGGATTGTCAATCAGAATCCTAATTATTTGTTTACTTTGTCTTGGATTGGGAGTAAATTGTTTTAAATTACAATTTTATCCTTATGTACAGAATTATAATTTGTAATTAAAAAATTAATAAAAAATATATTTGGAAAATAAAATAAATATTTTATTATATTTATAAATTAATAATAATTACTAATATTCTTAATTATGTAAATAATAATTTTTTATTAATTTAAATTTAAATTATGTGAATAAAAATTATTAATAATAGCAACACAAATGAAATATTATTATTGATAATATAGTACAAAATTAATATTTTTTAAGAATAAAATATTTATTATTATTAAATAAATAATTAATTAATATTTATTAAAATTAATGTTTAATATTATTAATTTAAATATAATATTTATTTATTTTTATTTTATTAAATTTAATAAAATAAATATGATATAATTATTATTTTTAATAAATATGATATTATTTATTTTATTAAATATTATTTATTTATTTATTTATTTTTATAAGGATAAAATGGGAAGAGGGGGGAGTGGATTCCCACTCCCACCTCCCCCCATGGGAGTGGGAATCCCACTCCCCACTCCAAAATTGAGTGGGACCCACGGATTCCCACTCCCACTCCCCCCCTTTTTTAAGGTAAGTAAACACTAGAGTGGGAGGAATCCACACTCCACACTCCCACTCCAGAAAGTAAACACTACATATGTCTATTTGAATTGAACTTGTTGTTTATCTATAATAATTTTTCAAACATTGCTCTATACAATAACGTTTTTTCAATGCGCCATTTATTGACATATCACTTGTTTACTTATTGTTCTTTTATAGCAATCAACACTTACTGTTGGAGCTGACGTTGATGGTTTTGCACAATCAGCTACTATCGTAAAACCTTTCATGCCAAACTTTCGAAGGTGCCAAAAGGTTACTTTCTAAACTCTCAACTGATTACTTTTTTACTTTTTGTAAAACATCATCTATGAGAAAGATATTGATTTTTTTTGTTAGGTTTATGTTCCAATTAACGATGGTGTCTTTCATTGGTTCTTGTTCAACGTAAATGTCAAAGAAGGCTATGGTGAGGTTTAGGGCGCTCTTCCAGATGGTCAAAGTAATCGAAAACATGAGCAACAAGCTGAACGCATAGTATGTTTCATGTGTATATGATGTTCCTCAATTTCGTGTAGGTTTTATTGTTTAATAATTTAATTTTCCATTTTGTTTTGAACTTGGCAGCTACATTCTCTTGATTTCATATTTCATTCTAAGTTACCTCGAAATGCCAAGCCATCAACACAATTCATTTGGTTCCTTATCCGGTCTGGTGAGGGGGTTCCGAAACAACCAAATTGGTTTGATTATGGAATTTATGTCATCAAATTCATGGAGACTCCAGAGCTCATTCCCAACAAATCATATATGGTAGAAATTAAAAAATTTAATAAAGATATTTTAACTCATTGTCTCCTTATTGTATTGATCAAGTAAAACAATTTATTCCAAAATATTCTCCCTGCGTAGCATGATTCACAAGATGTTCGTGGAAGACTAGCAGTTCAACTTATTGACTCGACCTTTAATGAAGCATGAGCCAGATTACTTGCTCAAGCAAATGTTATATTTGATGAACATGTTGCCTAGGCAAGGGCCATAGCCTCTATGCAGAAGGCAAACACATTTAGAATAGGCACAAAAGATCTAGGGAAAAGCCAAAAAAAAAACCAAAAAGATTACAGCAGTAAATGTTGGGTCTTCTTGATAGGGCTTGAGTGAAATTTCACATTTTGTTATAGGTTTAGCTGTGGAATCAAAATTGTTCATTTTACGCACTGACTTTTGTAGTATACATTACTAATAACTTACTAGTAACATTGTTCTGATGTGTGTATTCAAATAATTTTTAGTCATGAATACTGCTTTGAATGCTCTCTGTTTGTATAATGTATATTTTAATATACGAAGGTGTTGTGGTTCATGCTACCTTGGGTCGTAGCTGAATATTTAAGTGTTTTACACAATTTAAAAATTCTAGTATCAGGTGTCTAGCTGATATAAAGCTTGTTGACTAGCTGATTTATAAGGTTAGGATATCGATTTTGATTGTCTCAGAGCAATTTGCCAGAGGTCGACAAGCCACTTGAAGTCAGTCGTCTTCTCGATATGTCTTCGGATGACATATCGTTAGCCACTTCATCATAGTCGGATAGTCGCCATTGGCATGAAAGGAGTGTGAAAGGACTGGAAAAGCTAATATCGATTTCGGCTAGCCGAAACATTTCTGGATTGTAAGCATTGTGGCTGAATCCCGAATTCGACTAGCCGCTAAAAGAATAGCGGTTAGCCAAAACATTTCTGGAATGGCCAACTTTGGGGACGGGGAGAAAATATCCTGAATTTGGCTAGTCGCTAATCTTGTAGCAGCTAGTCAAAACTTTTCTTGAATGGCCAAAGTAGGTTAGTGGGAAAACAAAACCCGAATTCGGCGAGCCGCTACATGAATAGCGGCTAGCCCAAACATTTTTGGAATGGCTAACTTTGGGGACGGGGAGAAACATATCCCCAATTTGGCTAGCCACTAGAAAATTAACGGCTAGAATATTAGTGGTTAGCCGCTAAATGGTAACCGGCTAACCGTTAACTCTCTGGGACAAGATTGAATTTTAATGCAGACGAAATCGGCTAGCCATTTACTATAGAGGCTAGTCGAAACATTTTTGGAATGGCTACTTAATTGTAGTGGGTTTAGAAATCCCGAATTCGGCTAGCTGCTAGAAAATTAGTGGCCAACCGATATATTTCTGGAATATTAGCAGTTAGCCGCTAAATAGTAAGCGGCTAACTGCTTACTATAATCGGTTAGCCAAAAAAAATCTACTTACCATAGATGAAAATCTTAGCCAAACACATGTTCTCTTGAGCATCAAATTACATTTCGCTAACCCTTAACCTTTGTCAGCAATACAAGTCCATCAACAAGACAAATGCCAAGGCATCACAACCTTCAGAAATGAAAGATGCACATAAATACAAAATGATCATCCAACTCAAATATTCATAATCCATCGCCAAGATACACATAGAATCCATGAGTTCGAAAAACAAAATACATAATATAAATAATGTCAGTGCATAGAACAATGGATCATAACAAAAAAAAAAAAGGGTAATTTTTAAAAACTTCCCCTGAGGTTTGGGCTTGTTGCAAGTAGATAGCGAGAATTGATTTATTTGTAAAAAACCCCCTACCGTCAGTTAAGTTTAACATTGACCGTTAGTTGACCGTGCAAAGACAATATTACCCTTAACAATAGTTTATAAACGAAAATAACTATAAAAAAAACCAAAATTATTGGTGCAAAAAGCACAAACCCTATTTTTTGACAATTTTATCCTTGTCAATTCTAAAAATTTACAATATCATAGGTAAAGATTATGACTATTTCATTTTTAAATTTTTAATTTATCTTTTCTTGTATGAATTTTAAGGAAATATCAATAATTTAAAGAGGATTTTTTAATTTTTTAATTTTAATTTTTTATAAGAACTTTAAGAAAATATCAATAATTTAAAAAGTGTAAAATAGCTAATAATTTTGGTTTTTTTTTTAGTTATTTTCGTTTATAAACTATTGTTAAGGGTAATATTGTCTTTGCACGGTCAACTAACGGTCAATGTTAAACTTAACTGACGGTAGGGGGTTTTTTACAAATAAATCAATTCTCGCCATCTACTTGCAACAAGCCCAAACCTCAGGGGAGGTTTTTAAAAATTACCCAAAAAAAAATCACTGGCCAGGAGGCTTCGATGATGGTGCGGAGGGGTGTTGAAGCTCGAGAGTGCGAAAGAGTTGCATTTGCCCATTTAGAATCTGTTGCTGTTGTGCAAATACCCGCTACTACTCAGAAAGTATCTGCTTCTGAAATGCCTCAAACTGGGACTGAAGTTCGCTTTGATGTATCGATATGGAATGAACTTCAGTCAATAACTGCTGCATCAGATCCTCTAGGCCAACTAAAGATGACAATGGAGCATCAGAACGACGGGGTGAAGCTTGTGATCGCACGGAAGTACTAAGGTCAAGAAGCCGGTCGGGAGGAAGCACATCATTAAAGATACGATCATTGGAGGGAGCAAATTCCGTGGCTTTTTTCGTAAGGTTTCGATTCTTGACCCACTAGCCACTTTCCCAGACAAAGCCCAAACTGGCAATGACCTCGTCCTCTAACTCTCTGCTCTCATCATGAGATGGTTCAGATATCGGGACCCGGAAATGCTTGAGGATACAGGTATTTGGGGTGTTAAGCATATGCTAAAAGATAACATAGCCCACATTAATTTTTCTTCCCACAAGAATGCTAACCTCATCACCATGTCCCTTTTGATGACTAATTACATGCTGAAAAACACTATGCAGGACTTGAACTTGAAGAGGTAAAGCCTGGGATTTAAGGGCAGAGTTACAGAATTGTTCCGATAAATCAGACCTCCTACATATGTTTTGAACAACATCTACCACTAAGTACTAGGGATGATCAATCCTACTTCTAGATGTATACACATGGAATCCCTCATCCTTGGTTCTAAGAATCATGTTTAAATCCTTCACATCAAATTCAATAAGAATTCCAGCAATGTTGGTAACAATCCTACTTGCAGTATTAGAAGAAATAATCATATTGGAATAGAACACTCGCACTAAGTTCAAATAAACTGGTTCCCTAAGAACTAAGGCATTTTCCCAGCCCATATTGACAAGTAAAGTCCTAAGCGTTTTGTAACAAATCGATAAATTATCAAGTTTATCCATATTGACATAGCAAGAGTGAATAATGAACCTTGTCTATGAAAAGTGAATGGAGATGAACTCTGGAATGTCCTCAGTGAGTTCTTTTTGCTTCTTGGCTAATTGATTGGCCTTTGATTTGTCACCATCAGCCATTGTGACAAAATCCATTATACCCACAATTGTCAAACTCAATTTGAATCATTTTGGCATAAAAGATAATTTTGATCCCAAGCATATGTTCATGGAGGATATTTAAGTGAATGTCTAGGCTTAATTTGGTGTAGAATGAGGAAAAATAGCTATAATCTGAGCAAATAAGAAACGGGTTTAGGGTTTGCAAATTTGGAGATTTTGAAACTGAATGGAGAAATTGTGTCTTGAGAGTGGAAAGATGGGGTTTAATGAAAGGAAAAGGGATCACGAGGCTTGATTTGGCAAGAAATCGGGTGGCAAACAAAGAAATCTAGAGAGAGAGAGAGAACTGGGAAACACAACATTAGAGAGAGAGGAATGGAATGAGTGACGAAGAAGAAGAAGAAGAAATGATGCTTCCTATAAACAAAACCGGCTAGCCACTTGATATAAAACGGTTAGTCGGTTCATTTCCATAAAGAAGTCGGTTAGCCTTTTCATCTCTAGCGACTAGCTGGTTTTCCCAAAAGGGTGCCAACAAATCCTGAAATTGACTAGCCGTATGATATAAAACGGCTGGCCATTTCAATTCAAAAAAGATGCTAGTTAGCCTCTTCATCTCCAGCAGCTAGTCGATTTTCCAAAAGGGTGCCAACAAATCCCGAAATCGGTTAGCCTCTTCATGAATAGCAACTATATGATTTTCCCACAACTGTGCCTCTTTATCTTTCAAACAAAAATTGACCAATTCCAAAACCATTTTACGGTCCCAAAAAATTTGAAACGCCATTTGTAATGCATGCACCATGATGGTTAACATTATGTCATCACAATTAAAGCGTATCACAACATTACATCTTAAGGAATGTTAAAAAAAGCTTCAATTAAATACATGTCTTTTGATTAGTGAAAAGCTTCAATTAGATACATTTAAATACATGTCTTCCGATTAGTGAGAAGAATTGTCCGAGGCCACATCTCGAAGTGCATGGTGGGATATGGAAGAAATGTAAAGGTATTCCTTCCCACCGATGGTGGCATTGATGAATTATTCCAGAAGTGATCTGTGGATTCATAGCACTGTTGAGAACTACTCCCACATTCATTTTGGGTTTCAATTTCATACAAGACTTTAATGTTGTAGAATGAAAATTGTTTACTCAAGCCAGCTAATATAGATGTACCCCAACATTGGCTTCGCTACTCCTGCAAATAATCATTCGTGAATAAAATTTTATTTTGTTGCCATAAATGGATCAAACAATCAACAACAAATATAAAAGCAACTTACCTCACGCCATTACTAGCAGTAGGATAGCATCTTGCTGTATGGCCAAACGCTACACTTCCTATTGTTTCTAGGGGATTTTTTTAATCTTATTGTAGCACCTTTTGTCCTCACCACAACTAGATCTAGTACCCTGAAATTTGTTTGTGGACTGTATGCAGGACTTCAAAAGCTAGTTCTCTGTCCTCCAAATAGTTCTTGAAATTTTGATGTCAATTGATTGATTGCAGATAAAGCATCTTTATACGAGTGCTCGTTTTTTGCCACATAGAAACATATTTTGTTAGTTGCGGAAAGCATTGAATCTAGCAACATTGGAAACCTCACTATCAACTTATGATCGTGCTAAGCTGCACGATGTATAATCCTTCGCCTTTTTTGTCCACTGATGAAGAATCATATTATTACGAATATTTCTAAACTGTTCCACTTTCATGACATGAAATATGTGTCGACATGGGATTCTAGCAAAATCTATCATTTGACAAGAGCAATCGATTTTGTTAGTGGGTTTATTATAAACCACTGTCCACTTTATGTTTACATTCCCAAATTGTGTCAGTGTGTAGTAGTGAGTATAAGTGTAGTTCAAGGCTTCAAACTAAATCAAAGTGGCTTCTTGACGAATTTCTTCCCTAATCCAATGGAATACCCTAATTGGGAAAACATATGTAGCATGCTTTTCTAGGCTACATAAGTGTGTGGTCAACACAGGAATTCTAAATTTTGTTTTAAACTCATCTTCAGCTTCTGTGGTCCGAATGTTGCAAAGTGCACGATCAATTTGTAGTACAAATTCATATAATTTTAACATGTACTACAAAAAATAATTGAGATAACAATTCATACTTTCACACCATTGAGTGCTTCGCATACCGACGAAGAATGCTCCTTTAAGAAAAGCTTCGGCCCATTTATGTCGCTTTGCATACATTTTTTTAACCCAACCATGTTCGTGCAACTTGAACTCATCAACTAAAGCAAACCACCACTGGTCAAATTCACGTGGACTCATGCCTGTCAACATATGATCACAAAATTTATGAGTGAAGTCTTTGTGTTTAATATTTTCTTGTACTTCATCGCCATCAGTAATCATAGAGTTTAGCTTCCGATTACCAAAAAAGTTTGGAGTAGCCATGTGCCGTCTGCCAATAGGGCAAATCCAAACACTGTAGTCCTACGATAATGGTTAGTGCCAACAAGGGTCACAAGTGGTTTCTAATATGCATTAGTTTTGTATGTCGCATCAAATAGCAAAACATCACCAAAGCATTCATAATCATACCGTGCCATATAGTCGGTCGAAAACAAGTTTCTTAGCCTATTCTCATCATCTAATGTATACTCATGATATAGATCAAGATCATTATTAGATTTTGCCGTAAAATATGCTATAGTTGCCACAAAATCAGTATCACCAATTTCAGCACATCTATATGCATCTAATCTATTTTGCAAATCCTTACACTTGACCTTGAGATTTTGTGAACCCCCAACTTAATCGCCTATGTAATCCACAACTTGGCATGTCTTTACACCAACATGCCTCAAAACCTTAGCTTAAGCAAGATCTCCTTCACTAACATGATGATGTGAACAAAGGAGATGTACTTTGTTCGGAGAAGTCAACAGATGATTGTGCTCAGTTCTGGATTCTGTCACAGTTTACTTGCCATTGGAATTGTCGTAATTCACTCGAACTGATGCTTTACAACCCGTATGTGTTATTGGTTGTGGTTCCCGCACTCTATTATCATTTGCCAAATATTTTTCAGCCTTATATCCTTCCAAATTACAAACCCACCCACCGATGGATCATAGATAGTCCAAACTTGGAACGACGAAGCTCATTTTTTATAACACTAAAACCAAGCATTCTTGAATAGTTCATGTACCATGCATTTGCATCTTCTACTGAATCAAACTGAGCTCCAAGTACATTGGTCCAAGGTAACTCAAGAACATTAGAGGATTTACTTATCTGTAAATCCTAAAAGGTAATAGCATGAAATTTCACTATAAAAATCAAATACAATTACAATGGGTATATTTTAAAAAATCAATTGACATTCATCCAACAGCACACATCATTCATATATTTTAAAAAATTAATGAAAATGACATCAAAATCTACTTGCCATAAAAATAAAATAAAAACTAAACTGAGGTGTGAAGATTAAAACAAGTATTTAAGTCATAAACACTTACTTGAGGAACAACACAAATTTTTTCAACAGTTGAAATTTGCACCTACAGTAGCTATGGAGGTGAAACAAAATCTTAGTCCAAGGTGAGTGAGTTATGGTGGGAAAGTGGCATTTAAAATGAAATATATATATATATATATATATATATATATATATGAAGGAATGGACAATAACATTAATTGGTTGAATAGTGAATGAGTTATAAATGCAACAATAAATATACTGCTAGAGTTGTTGGAAAAAATATAAGTACGTTTTCAAAATACATACATAAAACATTAAACAAAACAAATGAAACAAATTACTTAAAACATGCAACACTGAACATACAATATGAGTACCTCCGTAACAGTGAACATGCAACATGAAACACAAAACACCTCACAGTTAACATGAAACCTAAATGTAAACATGAAACAGGGGCAAAAAAGAAAAATTTTGGGTATTTGGAAAATCAATACATGAAACATTGTTAGAGCTGATATTGCACAAAATTGGAAGAAATTAACCCCCGAGGAGAGGCATCAATGAATGTTTAGTAATATGAATGAGATATCTACCTCAAATAGTGGTGAAAATAGTGGTGCGAGTAAAAATATTGAGGAATCTAAAAACAAAAAATTTTGGGGTATTTGGAAAATCAGTACATGAAACATTGAACTAGAAAGATGAAATAAATTACTTAAAATATGGAACAATCAACATAAAATATGAGTACTTCCGTAACAGTGAATATACTTAAAATATGGAACAATCAACTTAAAATATGAGTACCTCTGTAACAGTGAACATGTAACATCAAACACGAAACACCCAATAGAAAACATGAAACCTGAACGTAAACATGAAACGGGGGCAAAAAAGAAAATTTTTGAGGTATTTGGAAAATCAGTACATGAAACATTGAACAAAAAAGATGAAATAAATTTCTTAAAACATGGATCAATCAACATAAAATATGAGTACCTCTGCAACATTAAACACGAAACAAATTAGGCGGCAGAACCGACCATAACATAACTAAGTATTTTAAATTAGGCGACAGAGCCGACCATAACATAACTAAGTATTTTAGATTAGGCGATAAAGCCGACCATAAAACTAAGTATTTTAGATTAGGCGATAAAGCCGACCATAACATAACTAAATATCATAGATTAGGCGGCAGAGCCGACCATAACGTAATTAAATATCATAGATTAGGTATAAGCAATGACATAAGAAATGAATTTATTAAATATCATAGATTAGGTATAAGCAATGACCACTTAAATATAATAGAATTTATTTTAATCTATGATACTTAATTACGTTATGATTGGCTATGCCGCCTAATCTTTAAAGCGATTTTGTAGACCGTCCATATGCACAAGTCAAGGGGAAAGACAAGGCTCAGCTTTTTAGTTATAACTTAAAATTAAGGTAATTAGGAAAAGCTTACATTTGATTTGTCTAACACGTAGAAACTAGATTAAAAACTCGTTGAGATGTTAAGCACTAGGGGCAACAAAAGCAGAAGGGCAGAAGGAGCTGCAGGGGAGCAATATGCAATTGATCGACTTACAAACGTTGTGTGACGACTCTTGGAAAGAGACATTATAAGGGATGAACCTGCTCAAGCAATGAACAATGCAAGGAGCGAATTTAGAAGATTAAATCCACCCATATTCGAAGGAGGTGTAGATCCTATCGCAGCAGACCAATGGTTGCGAGCCATGGAAAGAATGATAGAAGTATCTAAAGTGCCAGAAGAAGAAAAAGTCACTTGTGTCTCCTTTATGCTACGAGGAGCGGTGGAATACTGGTGGGACTCTATCAAACGAATTCATAATGAAGCAACAATACAATGGGTGGAATTTAAAGAACACTTATACAACAAATACTTTTTAGAGACTGTTTGCTCAGCCAAAAGAAGAGACTTTGTTTATTTATAACAAGGGAGGATGTTTGTGCTCGAGTACATTCGAAAATTTGATAAGCTCTCTCGATATGCCCCACATATGGTTGCAACGGAAGATTTGAAAAATGACCATTTTATGCAAGGATTGCACAAAGATCTGGCAAAAGATTTAAAGGTGGCGGGAGTTCGTGATGGTTCCTTTAACGAACTCATCGATCGAGCTTTGGTAATTGAGCAAGCAGATGAAGAAAAAAAAGGAAGAAAAACGAAAGAATAAAGAAAGTATGGACTAGAGGAATTTTCAAGCTAACCACGAAGGACAACGCTAAAATAATAATAAGAAAAAAGGAATGCTAGTGGTCCAAGATCAGAGTAAAAGCAAGCGCCCAAAGAATCATTAGAAGGAAGTCCCATAGAAACCAACGTGCAACTAGTGCGGCAGAACTCATCCTGGGGAATGTCAAGCAAATACCAAAACATGTTTCAAATGTGGAAAAGAATGACACTTCATCAGGGACTGCCCATAAAATGGTACGGAACAAGAAAAGGCTAATACTCGAGTATTCACACTCACCAAGACTGATGCAGAAAGAAACCCCTCAATAATATCAAGTGAACAATTTATCTCCAAAACTCCTGCATATGTGCTAATAGACTTAGGAGCTACACATTCATTTGCCTCACCAGCATTCATTAGGAAAATCGAAAAATGTCCCTGACATAATAAATAGGCTTTTTAGTGTCATGGTACCATCGAGTAAAATATTAAACTCGAGACAATTAGTGAAGCCATGTGAGGTTAGCATTAGTGGTAATACACTATGTGTTGACCTAATAATCCTCGAGATGCATGACTATGATGTAATTCTTGGCATGGATTGGCTATCAAAGCATTATGCCAAGATAGATTGCAAGAAAAAGGAGGTAACTTTTTGACCACCACAAACGGAATCATTTACATTTAAAGGAGAATGCAAAGAGAACATAATGTATGCCATCTCTGCCTTAAAAGCAGCCAGACTATTAAATGAAAGGTGGGGGGGTATTTATAGGATTTTTTAAGGCTAATGGATGGTTAGGATTTTACCACCATAACTCTTGATCAATGGTTGAGATTAACCTTTATAAATGCCTTACTAAATTCTAGAATTCTTATATTTTCTCTACAACCTTCTCTTACATCATCACTTATGTCATTACTTATGTCATCATCACTTAGAATTAAATATTTTATATTATTATTATTTTAATACTTAAGGGAGCTTGTTAGATTAAAATAAATTCTATTATATTTAAGTGTGACAATTGTACATCACAAAGAAAGATGAAATAAATTACTTAAAACATGGAACAATCAACATAAAATATGAGTATCTTCGTAACAGTGAACATGCAACGTCAAACACGAAATACCTAATAGAAAACATGAAACCTGAACGTAAACATGAAATGGGGGAAAAAAAGAAAAATTTCGAAGTATTTGGAAAATCAGTACATGAAACATTGAACAAGAAAGATGAAATAAATTACTTAAAATATGGAACAATCAACATAAAATATGAGTACCTCTGTAACAGTGAACATGAACATCAAATACGAAACACCTAACAGAAAACATGAAATTTGAACGTAAACATGAAACCGGGCAAAAAAAGAAAAATTTTGGGGTATTTGAAAAATCAGTACATGAAACATTGAACAAGAAAGATCAAATAAATTACTTAAAACATGGAACAATCAACAGAAAACATGAGTACCTTCGTAACAGTTAACATGAAACATGAAACCGTAACGTAAACATGAAACGGGGGCAAAAAAGAAAAATTTTAGGGTATTTGGAAAATCAATACATGAAACATTGAACAAGAAAGATCAAATAAATTACTTA
Source organism: Citrus x clementina (assembly GCF_000493195.1). Taxonomy (NCBI): domain Eukaryota; kingdom Viridiplantae; phylum Streptophyta; class Magnoliopsida; order Sapindales; family Rutaceae; genus Citrus; species Citrus x clementina. Next base: position 16,043,679 of record NW_006262022.1, read on the forward strand.
AAACATGGAACAATCAATAGAAAACATGAGTACCTTCGTAACAGTTAACATGAAACATGAAACATGAAACACCTAACAGAAAACATGAAACTGTAACGTAAACATGAAACGGGGGCAAAAAGAAAAATTTCAGGGTATTTGGAAAATCAGTACATGAAGCATTGAACGAGAAAGATGAAATAAATTACTTAAAACATGCAACAATTAACATAAAATATGAGTACCTCTGTAACAATGAATATGAAACATCAAACATGAAACATCGAATAAAAAACATGAAATGGGGGCAAACGAGAAAAAATTTGTGGTATTTCGAAAATAACCATATGAAATATTGAATAATATACATGAAACAAGGCACTTAAAATGTGTAACAATCAATATAAAATATGAGTACCTCTGTAACCGTGAACATGAAACATCAACTATGAAACATCCAACAGAAAACATGAAACTTAAACGTAAATATGAAACGGGGAAAAAATTCGGAGTATTTAAAAAATTAATACGTGAAACGTTCAACATTAAACATGAAACTTCAAGTGTTAAATATGGGACATATTAAATTTTATATGAAATAAATTAAACTTATCTTTTTGTTAATATTTATTTTATTTTATTTTAAAAATATTTATAATTAATTTTTTTCTATTTTTACTTGTCTTTTTTTTTAATTTTTATAATATTATTTATTATATATATATATTTAATTTATTTATATATAAAATACATATTAATGGCAGCAACCGTATGGAAAACCGGTTGCTGAAGTTGTTTGGCTGCCATCTAGGGGTCAATTTATATGATATCATAGCCAAGTCCCGATATCTTTGGTGCCTTGTTGGTTCCTAAAGTCGTTAAATGGAGAATATTAAGGAAAAAAAAATGTAGACCCCTACCTTGTGAGTTGTGAGTGCAGAAGAGGAGAGATAAAAGAAGAGGTCCACATGGTTGGAAGAGATTTAAAGATGTGGATGGACCTCAGGCTCCCATTGGTCCGTAATCTATCCACGATAATTATTCAGATTTCGTCTCTGGATTTCATTATCCGACTTGGCTCTCTAGAAATCTTCCTTTAGATATCTTAAGAACCTGACCAAGCAAGCATTTTACTACTTAGTATTGATTGACAGCCCATTCTGCAGCTACAGAAGTCAAGTAGAGATCATATCTATGGCGGCTGCAACATCCGGGGCTGTGTTAAACGGATTGGGTTCTTCATTCATAAATGGTGGCAAGAAGAGCCAGGCTCTTTTGGCTGGCACGAATAGAGTGACAAGTTCTAAAAAGTCAGTTGTTGTAGCTGCTCTTCCACCTAAAAAATCTTGGATTCCTGCTGTTAAAGGTGGTGGCAACCTCATTAATCCCGAATGGCTCGATGGCTCGTAAGTATTCTCTCTATCTAATCTATTCTTTGCTTGGTTAATAATACATCATATGTCTCGTCGGCCTCAAATACAACTAACTCAAACTCATGTTAGAACAGTGCCTAAACGCCGAACAAGCTAAGAATCAATCAATCTATCTATCTATCCTTCTTGTTTTTTCTCACATTTTAATATTCTACCATATAACTTCGTGCGCGTCTGGGGCGTGTCTGTGTGTTTAGTCTCCCAGGTGACTACGGATTCGACCCACTTGGGCTTGGAAAGGACCCAGCATTCCTGAAATGGTACAGAGAAGCAGAACTGATCCACGGACGATGGGCAATGGCTGCAGTTGTTGGGATATTCGTCGGACAGGCGTGGAGTGGGATTCCATGGTTCGAGGCTGGAGCAGATCCTGGAGCCATAGCACCCTTCTCCTTCGGCTCACTCCTGGGAACCCAGCTTCTCCTTATGGGTTGGGTTGAGAGCAAGCGGTGGGTTGATTTTTTCAATCCTGAATCTCAATCAGTTGAATGGGCAACACCTTGGTCAAGAACTGCTGAAAACTTTGCCAATGCGACTGGTGAACAAGGCTACCCTGGTGGAAAGTTTTTTGATCCCTTATGTTTGGCTGGAACAATTAAGGATGGTGTCTACATTCCTGACACTGAGAAGCTTGACAGGCTCAAAGTTGCTGAGATTAAACATGCTAGGCTTGCTATGGTGGCCATGTTGATTTTCTACTTTGAAGCTGGCCAAGGCAAGACGCCACTTGGGGCTCTTGGTTTGTAAAACATGCTTATGTAGATAACTCACTGATTGGTGTTAAAGCGTAATCAATCGGATGTATATGAGTTCCCTCAATGAGAGTTCAATTTGATGGGGTTAGTTTGGGATTCCAGTTGAGATTTTTAAGAATCTAAAACCTAATCGAAATCACTCCATATTTTGAAAAGGGTAATTATAAGAGTAAGATTATTTGTCTTTCAACTCTTAACCCTACTTGCTCCCTTTCTTCTTTAAGCCCCAAATTTCTCCCACTCACCAAGTACCATCCATTAGACTGATCATATATCTCATATTCTAATCGTGCATGTTCATGGATTTCTTAATCTCATACTGAAGTAAAAAATTTAAGAGAAAAGAAGGTAGTGTCACAAAGTTAACTGAAACTAAAGCAGGAGCTTTGTCTTTTAATCATAACTGAAATTTTATGTCTATTTTCACGAGCTATCCATAATAAGACCAGAAAATGCGATGATGCAAAAAAGTCTGCAGCTACCGAGGTTGATTTTACAATAAGTGAAGGGAGACCAAAGAGCAAACATAGGGTTACTCAAAATTCAATGACCAAGGGAGACAGGGAGAGGCTGGAATTAAGGAATATCTGAAAAAGCCACCCATTTAGATACTATTTCATAATTAGAACATTACTAACTACCAGTAGCCATCAAAAACTCGCCCTCACAGATGACTTCACCTCCCACGTAAGCTTTGCCTTTCATCTTCGCTATTCCAAAGCGTTTCTGTAGCTTGATGAGTGTCATTCTCATGACCCAAGTATCACTTGCAATCACTGGTTTCCTAAATCTTACTTTATCAATTCCAGCAAAGAAGAAATTTTCACGAGAGCCTCCTGCTTCTGGTTGCAGCATAACCAAGCCACCAACCAGTGCCATTGCCTGATCCAACAATCAAAGCCATGCATCATTATTTAATTGGAATACAAATACAACATAAAAGAATAGAAATGGCTTTAAATAAGTTTGTACTACAGCAATTTCAATGTTGCCTGTAATCTATGCCTTAAACTCATTATGCAGCCATGGAGGAAGTTCTAGTTTTTGAAAAGCAAATCGTTTACACACTCTAACCCAAAATAACATTTCTAGCGCATTTGGTACCATGGACTAGATCGGATTACATTGGGTAGGAAAGAGCTAAACAATTTAGAACTGTTGAAATTAGAGCAGTACTACATTGGCAAGCTTGTAAATATTTAATAAAAGCAAGAAATAATTAATTTTGGTTTAATTATTTATTTTTTGATTATTATACTTTTGTAATTACGTTTTATAATAAAAACTAACATGACACCATTTTACAAAAAATAATTAAATGCTTAAAAACATAAATTCAAATTAACTAGTAAGTATTACTGAAATTATTTGTGGTATTAAATACTGAATATATATTTTTATGTTATTAATCGAATATATCAACTTAATAAAAGAAACCAATTAATATCAATATTAATGTTTAAGCCTTTTTGCAGAGATTTTTTTCTTTTGTGTTTTTAAAGCCATTTCATGGGTTAGGATTTAATTTTAGCAGAGTTTCCTACATATAAAGATCAAATCTTCAATCAGTTAAGTTATTCTACCGTATATATAAGTTAATCTAGAATAACTCTTTTTATATGTATTCTTACTAACATATACTAGAAAATTAGTGTCAGGTCATTTGTTTTTGGAATCTTGTGCTCCCTATTTGTTTTAATATCTTCCAAACTCATATTTGATTATGGTAAGATCTGTAACAATATTTGAACTCTTCCCTATCCTACAAGAATGAGGACAGCTAGCCAGACCCTATTACCCATTTTGTATTCTAGATCCTTATTTCATTCATTCATATTGGATCTCCAAAGTCAAAATCAATGACCTAGCACTAAGGCACAAACTTTAAGATGGTGTTTGGTCGGGAGAAAAGAATGGAGAAGAAGAAAGTAATTTAAATTCTATTTTTATTTCCATTCTTTGGTTGGACAAAATATATAAGAATTTAATTTTTATTACAATTTAATAGCCATCATGATATAGAATTTGGATTCCACACCATGGAGTGAAGAATTTTAATTCCTCTTATGTTGGACACCAAATCTTCCAAAATTACGCTTCAATTTTTTAACTTGTTCAATGCCATTAACAATTATTATTTATAAATTTATTTTATCAATTTAATATTATAAATAATTTACATTAATTAAATTTACCGAATGATTTAAGAAATCTAATAAAATAAATAAACTTATTTATTTTTTATTTAATATGAAAATATAGAAATATAAATTAACCGTCATCGGAACTCCATCGGACAGTCACTAGACCATCGCCGAAAAGTCATTTGAACTCCATCAGAAAGCTGCCAAACAATCGTCGAAACTCTGCCAGGCAGTCATCGACCTTCGTTGGAACTTCGCTGGACCGTCACCGGATGACTGTCGACAATCGCCGGAACTTCGCCCGACCGTCGCTGGACGATCGTCGACCGTCGGCAGACTGCCGTTTTATTATACATATATATAATTCTAATAAATTATGAATTGTTTTAGAACTTTTTGACATTAAAATAATTTGGTATTGATTTTAAATTATATTTTATTACTAATATAGATAATTTAATATTTAAGATAACGGATAAATTTGTCCAAAGAAAAAAAATTATAATTCCTTTCCTTATCAAATTTTGTATCAAATCAAACAGTGAAATTTAATTTTACTATTCTCCTCCACTCCTTTCTTCTCCCTTCCCCTCCATTCCACTCTTTTCCTCTCCTCCCCTGTCTTCAAACCAAACATGGCCTAAGAGTAGGATAAAATAAAATAAAATCATCAACCGGAGGAATTCCAAGCTACAAAACAAGTGCATATGATTTCTAAAAGGATGAGAAAAGAACATAGTAGCTTCTTTTAAGCATTTTCTTGCGTGTGCTGGTTGTTTGAATCTCACTCACACAAGGGTGGGAAGGATTTTGGTTTACATTTATATAGTATTTGACAATGGAAAAAATGAAAAGATATACACTTAAAATTTTTCTTAACCAAACTTAAGATTTCAAATTCACTACTTATCATATGATTTGCTTCCATTATTGCAGAAGAAACTTTACATGGTTATAATTTATATGGGAACCTCGTCTTTAAAATGTCTACGTGTGTGCGAAACCTATCACCAATATATATTACAGATTTATATGTGAAAATGTTTACCTTCATTTTAGTGTTTGTACACATTAAAACAAGAAAAAAACAATAACCAAATCTACTTGCTATAAACAGCATTAGCGGGGAGGTACAATACCAATTTTTAATACCCACAACAGGAGTTAAAATGCATAAGATTCCAAATAATCGAGATTTTGCTAATAATCATACAAAATAAAGGCTATCTTGGGAGGAAAAAAAATCATTTTCCATTTCTGTTTGTTAGGTCAAACTACTAATCATAAATTCAAATTGCATAACTAAAGCAAGTGAGTACATAGTAATGATACTTTAGACTGAAAAATTGCTATCCTACTCTTCTTTTTAAACCCACCTAGCTTCAAGGAAAAATTAAGCTTCCTTCTTATTGGATTCAGTGCTAATCATTTCAAAAAGTTCTCCATCTTCATTTCAAAAAACATTAACATCACCTCCTAGCCAACAAAACAACAATTGGTGGTTCAAAAAGATTCAACTATTGGTGCAAATTTGTCCCAACTTGTTAGAAGGATTGGTTTTCCTCTTTTTGGATCAAACCATGTTGAACTCTCGACGTGGGCCTGTCATTTTCAAGTTCTATTGTACTCCTCTAAATTTTCTCTTGGGATGCACCCACCTCCTGGGATTTAAAAAGGATGATATATTGTGCAAATTTTAATGTACTCGAATCTATTGTAGAATAGACTAATGGTGACGAGTGTCGATCCCACGAGGAGGTGGATTTTAATTGTGTAGAATTAATTTTGTAAATGGGTGATTGGATTTGTGGTGGAAATGATTTGGAATATGCTAAAACTTAAATTAAAATGGCGAGAATAAATTCTAAAGTTGGAATTGAAATGGCAAGAATAAATTGAAGAGAATTCTATTAAAATGACGTACTTGGGTATCTGGATCCGTATCAACATGCATCATGGGCTAAATAATCCGTATTAATGCCAATTAAATCATGAGGGGGGAATCCACACCTCATGAACCACGCTCTAATCAATATGGTGCTAAGGGCTTATCGTGCCAAATAATAATAACCTTATACTAGAGAGCCGGTGTAACCAAGGCGGTATCTAGACAAGATTATTATTATTTGTCGACGAAAAGTCAAAACATCCACAAAAACTAGAGGGGAAGAGAAAATAAATTTACCAAATTAAGCCCATGACACATGTTGAGACTTCACCTTCAACCCAAGCTTGAAAGAAAATTAGCTACTCATAATTGAACTAGGGGCAAAATGGGAATTTATTAAAATACGAAGAAAATACAAGATGGAGAGAGAATTACAGAAAATGGAGTCCAAAAATAGATTCAGAGATATCAAATTAGGGGGGGAGGCCCCCTTTTTATAGTACATAGAGTAAATCATGGCCATCGGATTAAAAACAGTTTGGACGCTCAGGATTGCGCCACGTCATCAGTCAACAGTCCACGGTTTGACCACGCGGATGAACAGTAACACAGTTTGACCCGACTTTGAACAGTAACACGGTTTGACCCGACTTTGAACAGTAACACGGTTTGACCCGGATGAACAGTAACGAGGTTTGGTTGAAAATAATCCTGTGTGATGCATGCACCGTACGCGAGATTTTTCGTCCACTGATATGCTGCCACGTCACCATCAACAGTACGTAAGAATTTTAGTCTAACAGGATCGTAACACCTCATCAGTCAATGCCACATCATCGGTCAATGCCACGTCATCGATCCGTCTATGTGAACAGTGCCGTGAACAGTAACGTATACAGTACCGTATATGTGAATAGTACCGTACATGTGAATAGTGTAATTTTTCCTTTTATGCTCCTCCTAAGGTTTTCGACCGTCTGATCTCTCCTTTATTGTGAAATGACTATAATGCCCCTAAAATACATAAATTACTTAATTAAAATAAAACATACGTAATTAAATCACAAGAATGTTAAATACATAAAAGTAAGGGTTGTTAGTAAGACTTGAAATGTAAAATGACGGTTTTCTCCTTTATAAATATGCATTTTCTAACACTCAACATGATACTGCGCGATAATATTCTACAAACGTAATAAAGAAGTCAGAAGACTGGCTTTACTAGCATAAACCCTTTGACCACCAAATCATTCACCAGATTTTTACAGAGATAAAGTTTAGAGAGGGAAAGCCAATATTTTCCCTAGGTGACTTTGATTTGAATTTAGTCATTATTTTGATGACAAATGTCATTGTGCTTGTGACAATTGGTGAAGCTTGTAATTCTTTTGTCCAGGCTGGGTGACACTTGGCCATGCAATCATCTTCTCAAGTCAGAGGAGGAAGTGTATCCATCCTCTCCGTTTGGTTAAGGATATGACGTCCTAGTACTTAGTTCGAAAGAAGCATTTTTATCTTAAGTTAATCTAGAAGTTTTGTCCTAAGAGATATTATTCTAGGTGATTTGTCCTAGGTGATTTTGTCCTAGAAGATTTGTACTAGGTAATTTGTCCTATGACAAATTTAGAAGATTTATCTTAGGTGATTTTGTCCTAGAAGATTTGTACTAGGTAATTTGTCCTATGAAAAATTTAGAAGATTTATCTTAGGTGATTTATCCTAAGAGATTTATAGGTTTATCCTAGGTGACTTATCCTAAGAGATTTGTTTCAAGTGGTTTGTCTGATGAAGTTCATCTTATGAGATTTTCCTAAAGATTTTTATCAATTAGGACTTGTACTTTGTTGGGACCATATTTATTTGGGCTTTAGTTAGAGCCGTTCTAATTTTGTTCCAACATCAACATCACCTCCTAACTGACAAAACAACATTGGTGATTAAAAAAAAAATATTATCAACTCTTAGCTGTTAAAAACAACTACTGGTGCTTCTTTAAGCAAATGTAAAATAATCCAATGTTTTATGGACCAACATAATTTCCCCATTGTAAAACTATATGATATGGGTTCCACTATAAAGTCCACGTTAGACTCCAAAATAAACAAATAAATAAATGTTTCGTAGAAGAAAGAATTGGTTTTAAATGGATGGGGAGAAAAGTAAACCAGAGAAGAGATACAATGATACAAACAAAAAGTGTTCGAAAATAGAGTCCAAATACAGACATCAAAAGAGAGACATCTAATAGTCTAAAGATGATAAGAGTTCCTCAATCTATATTTGAAGGAGCTCATCTATTTCCTTCAAAGATTTTCCATTTCATTATTATGCAAACTACCAAAACAATAGCCATAAATCCAAAGATTATTCCAAAAATGCATTTGCTCCAATTCTAGGCAATGTATTAATGACGATAAAATATGGCAACGCCCGCACCAACCCACAAATTCATTATTCAAGACACAAATTAAAAACCTAAATAAGCATTTGGATCGTGGAGCATCTACTCCCAAGAAGAGTAAGACAGTTGCCAAGCTCAACAATTTGAATGCTAAAAGTGGTATTCATTCATGCCCGTTCATAACACTGTTTGAAAAATTTTCAAGTTCTATTCATGCATTCCCAAAAGCAAATTACCATCTTAGCAAAATCCTGTTCTTCATCCTAACTTGTGGTTGTGAGAAATGTTGAAGTCAACAAATTGTTGGTGCACCAACAATTTGTTGAAAAATAATAATAATTAAAAATTATATTTTTAATTATTTTATTCTTAGCATAGTAATTCATTTCTCCTATAAATAGCTAAGGATTTCATTCATTTGATATCATCCCAAAATTGTTAAGCTTATAAGTTTCTAAGCTTTTGAGAGAAGTGAGAGAAGTGTGTCTGTGGAATTTATCTTTCTTGCAGAGTGTGAGAGTACTGGGTATATTTGGGTTTCTGGGAAGTAAGATTCGTTACTCAAATATTGTACTCTATTAATTGTTAAATAAATAATTATTCTTTCTTGCCTCCATGGATATAGGTTTAATTACCGAATCACGTAATTCTTGTGTCTTTTATTTTTCTATAATTATTTGGTGCGCTTGATTCTGCATTCCGCGCACAACAAGAAATTATCAGACCCTTACATGAAATTCTCTCGAAAAAGTCTTACACAAGGAACATCCATCATCTTACTCTCACTCCCACTTGCTCCAAGATTCCCTACCACTATATTAAAGGATTTTTGCTTTGTTTTCTTTTCACTTGGTTCTGATCTCGAAGTCCTACTTGTGACTGTCACATTCTCTAATCTCTATCGCACTATCAACTTCTCTTTTCTACTAGTCTGAAATTCATCTTATTATTCTTATGAATCCACTTCTCTAATCTCGAAGTGGATTCATAAGAATAATAAGATTTTTGCTTTGTTTTCTTTTCACTTGGTTCTGATCTCGAAGTCCTACTTGTGACTGTCACATTCTCTAATCTCTATCGCATTATCAACTTCTCTTTTCTTCACAACCACTTTCCAATGCCAAAGGCAATCTGGCAACTACAAAATTTCCAAAAAGATAATAGTTTGAAATCAAATAAAAAAAATTAATAAGATCGAATCCAAGCCATAATGGCCATCTTAATTACTCAATTATTTGATCAGAATTTCATTAAATAACCCAAGGAAACCAATGCATTGGTGTGGCTGTAAATATGATGTGTCGTAAACTTGAGGACACAATACTTGTTTCGACCCATGTAAAAAACTTGTATAGAAAGTTGTAGAAGTGAAGTGATTATGGTCTAAAAGGTCAGGTAATTGTTTGAAGGTATATCCTAGATCTTTTAGAGTTACCAAGTTCAACATTCCACGTCTATGTTTAAGCATGACTTTTGTGCCAATTTTTGCCGATCATAACTCATTTGTCTTGCACCACTGGCAATTCACAACAAATGAATACAACAATCCACAACATTCGCAAACCCCAGGGAAAGAAAAGCAAACAAAAGGGATAATACATTCAATTGACAAATCAATTTTGTCAAAGAAGAGTTTGAACTTTGGTTTTAAAAAAATGGGATTAGAAAGTTACAAACTAATACTCATTGTAGCCCTATCAGTAATACGATTCGATGTAAGCCCACTATAAAACAGATAAGCAAAGAGCATTCAGTATTGACTTAATAAGAAAAAGAAAATACCTCAACCATGATAACACTAGGCCTAATTGGCCTCTCACAAAAATGGCCCGGAAAGAAATTATAATTAATAGTAACACTCTCAATAGCAATTCAAGAACTCTATCCACCAAAAGAAACGGGAATCTATACAAGTACATCAAAATCATAATTAATTGTTGTGTCATGAATGTGTTTAAATTTCAGTAAGCAAACTAATCTGTGTGGCAAAATGTCACAAATCTAGTTGATGTCCATCACTTTAGGAAATGCTGTGTACCCTGTAAAGAGACAAATTAAAGTAATGTTAACAAAAAAATAATTAACAACATACAAACAAATTATTAAATAAAAAAGATTTTTCAAATGAAGCAGCAGCAACAGCAGCAACCATTGTCTTTTGAGATAAAAGTGAATTGGCAAAAGAAGCAGCAGCAACAGCAGCAGCCATTGTCTTTTGAGAAATTCAATTGAGAATGAATATGTTAGCTAATGGTAGTAGTGGAGATTTGTATCATAGAAGATGTAATAATAAAATTTAAGTCAAATTGGTGCTGGCGTTGGCCACATAAACAAGGCCTGGTGGTGGTAGGAGAGACTAATGCTTCAGTGTGTAAGATTTTTCAAATAATAATCCACTGCTAGTATGGAGATTCCAATGCTAGTTTCCACAATCATGGGTATTTTTACCCAATCATACGAACACGCTTCAAAATTATTTATACTGCACCAAAATTTCTTTTATAATGATAATCTCTATATTAGAAAAATCTTCATATAACTATAAAAAAAATTACGATTTAATTTGAGTAATTATAAATAAGAATAAAGTTTATATTATAATAAATTGTAACTTTTTAAATTATGTATTAACAAATTTATCTCCATATAATAGTAATTATTTATATATTGCAAAAAAATGTTATATTGCATTAAAGGTTTAATATAGGATAAATTATTTTTTTAAAGTTGCTTGGAACAATAATTTATTCTTTAGAGTTATTACCAAATTATTGTATAATATTTATTGGAATTGTATTGAGAGAAAAACATTAAGGAGAATATAAAAGTTTAGACTTTTAAGATAATTTTATATATTTCTAATTATATAAGATTATTGTAATGCATACTTTTTATTCCTATATCACTTGGATTAAAGATAGCTAAGGACCCAATTGGGATTGCTTTTGAGAGGCACAAAAATCATTTTGAATAGTTAAAAGTTGATTTTTGATGTTTGGTAAATGTTTTAAAAAATCATTTTTGGTAAAATCAGTCTATTTTACAGCTGATTTGAAAAGTAGGGAATGAGTAATTCTTCAAAATATAATTTTGAGAACAACCTTTATACCTAATGCAATTCTATATATATCCTCTTATATATTAAAAAAAACTCTAAAATTATCCTTGTTAAATAGAAAATGAAATCATTAACTTTAAACATCTTATTATTATTATTATTATTATTATTATTATTATTACTAATAATTATACTGAGATAACAAAATAAAAAATTAAGAATATAAAATATTTATTTTATTATCAGTCATGATATGTACACAATAAAAAGAATATTGTTTATAAATATTAGACATTACATTCATACAATAGTTTAACAATAAGATTTACCAAACACATAGACTAGCTTTAAAACTCACAGTCCTTCTAAAAATGAGTTTTTTCAAAAATTCAACTAGTTTTTTTTTATAGTTAATTATTTCTATCGTATAACTAACAACAATTATTTTACAAGATTCAATATTACCAAACTAATCTTAAGTCAAATCAATAATTTTTGTAACTACTTGTAGTTTTGAAAACTATTACTATTAGATGTGCTATAAAAATAGTCAATTATGAAAAGAAATAGTTAAATGTTTAATAAATTTTTTTTAAAATGCTGTAAATTTGGATTTAACAAATCTTATTATATAAAATTTATTATTATATGAAATGGACATAATATTATATATAATAATTGATAACCAAATAAATATTTTATTTGTTTGTTTGTTTTGGTATCTCAATATTACTGATAATAATATTAATCTTTAAATTTTTAATTTTATTTTCGAATTAAATATAAATGATTTTGAATTTTTATAATAAATGCGAGGACATATAAGAAATTTTAATAAGTGTAAATTAATTCTCAAAATTAAATTTTTAAAAATTATTTAATTTTGTAAAATCACTTTTAACTTTCTAAATAATAATCACAAATAACCTTAAGTTATAATCATTTTATAATAATAAAAATAGTTGGTCCACTGTTATGATATAAAGACATTCTATTGCACATACTTTTGAGAAATTTACCAAAAATAACCCAATTTTTTTTGTAATTTTCACAATTGGCCCTCCTATCATAATTAGCCAAACATAAGGTTTCTTCCCCAAATTACCCTTGTCCATCACATCAAACGCAACTTTTCTTCTCCCTCTTTATCAAACCAAACGCAGCCTTGTACTCTTGAATCATCACCAACAAACGGCAACGACAAACGACGACGGCGAACGGTAAAAGTGCACTCTGATCAAATACAGCTGAATCCATCCGGATCCAACACCAATCCAACATGAGTCTAACAAAGTGAAATAGAGTCAACTTGATTTCGTATGACAAGAGAGTTTCAGTGCGATTGTATATTGGTGCGACAAGCGCCTGTCCCACTGAATTTGTGCGACAAGCAACTTGTTGCACCGAAACTGTCTCTTGGTGTGACAGGCACCTGTCGCAAAAATTTAGTAAGAGAATTTGGCGCGACAGGCAACTTCACGTTAACAAAAAATTTTGGTGCGACAGGCGCGATGCCTCCCGGCACCAAGCCCACGCTGTTAGAATCCTAGTCTTAGATCTACATTTTTTCCTTTTCTGTTAAGAATTAGTTATTAAGTTATTATGTTATTAGGAATTATTATTTTCGTAGGATCTCTTTGGCTTATATAAGGAACTGTTGCTACTTTAATAAATAATAAGAATTGCTTCTAAAACTCTCGTTTCCCCTCTGACCACTTCTTCTCATTATACTTCTCATCAATTCGTCGCTTCTAAACTGCTATCTCAAAGCAGTAGCCTAACATATGGTATCAGAGCAATTTTTTTTCTTGGGCATAATGACTGTTAAGGAGCTGGAAGAAAGGGTAGAGCAATTATCTCATCAATTTAATGAGAAAGTTAAGGTCTTATCCCAACAGTCCAACGACCTCCAAGAATTAATCTTAAGTCTCCGCGATCAATTTGTTGAGTGTTAGAAAATGCATATTTATAAAGGAGAAAACCGTCATTTTACATTTCAAGTCTTACTAACAACCCTTACTTTTATGTATTTAACCTTCTTGTGATTTAATTACATGTGTTTTATTTTAATTAATATTTTATGTATTTTAGGGGCATTATAGTCATTTCACAATAAAGGAGAGATCAGACGGCAAAACAGACATCGCTTTTGAACTCAGGACGTTCGAAAACCTTAGGAGGAGCATAAAAGGAAAAATGGCACTATTCATATGTACGGTACTATTCACGTGTACGGTACTAACTACGTTACTGTTCACAACACTGTTCACATAGACGGATCGATGACGTGGCATTAACCGATGATGTGGCATTGACTGATGAGGTGTCACGATCCTGTTGGGCTAAAATTCTTATGTACTGTTGATGGTGACGTGGCAGCATATCAGTGGATGAAAAATCTCGCATACGGTACATGCATCACACAGGATTATTTTCAACCAAACCGCGTTACTATTCATCTGAGTCAAACCGTGGACTGTTAACTGATGACGTGGCGCAATCCTGAGCGTCCAAACTGTTTTTAATCCGATGGCCATGATTTACTCCATGTATCTATAAAAAGGGAGCCTCCCCCCCCTAATTTGATATCTCTGAATCCATTTTTGGACTCTATTTTCTAAAATTCCCTCTCCATCTTGTATTTTCTTCGTATTTTAATAAATTCCCATTTTGCCCCTAGTTCAATTATGAGTGGCTAATTTTCTTTCGAGCTTGGGTTGAAGGTGAAGTCTCAACATGTGTCATGGGCTTAATTTGGTAAATTTATTTTCTCTTCCCCTCTAGTTTTTGTGGATGCTTTGACTTCTCGTCGACAAATAATACTAATCTTGTCTAGTACCGCCTTGGTTTCACTGGCCCTCTAGTACAAGGTTATTATTATTTGGCACGATAAGCCCTTAGCACCATATTGATTAGAGTGTGGTTCATGAGGTGTGGATTCCCCCCTCATGATTTAATTGGCATTAATACGGATTATTTAGCCCATGATGCATGTTGATACGGATCCAGATACCCAAGTACGTCATTTCAATAGATTTCGCTTCAATTTATTCTCGCCATTTCAATTCCAATTTTAGAATTTATTCTTGCCATTTTAATTTAAGATTTAGCATATTTCAAATCATTTCCACCACAAATCCAATCACCCATTTACAAAATTTATTCTACACAATTAAAATCCACCTCCTCGTGGGATCGACACTCGTCACCATTAGTCTATACTACAATAGATTCGTGCGCTTGCGAGTACATTAAAATTTGCACAACACAATTCATCCGGTTTCAAGAAGATAGAAACAACAACCAACCGTTACAAATCAATAATCAACAACCCAAACCTGCAGGACGTATTGGAGGAGCACTTGTGCAACCCTGCCATATACAGCTGGATTTCTCAATTTTCAGCGGGGAAAATCCAACAAGCTGGATCTTTTGTTGTGAACAGTATCAGCGATTGGCTGCCTTGCCTGAGATAGATGTGCTGTCACTTGCTATCGGACACCTAGATGGAGATGCGATACCTTGGTATCATTGGTTAGAGCAAACTATGGGTAATATGACTTGGGCACAATTCAAACGAGCTCTAGTTACTCGATTTGGAACATTCAAAGACGGTGATGCAGTCGGGTCCATTACCAAACTATGACAGACTGGGATTGTTATTGAATATCAACGACAATTTGAACGATTGGCTGATAGAACTCAGAATTTACCAGAATCATTCTTCATTAGTTGCTTCCTTTCGAGATTACGAGAGGATATTAAAATTGGAGTGCAGATGTTGAAACCTGCAAGTCTCCTACAAACTTTTGAGCAATTCCAAGAAGAATACGCGGCTGTTTCTAATCGAAGGATTCCACCTCGGCCTACTATGAGCAGGCCATCGCCACCACTCCTTAATTCATCTCCCACAATAACCAAAACTGGGGGGTCATCACAACCGTCTTTATTAGGCCCACCCCCTCTGGGATTACCACCATTTCGACGTCTATCAATTGCCGAACAAACTGAAAGACGAGCCAAAGGATTGTGTTTCAATTGTGATGAACAATTTAAGCCTGGGCATCGTTGTAAAGTTCCTCAACTTCTATTGTTGGATGCAAATATTGAAGATAAAGATGAACAAGCTGAGGCTTTAGAGGAATTACTAGAAATAGTAGAAGTCTCTTTAAAGGCTTTCACTGGAGGAACCCCACAAAACACCATGCGACTGAAAGGGAATTTAAAAAAACATGGTGTCACTATATTAATAGACTCTGGTTCTACTCACAATTTTTTGAATCCATCCTTGGCTAAGCAATGTGGGTGCCTTGTCACTACTACAACTCAGTTTCAAGTTACTGTAGCTGATGGTGGAGTGATCAACAGCTCGAGAAAATGTTCTCACGTCCCAGTGAATATTCAAGGCTTCCAATTTCACTTGGATTTTTTCTTACTTCCAGTAAGTGGCTGTGACATTGCGTTGGGTGCTGAGTGGTTACGTTCATTGGGTGCTATATTGTGGGACTTCTCAAAGCTAACTATGCACTTCACTTGGAAAGGCCAAACTGTTCAACTCACTAGATATGATTCCCTGCCACCGGCTTTGGGAAATCATGGTGAAATTAATTGGTTATTGCTTCAAGAAAAGCAAGGCATTTTTTTCCAGATTATGGCAATAACCACTTCAGTAATTGATATATCAGCACCTTCAATTATTACTAAAGTCCTAGAGACATATTCTGGCATCTTTGCGGAATGCACCGAACTTCCTCCTGAACGCTTAATTGATCACCGTATTCCATTATTTCCTGGAAGCTCTCCTGTCAATGTGCGACCTTATCGTTATCCTCATTTTCAGAAACAAGAAATTGACCGCTTGATTCGTGAGCTTTTGGATGCTGGGCTCATTCGGCATAGTGTTAGTCCTTATTCCTCTCTGGTTTTATTAGTTAAAAAGAAAGATGGTTCTTGGCGTATGTGTATCGATTATTCTGCTCTCAACAAGGTAACCATCAAAGATCGTTATCCGATTCTGGTTGTTGACGAACTATGAGATGAATTACATGGTGCATCAGTTTTCAGTAAGCTGGACCTCGCTCGGGCTATCACCAGATTCGAGTTCATCCCTCCGATATAGAAAAAACAGCCTTCCGTACTCATGATGGCCACTACGAATTTCTTGTGATGCCTTTTGGCCTTTCAAATGTGCCAGCCACATTTCAGAACCTGATGAATGAGATTTTTCGGCCCTTCCTTCGCAAATTTGTTTTAGTTTTCTTTGATGATATCCTTGTCCTCAGCACTTCTCTACAGGAGCATGCTTGACACCTCTCTGTTGTCCTTCAATGTTTGCAACAAAATCGACTTTATGTCAAGCTTACAAAATGTTGTTTTGGTCAGTCATCTGTTAAATATTTGGGTCATATTGTTTCTTCTACTGGAGTAGCTGTCAATCCTGAAAGGTTCAGTGCATGCTTGAATGGCCTAAACCTACCACTATCAAAACTTTACGAGGCTTCTTTGGCTTGACGGGATACTACCGTAAATTTGTTGCTGGGTATGGAAAAATTACTGCTCCCTTAACTGACATGCTTAAACAAGATTCTTTTACTTGGAGTCCTACTGCTGAAGCAGTATTTGATGAGCTACGCCAAGCCATGGCTTCCACTCCAGTTTTAGCCTTGCCGAATTTCACCAAACCATTTTCTATAGAATGCGATGCTTCTGGCCGGGGAATCAGAGCAGTCCTCATGCAAGAGGACCATCCAATCGCTTATATTAGCAAAGCCTTATCTGGAAAAAACTTAGCCATGTCCACATACGATAAAGAAATGCTTGCTATTGTCTTTGCCATGCAAAAATGGCGTCCGTATCTTATGGGACAACATTTCAAAATTATTACGGACCATCGCAGCCTTAAGAATTTCCATGATCAGCACATTTCCTCTCCGGAACAACAGATGTGGTTGTCTAAACGCTTAGGATTTGATTATGAAATTATTTATAGGAAGGGATCTGAAAATTCAGTTGCGGATGCTTTGTCTCATCGCTTCGAAGACTCACATTTCCATACCATTTCTTCCCCAATATTTTCTCATCTTACCGAAATCAAGCAAGAGTACGAAGCCGACCCAGCCCTGTCACTTCTTATTGACCGTCTTCAGTCATCCCAATCTGTTCTTAATTATTCCTATGATGGCTCCATTTTATGATACAAGGGTCGAATTGTTCTTCCTTCTTCTTCCGTTAAGTGCCAGTACATTTTACAAGAATTTCACGCCTCTCCAACTGGAGGTCATTCGAGATTCTTACGCACTTACAAAAGACTCAAAGCTAGTTTTTACTGGAAAGGGTTAAAAAGGGCTGCTAAATTTTTTGTTGCTGAATGTGATGTATGTCAACGAAACAAGGCTGAAAATGTGCATCCTTCCAGGTTGCTTCAACCTTTGCCCATCTCTGATAAAATTTGGGAAGATATCTCCATGGATTTTATTGATGGTCTTCCACCTTCTAAAGGCAAAACATCTATTTTTGTTGTGGTAGATCGTTTGTCCAAGTACGCTCATTTCAGTGCCTTATCCCATCCTTATACAACCGCTCTTGTCGCTAAAATTTTTGTGCGGGATGTTGCTAAATTGCACGAAATGCCTCACACCATTGTCAGCGACCGTGATCCTATATTTCTTAGTCAATTTTGGGAGGAATTCTTTCAATTACAGGGCAGTTCTTTATGCCGCAGCTTTGCTTATCATCCTCAAACGGATGGCCAAACCGAAGTCGTTAATCGCTCATTGGAAGGATATTTGCGATGTTTTGCTAGTCACCAGCCTTCTACATGGACTAACTAGTTGCCTTAGGCTGAATGGTGGTATAATACTACATTCCATTCTGCTATCCAACTGACCCCCTTTGAAGCAGTCTATGGTCGGCGCCCCCTTGAATCGAATCTTATTTGCCTGGCACAACTCATGTTCATGCTGTTGACTTGGCTCTCCGCGATAGGGATTTGATTTTACGTCTTCTTAAAGAAAATTTGGAAGCTGCTCAGTCACGAATGAAGCTTTTTGCTGACAAAAAACGTACAGAACGAGTATTTGCTGAAGGGGATTGGGTGTATCTTCGTCTTCAACCTTATCGGCAGTCCACTTTGCATCCTAATGGTACTCATAAGTTATCTCCGTGTTATTATGGTCCTTTCCGGATTCTTTCTCGCATTGGCACTGTGGCTTACAAATTGGATCTGCTAGCTACAAGCAAGGTTCATCCTGTTTTTCATGTTTCATGCTTAAAGAGGAAACTTGGGGCTCATACACCATCACAACAGCTTCCTGATTCTCCTTATGTTGTTGCTTGGGAATGGCAGCCCTTGGCCATTTTGGATTGTGGAATTTTCAAACGCAACAATCACCCTGTTACTAAGCTCCTTGTTCAGTGGTAAGGTCAGTCTAAGGAGGAGGCTACTTGGGAGGAATGTTCTGAGTTCGCGGCCCGTTTTCCTTTTTTCCAGCTTGCGGACAAGCTGCCTTCTTAGGGGGAGGGGATGTTAGAATCCTAGTCTTAGATCTGCATTATTTCATTTTCCGTTAAGGATTAGTTATTAAGTTATTAGGAATTATTATTTTCGTAGGATCACTTTGGCTTGTATAAGGAACTGTTGCTACTTTAATAAATAATAAGAATTGCTTCTAAAACTCTCGTTTCCCCTCTGGCCACTTCTTCTCATTATTCTTCTCATCAATTTGTCGCTTCTAAACTGCTATCTCAAAGTAGTAGCCTAACACACGCCAACTTCAATCTTCACCTATGCACCACACCAACAACTTCACCCATGCCATCAATGTCACAAACACTTCAATTTTCACTCACCATCACCAACACAACAAGAAAACCACAACATAAAAGAAGAATAGAAAATAGAACATGCTTCAAAATCTAGGGTTTTTGAACTAACCTTTAATTTCAGATTTTAACCGAAATTTTGGTGATATTGGCTATCGAGGATGGACTTCGGGAAGTCTCCAGCGATGAGTGACCACCTTGAGAGAAAAATCGTTGGTTAGAGAGAGAGAGAGAGAGATGAAGCTTGGTGAGAATGGGAGGGGTATTTTTTTCACTTGAGAAGGTTTTTGACTAATGTTGACAGGAAAAAATTTAGAGGGTTAAATGTGAAAATTACAAAAAAATTTAGGTTATTTTTGTAAATTTCCCCATACTTTTTATGCACGTTTTCTAATTTACCCTCAGTTAAGATCAACCCACAACTGGCATTGCTGCATCTTCACGTCATCCCCAATCTGCTGCCACTACAAGAAAAAGTATCTACTATGACAGTCCTCTGTGTGACAGTTTTTGGTCTGGAGGCCTACAACAATAGAATCGTGATAGATTTATTTTCTGTCATACACTTATGACATATTTGTGATAGAAATATCGTTTATCAAGAAATTATGATATATTGGTGATATAAATATCATATATCAAGAAATTATGATAGACTAGTGATAAATTATTTGACTATCAAGAATGAAAGACTGATTTTTTATGTTGACTTTAATTGCGCGGGTTTGACTTAATTTTTAAAAATATTATATTACTAAAATAGAAGTGAAACGATGTCGTCTCAGTTGTATGTTTCGCAAGTTTGAGGATAACAGACGTAAATAACAAAAAACAATTAATAAAACGTTGCGTTTTGTTAAGGGGGGAAACATTTTTGTGAGAAAAGAGGGAAATTTTTTTCTAAGTGTTCAGAAAATTTGCAAGCGTTATTGTGGAATCTCAAAATCGATTAGCACACTTGGAGCAAACCCTCAAAGGCCAGCCATAGCAAACTAACGACACCCAAACACCCATAGTTTCAAAATCATTCTGGTTGTTTCACTGAATCATCTCTCTTTGCTGGGACGAAGTCAGTGCTAATCGAAACCCAAATTGGAATGAGAACAACATCCAGGGTACTTTTATTGACTGAAAGAAACCCAATCGCTTACCGTGAAAGAAGACCCAAATCGTTGTTGCCGAAGTTGAAACCCTAGGCTTGACGGTGAATTGAAGCTTCACGGCCACTGGTGAGTCATTGCTGCATTTGCATGTATTTAATTTTGACTATTTATTGAACTTTTATGTAAAGTAGTAAATAATTTGTAAAAAATTGAAATGTATTTGCATGTATTGCATATATTGCATATATTTCGGTAATCAATTTACTAAATAATTTCCTAGGAAGATATAATGTTGTTAATTTTGAGTTCTGTTTTGAGTTGTAATCGTGCATTGCATAATGCTGTTAATTTTTTTTTATTCTAGGTAATTCTGAATTATATTCATGTGTTTGTGTGTGAATTTTTTTTCTAGCTATTTCTGATATTGAAGCTTCGTTAAGTTAAATGAGTGTTTGTGTATGAAGATGGTGATATTGGCCTGAAATGTCTATAACAAAGCCTGAGGAGGGACTTTTAGTAACTGATTCTGTTATGTAAAATTGAGGGATTCTCACATCTCATTGTCATCTACCTATGCATGTGGTGTTGTAGCTATTTTGCATCTGGTGGTATTATTGTTACTGTTGTTGTCTTGAGTCGTAACATTTGCGTGTCAAATATAAATAGTTGTGATTGCTGCATAAACGTGACAGTTCGATGTTCTTGATTTGTTGAAGGCATTGTATTAAGGTACTTGAAGCTTTTCTTTGTGTTTGCTTTCATTTTTGTTCTACTGATGTATATTATTTGAAGTTGTAGTTTATTATTTCTTCTTAGGCTTACTCATATGATTAATGTAATTTATTGGTAACTTTTTAGCCCTCTTGAATCCAAGTTTTGGAATTTTATCAACTGATCATTCAAAATATATTTCAGTAATCAATATTGTTGCTGGATTTGTACCTGGAATTGGATATAACAGCAGATTGTTGTGTTTAATTTGGTAAGTTCCATTTCTTATCCTCTATTATTTGACGTAGATTGAAGTTGTTATACACTTGCTTAAAATTTACATATCTTTAAATTTATAATTATGATACTATGTAATGTGTTTGTTGTGGGGTCTGTCTTATTTATTATATTTATAGTATAGTAGGAGAGTGAACTTTTGAAAAGTATGAAATTCAGTTTATCAGCTTTCTTGTTTGCTATATTTGTAATTTTAAAATTTGTTTAGTTCACATGGTGTTATAACATTAGACAAATATTCTAAGTATGTACATTCTTTCTTTGTTTTATGTATATGTCAGGAACATTAATTATTAAGCCCGAAATGGATAAATCTTGGATTCAATGTAATCGACTGTCGACAGAATATGAAGAGGGTGTCCAGAAATTTATAAATTTTGCTATAAAAAATGTTGCAGGGAGTAGCGTCATTAGGTGTCCATGCGTTGATTGTGGGAATTTATCATTTGAAACACCTACAACTGTAAAAGATCATTTATATATGCATGGTTTTGATGTGAAATACGACAATTGGTTTTGGCACGGGGAAGAGATTCGTAAGAGTTCTTCTCCTCAAAGAGAAAACCATTTTCAGCAACAAAATATAGAGTTTGACAATGGTAATGAGTTAGAAATGGTTAATGATGCTTATAAGGGTTGTTGTGGGGACCCTAAGGCATTCAAAGAGTTGCTAGAACAGGCTGAGAAACCCTTGTACCTAGGATGCACAAAATTTACTAAGTTATCCTTTTTAGTGAAATTGTTCAATGTGAAGGGTAGATTTGGGTGGTCTGACAGTAGCGTTTCTGCATTGTTGAGTGTTTTAGCAGATGCTTTCCCTAAAAATAATGAAATTCCAACCTCTATGTATGAGGCCAAAAAGACAATGTCAGCTTTGGGCTTAGAATATGTTAAAATTCATGCTTGCCCAAACGATTGCATACTCTACAGAAAAGAGTATGAAGGTCTTTTGGAATGTCCTACTTGTGGGTTATGTAGATGGAAGAAAAAGGATGGTACTATAGACCAATATAGGAAAGGGGTTCCTGCAAAAACTTTATGGTATTTTCCTCCTATACCTAGGTTTAAGCGCATGTTTCAGTCATCCGAAACTGCTAGGGACTTGACTTGGCATGCAAATGAGAGGATGGTTGATGGTAAACTCCGACATCCGGCTGACTCACCATCTTGGAAGTTAGTAGATGAGAAATGGCCGATCTTTGCATCCGATCCTAGAAACCTTCGCCTAGCTCTATCAGCTGATGGAATCAATCCACATAGCTCTCTTAGTAGTACATATAGCTGCTGGCCAATAATTCTTATTACTTATAATCTTCCACCATGGTTGTGCATGAAACGAAAATTCATGATGTTGTCCCTCTTGATTTCTGGTCCTCAACAACCGGGTTTAGATATTGATGTGTATTTGCAACCTCTTATTGAGGATTTGCAAACTTTATGGGATGTTGGGGTGGAGGCATATGATGCCTACAAAAATGAGTACTTTAATTTGCGGGCTGTATTACTATGGACAATAAATGACTTCCCGGCATACGGAAATTTAGCAGGATGTACTGTTAAAGGATATTATGCCTACCCATATTGTGGTGTAGAAACACCAAAATGTAGACTTAAACATAGTGGAAAAAATGTATACATTGGGCATCGGCTTTGGCTTCCTCATGGTCATAAATTTCGGTTCCAAGCAAAAGCCTTTGACAATAGTGTGTGTGATGAAACCCCTCCAAAATTGTTAAACGGGGAGGAAATTTTCCAGTTGGTCGACTCTATTGATAATAGATGGGGGAAAAGCAACAGTAAAAAGCGTAAAAGTGCGAACAATAATGATCTCGCGTGGTGGAAGAAGAAATCTATATTTTATAATTTAGAGTATTGGAAGCACTTGCTTGTGCGGCATCAATTAGATGTTATGCACATTGAAAAGAATGTGTGTGAGAACATCTACGGTACACTGCTACATATTCCTGGAAAGTCCAAAGATGGACTGAAGTCGAGGATGGATCTCTTGGAAATGAAAATTAGGCCCACCTTAGCACCACAAGTTAAAGGAAACAACAATCGTACATGGCTTCCTCCTGCTTGCCACACCTTAACTAAGGAGGAAAAAGCAAGATTCTGTGCAGCTTTGAAAAGTATCAAGGTTCCTACTGGATACTCTTCAAATATTAGGAATCTTGTTTCAAAAAAGGACTTTAAACTCCAGGGTCTTAAGTCTCATGACTGTCATGTTCTTATGCAACAACTTTTGCCAATTGCCGTAAGGTGTGTGCTGCCCAAACATGTCAAAGAAGCTATCATTAGGTTTTGTTTCTTCTTTAATTCGTTGTGTGGGACTGTGATTGACGTGACAATGCTAGATGAATTGGAGAAAAACATCGTAGAGACTTTGTGCTTGCTTGAAAAATGTTTTCCCCCTTCTTTTTTTGACATAATGGTTCATCTTACTATTCACTTAGTGAGTGAAGTTAGACAATGTGGTCCCGTATATTTTCGGTGGATGTATCCTTTTGAGCGATACATGAAAACTCTAAAAGGCTATGTTCGAAACCGTAACTGTCCTGAGGGTTGCATAGCGGAGAGTTATATTGCCGAGGAAGCATTAGAATTTTGTGCAGAATACTTGGAAAACATGCCCACAATTGGGGTTCCACCTGGACATGTGCAGAATTTAGAAATTGACAAGCCCATGAGTGGTGGACAAATGGTGGAAGTTGATCGAACTTCATTAGATCAAGCACACTTGTATGTTTTGCATAACACTGAGGAAGTTCAGCCTTATATAAGGTGATGTTATCTAACTTGTGTTATTTTAGCTTTATATTTGTCAGGTTTTGGTAGTTTAGGAACCTGAAAATTTTATCCTTTTAACTGATTTTTAGAGAGCATGAGGATTGGTTACAACTTTGCCATCCACGAAAAAATGAGAAGTGGTTGCAAGATGAACACAACCGAACATTTGCAGATTGGCTAACAGATAAGGTTTTGATAACATTAGTTTAATTAATTCCTTTTTTCCTTTCTGTTTCGGTTTGTGCTTGTTTAACATTATATTCCTATTGATTAATAATAGGTAAATATGTTGATAGAGAACGGTGACGTTGTTACTCAAACAATCCGTTGGTTATCCCAAGGGCCTCGTCCTTATGTTTTCCAACATCCTGGATATGACATAAATGGTTTTCACTTTGTTACAAGAGATCGAGACTTAAATAGAGTTACTCAAAATAGTGGAGTGTCATTGGTTGCACAAACAATTTCAGTCGCAAGTTCAAAAGATAAAAATCCTGTCACTTCTAACATCACATACTATGGAGTGATTAGAGAGATTTGGGATCTAGATTATGTTATCTTTAGAATTCCAATAATGAAGTGTGACTGGGTACATACCAGAGGTGGTGTTATGAAGGATAGACTCAGATTTACTTTGGTAGACTTGCAACGAATGGGTCATAAATCTGATCCATTTATTTTAGTTTCTCAAGCCAACCAAGTTTTTTATGTACCTGATCAGCTTGATAAGAAGTGGTCAGTTGTATGCCAAATGCCTAGAAGAGGTAAACCCACACAAAGAAGCGAAGATGCAGTGGAATACCCTTCGTTGACTACTGAATTTCCAAGTGC
This sequence comes from Citrus x clementina, assembly GCF_000493195.1. Classification (NCBI taxonomy): domain Eukaryota; kingdom Viridiplantae; phylum Streptophyta; class Magnoliopsida; order Sapindales; family Rutaceae; genus Citrus; species Citrus x clementina. Next base: position 16,068,890 of record NW_006262022.1, read on the forward strand.
TGATAACATAAACTCTATTGACGATGATTCTGAAATGTACGCACGAGACAGCAAAGAGGGAATTTGGATTGGACCTTGAATATCGTTTCTGTGTTTGTTTGCATGAGCTGTTTGTTGAGTCCTTCTCAAAATGATATATGTTAAGGTTAATACAAGAAGTATTTATGGTATCTATTATTATTTTATTTTATATTTTTTGGCAGTTTTTATATGGTAGTGTATTCTCATCATTTGATTTTGTTCTGCAGTTGTGATATTCATCATGGATAAGGGAAAAAATGTCCCTGAGAGTTCTTCACCTGAGCAATCTGATGCCCATTTCGATGAGTTTTTAGATGAACAAAATGATGGATTTGTTGGTGAGGAATCAGAGTACCATGAGGCACTTATCCGCGAAGAATATGATCCTGAAACGCCCCTGGCCGATCATGTCCCTGATCTTGATGAGTTTGGAGATGGGAACGAGGATGAACCTGAGAGCAGCAGTAAGCGAAGCAGAGGTGGCACTGTTGGGTCAGAACAAAACAAAAAGAGGAAAAGAAGTGGAAGGTTTGTGGTTAAATACAACAGCCTTGGTGTTCCAGTTGGTGAAGAAGCCATTGAGCTGGCTACGTATATTGGTGTTTTGGCTCGTACATCAATTCCAATCCTCTACAACGATTGGCGTAGAGTTCCAGATGATACGAAGGAGCGTCTATGGGAGTCTGTTAAGGTATAAAATAATTTCCTTTAGACGATTACTCTAGTTTTATTGTGGCTGGAAAAATCTCACATTTTCATAATGAAACTTGAAGGTGTCCTTCGTGGTTCATCCTCGAAGTAGGAAGCAAGTACTACAAGCCATCGGAGCTGCATTTCGGAACTTTAAGTACACTCTAATGAGGAACTATGTTTTACCATTTGTTAATGACCGTAAAAGGCTTTTCAAGCCACCAGCACGGTACAGCACGATTGTTAAGGAAAGTTGGATTAAGTTTGTAAAGGAAAGACTATCTGAAAAATTTCAAGTGAGTGTCTTAATTCAAGTGTTAATAATATATCAATGCTTATGACATTTTTCCTTATGGGTTTATCCATTGTTTGTTTGGTTGTTTTAAGCAGAAAGTTAGTGGTGTGAATAAACTTAGGCGGGCACAAAACAAGTTTAATCATCGCCTAAGTAGAAAAGGTTACGTTGGGTTAATGCAGGAAGTGGTATGTACTGTGAGTTAGTTGCTAACATTTTACTGTTGTTTGGTTAATGCAAATAATGATTGTTACTAACATTTTAACTTTTTATTAACTTTTTTACAGTGCTCAGAAACAGGCCTTACTGAAGAAGAAGTGGACAGGAGTGTTCTTTGGAAGAGAGCTCGGCAAATGAAAAACGGAGGATACCACCCTGATGTTGAACCAGTTATTAAAAAAATCGTAAGAAAGTTTTTGCTTACTACTGTAATTCTATTTGTGATTACTTATACTTTGATAACATTGGCTTACTTAATTCATTTGTGTGGTAGGATAAATTGGAGATGGAAGCTAAGAAAGGAAAGATGCGGTCATCCGGAAAAAATGATATTCTCGCACAATCTTTAGGAAAAGCTCCAAAATGTGGTCATATGCAAGGAGTGGGCAAGTTTGTGACCCCGTCTCTGTATTTTCAAACTTACCAGAGGCCTGCTGATAGAGACAGGCAAAGAGAGGACCGTCTATGGAGGGAATCAATTAATCGGCAGTTGGAAGAAATGAGAAATGAACTAAGAAAAACACCTCGTCATTCAGATATAGCAAGTTCCAGCTACCCTCGCGTGCCTGGTGAAAACAATAATGTTGTTGGAGATGATGGCATAGAGTCTGTTCAAGCTGAAGCAGTTGCTGAAACAACAAAGGTCAGTTTGTTTACTATTTTTCTTATTATTTCTAGATTTAGTCTTTTGCTGGATAAGGGTTGTTGTAGTTACTGTTCTTACATGTTATTTGTGGATTTAGTTTGCTGTATGTTTACTATTTATACATATGTTCTTTCTGGGGTGTCATTTGATACTGTTAACTACTTTGTAAGAGAAATTTAGAGTATTTAGAAACTATTTATGCCAATCACACTGAACAATTATGTTTGTAACAGCCTGATCATTTGAAAAAAAAGAAGCAAGGGACACCTAAGAAAGAGACAGACATAGCAAACAAAAACAAGAATACACCTGCCAAAAAATTCTCTGTCATTGCAAGAAAGAGTCCAAGATTGAACCCAACTGAAATCCCAGTGGAGATGCCTGATGATTTGTTACAGGGAAAAAAAAATAGCAATCCTAAACATCAAGGCACAAAAAAACATTTGAACTTTGAATCAGCAGAACAACATAATGATATAATAGAGATAGGACATACAGATGTTGTAAAACAGACCAAGGACGAGGGCAAAAAAGTTGCAGTGAAGCCTTTGCCAACAAGGAGGAACACAAGGCATGCAGGAGGAGTACAACGAAACAAGATTCCGTTGCTGCAGTTGTTTGGCACAATGTGTGAAGCTAAGATGTCAGACCAAGAATGGATTCCATATCTACTGGATGATGGTGTTTTCCATTTGGAAGGGATTAGAGCTCATATTGGAAGGCGTGACTGTAGTGCAGTTCTGTCAATGGATGCTATAGGAGTAAACGTAATCGAAGTCTATATTGCGTAAGTGATTCATAATCATTCTAGTTTTATGTGTACTTTATATGGGAGTCCCAATTAATGGACTTTAACATTGTTTGTCTATTGTTTATCAGGATGTTGTATGCTTCCATTCTCCCTGGGAAAAGAGGAGTGAAACCATTTGGATTCATTCGTCCAGGTCTGGTTTCACTAGGCGAAGAACGTAATCCTACTGCATCATTTGACCTTAGGGCACGTGGAGTTTGTGATCGATTGAAAAAAGCAAAGAAGGGACAATTCATCTTTATGCCTTATAATCCCTAGTATGCTCCTTTAATACTTTTCAACTCATATTAATTTCTTTTCTTGCCTTAATTTACTGAAATTGCTACCTTACTGTTCTTTCTTTTATTATAGTTATCATTGGGTGCTGGTCATCTTTGATGTGTTGAAAAAAGAAGTTTATTATCTCGATTCTTATGGGGGAGATCCTGATGATGATTTAAAAGAGCTCATTAAAGTGTATGTTCAATTTTTTTTATTACCATTGTCAATATAAAATTACTTTTACATAATTTACAGATACTTTGTTACAATTTTTTTTTTGTATACAGCTCTATGACAATGTTTATAGCACAAGAGGGTAAGGAGAAATGGAATTATAATAAGATGGTCAGATCCGTAAAGGTTTGAACTATTACCTTAACTATAATTATATATTACCATGCTTAATTGTTATTAAAATGAACTGTACAATTGCTGATTGTGAACAGGTCCCACAGCAACCAGCAAGTTCAGTCGTGTGTGGATTTTACGTCATGAGATTCATGAAAGACTTAATTAATGACTTCTCTTTACTAATGAACAATGTGAGTTCCTTGATCATAATTTGCTTCATAAAAAAGAACATGTCCTGTTTCAAAGTTTCACTAAATATTTATTTTTCATAAATAGTTCAACGGAAAGACAACATATTCTGATGCTGAATTAGATGAAGTCCGTATTGAGTGGGCAAACCATTTTTCTGGAGTACTTGCTGTTATGTGAGGTAACCCTTACCTATTATGTTGTTATTGTGAGTTCATTGATGAAATATATTTTACTTGGGCAGTTATCTAGCTTATTATACTTCTATGTTGGATTATGATGAAGATGGTGGGTACTGCTGGAGTTCGCTAGTTTTTTTCTTTGTTTGGAAAATAGCTCCTGGATATTGATGCAATTTTACACATTTCGGTTGTTCTTAGGTTGGATTTTCACGTTTGGGAACTGCTGGCCTTGTCTGATCAGTATTTTTGGCTCCTCTTATGTTGCTGGAAGTGTTGCTGGAAATGTTGCTGGAAATGAACTATGTTGTTGCCTTTGTTCATGTTGGTAGAAATGACTCTGTTGTTTGGCTTCCTTATGCTACTGGAATTGAACTGATCATTGTTAATTTGTGTTGTACATGCTGCTGGAATTTAGTTCTTAGGTTGTTACAATACTCTTCTTCTATTTATGTTGGATTTGTCACTCTCAAATTTGATTAAATTATGTTTGCTCACAATTATGAAATCTTAGTCAATGTTATCCATTTCATTTTCTTTGTCAGTTAATTTTTAATTGCAATATTAATTTTAATAATCTAATTAATTAGCTAATTTATGAAATATTAATTTCTACTAAATCAATTGCAGGATTGTTATTAAAATGATAATAATTTCATGGTGCAAAAAAAATACCCCTTTTTTATTAATTATAATTTCAATTTTTGATTTAATTGAAAAAATTCATTTAATTATAATTTGCATTTCGCGCCAAATTTGATTTTCCCGCCAAAAATTCAAAATATGGCGCACAAATTTAAAAAAAAAGGGGCCAAATTCAAATTTATTATATTCCTCTCTAAATAAAGTTATGACAGTTATGTGACTAAAAATATTTATCACAGATTATGACTGGTATTATTCTGTCATCAATTCTTGATGGTGGCTACAATGACGGTATGAACAACCGTCATCCACCCCCTACTATGACAGATTTTGCCTTTCATGGTAGGCACTTTTTCTTGTAGTGTGCTTTCACTGAATAGAGGTGTTTTCATAGCATCTATACACTATACCTGATTATAGGGTCTGGGCCTGGGGTTTACTATTATTAGAGTTATATGCTTAGGGTTTAAATATTAAGATTACTTGGTGAATTGCTGAGTGCTTATCAATCGACCATTCTCTTGTTTTGTTTGTTCCTGTAGGTCGATTCACGATGTCATCTTCGCTTTGTAGTCCACAATAGAGCAGATAGTTGCTTTGTTTATTTTGTAGGCAGAGGCTCACCTTTATATTTTTTTTTTCGAATTTAATGCTATGTTCTACGGAGATTCAATGACATTAGTTATCTGTGCAAGCCTGGAATCTCTCAAAAGGTGAATATCTCGATCCTATTACTTATTTATTTGTTTGTTTGATATAGCATCAGTTGTGGTTGTTTAAAATGTATATGCTGCATTATCTCTTTTAGAATGAAACAAATTGTTTATTAGTTTGTACGCAAGGTAATAAAAACTCAGTTGATTCAATTACAAATTAAGAACTCATATCTCCTCAGGTTTCATGGTTTTTGTTTCATCTTTCTTTTATCGTTAGTGTCAAGTAAGAAACACAAGTGCCAATTTTTTATGTGATTTGGAAATAATAAGTGCCCTTTGTGCAGGTCAACTAATACGTGTCTCTTTAGTATTGTTCTATGGTCTTGTTCACCGTGAGAATGTGATCCCATCGCTGTGTAAAGCCTCTGCATTTGCCAAGTCTCTTCATTTCCAGCCAAGTTATAGGGAACTATCAATACCTGTTGGAATTTTGATCGATTCTCGTGCTGATATTAGAAAATGGCTGCATGTTAGATACATGACAAATGCATCAGTTGGGGTCAAGGCAAATGGTGAGACTGTAAGGTTTTCACTCAATAAGCAATGTGATGGAAATAGGTTGCTGATGGAAGAAAAGAAGGGGACTAAAATAGTGAAGATGTCGAAGAAGGCCAAGAGGAACGAACTCAGGTTCTATCGTCTTAAGGCTAAAAAGAAGATTAATTCTCCAAATCCAGAAGTTAGGATCAAATACAAACTTGAGAAGGTTGGCAAGTTATTCAGATTTATGTTCTGCTGAAAACATTAGAATTACCACTTGGGTCTCAACATTACCCAATGTATATTAACATGATTTAGCTACTGCTGCTCCAGTATATCTTTGAATTATCATTTTCATTTTTTTGGTTGTTGTTTGGGGGTAGATTTTTGCGTCCGGCCTCTGAATGAATCATGGAAGTTTGTTTCTTGTGAAGGATAGCTTGTAATTTATTTCTTGAAACTGAAAGTACTTCAACATTTTTTTCACTCTTTCTTTTTTTGTATGTTGGAAAAAGAGGAACATATATTCTGATCTTATTGCGGGTTTGAGCTTTCTCATTGACCTCACTAATTAATTTATTCATTTAGATTTCTTTAGTTTGATTTATTTTTGTGTTAGTACACCATATAATTATTAGTTTTACCTTTTTCATTCTTCTATAAACTTTTTCAGGCAAAACGTAAGGAAGCATGGCTCATTGAGAATTTGACCAAATTCGAGCTTACGAAAGCCCCGGCTGAAGCATATGATCCTGAAATTTTAACCGACGAAGAGAGGCACTACTTAAAACGTACCGATGAGAAAAAGAAGAATTATGTCCAAGTTGGAAGACGGGGAATATTTGGAGGTGCTGTTCTTAATATGCATCTTCATTGGAAGAAGCATGAAACTGTGAAGGTTGTTTCCAAACCTTGCGAGCCAGGGAAAATTCATGAGTATGCTGAAGTGCTTGCTCAACTGAGCAAAGGCATTGTGATTGACATCAATCCGAGCAATACTATAATATTTTATCGTGGAAAGAACTATGTGTAGCCAGAAGTTATTTCCCCTCCAGATACCTTATCTAAGAACAAGGTAAATTTCTTCTTTTTCTTGTGGATAGTCTTTATCTATTTACTTGCTGTATTTTTTATGTTTACTCGTCCTTTTTATCTATGGTCTTGGAGCTGTTAATTTTCATTTTTCTTCTAGATTATAGTTTGATTGTAATACCTTCGAAGGTTTAATTGTAAGACACCAATTTTTATACTGAACAGAGCTGCATCATTATAAGGATTCCTATTGGATAGCAATAGCACAATTTTCCAGTCAAAGAAAGACGTGAAAAACGTTTGTGCTGATAAATCAATACTTGTAAAAACTTAGCTCCTGAACACAAAGTTGCATACTTTCTTTCTTTTTTCTTTTTTTTCCCCCTCCTCGTTGGGTTAGGTAGGGCATTCTTTTTGGCAGTTTGTCCTTTTTCGCTTATTCTCTTTTGTCTCTGCCCCATTTGTCATGAAAATAAAATAGATGATTGAAAGATTCTTGTTTTACAACTTGCTTTATCAAATGAACATAGGCCTCGTTACTACTATGGAAAAGAAGGTATAACTATGAAATAAAAGTTGATAATGTATAGTGAACATGATTTTTAATAATTTTGACAAAGAAAATAAAGATATCATAGTTTTTCATCATACAAGTGTGAGATTAAATTAACTTAGCTTCCAAGTTACAATAGCTAGTATTTACCAAATACTTTAGGGTGCGTGTGGCACATTGTATTGTACTACGTTGTATTGCATTATGTTGTATTGTATTATCACTGTATTATAACAATCTGTACAATATTTGGTGCCACACCGTACTGTATTAATTTTTTTTGTGATTAATTTAAATTATATATTATATTAGTATATTTAAATTGTATTAATATTTTATATTATTATAATTTTAAATTAATATTATTCAAATTTATTCATATTCAAATATTTATTATTAGTTATAGTAAATTATAAATTTTTTAATAAATTATGATGTAAAAATAAAAAAATAAAAATATTATATTATAAAACAAAAGCAAAAAAAAAAAAACCTTTAACCCATTCCCATGTTCTTCCAAATGTAGCACTAGCATTAATTTAATGTGAGCAGTATTTGAATACCCCATAATGCAATGCACCAAACATATCCTTAGTGAAGTTATAGCTGTCCAACCTCAATACCAAATAGGGCCTTAATAGTGAAAGCAGTAGATTGGTAGAAAACTGTGATTTCTATTGGATATTTGTGTCTTCACATGAGGCGGGAACATATTTGGGTGTCTATTAAAGCCTATGTAGGTGAAGCCAATTTCTCTGTAGTTGTGCTCTAATTACAAATTAATGCTGAGTGAATATGAAAGAACAGAGGGAACGCTGAGAAAGAGCGGAGAGATAGAAACTATAGGAAAAGGTAAGAATTAAAAAGCAGAGATAATCATGGAAAACTAAGTGAGAAAGTCAATATGTATTGGTCCATAATTATCAAGTCTACCTGTAAAAATCCAATCGTCCCCAGTATAATTTTAGATACTAATAGAAAATGAAAAGCAAATCATTAAATAATTCAAGTCAAATGTATTCTTTTAGTCATTAGTGTTTGGAATTTGAGAATACGAAGTTAATTCAAGTCCCAAAAATCTCGAGTCTTATTTCTTAAATAGTCCTAAATTGCATGCTATTTTCCTACATTGCTAGGCCAATAATTGGGCATCTATGAGTGCATATAAGTTAGTTTAATTAGACCCCTACCCACATACTAGGGATGGGTAGTTATAACCCCTATACAAGGTTAGAATTAGTTATAACTTTCTATTTCAAAACCCTATCCCAATTTAGGTGTATAAAGAAAAAGGATGAATCTTGAAAATCGTGAGAAACTGAAGCCCCCGGTGAAGTAAGAAAATGAACTCTATCTCGCATCCACACTTTTCTCCTTAAAAATGTGAACATTTCCTTCCTCCCATCTTACCCAAAACAGTGCTTCCCCCTGCACATTTACAAAGAATTTTAGCCTTTTTCACTCTACCAAAAGCTAAGGGATTCTCCATAATAAGGGAATCACAAGAACCCAGAATGACCCATAAAAAATTAGGGTGCGTTTGGTAACGTTTTTAGTTTGCTATTTTTTGTTTTGTGAAAAGAAAAATGGATAAAACTTGTTTGGTGGGCTCATTTTTTAGGAAAATTTTACAGTAACTAGAAATGAATCATTTCTGTTCTTTAAAGTTTGTGAAGAAAACTAGAAAACACCATATTGGCGTTCTCAAATTTTTGTTCTCTGCCAGTGGTCTGACAAATTTGATTTTGTATGATCATTGCAATAATTTTCATGGGTCTCACAATAAAGATGTCTTCTTTGCATTATTATAATATATAATAAGAATATAACAAATGTAATATTATTATAAATTGATTTAAATAATCTTAAATATTGTTATGTTATAAATATAATTTATATACACAATCAAAAATACATTATTATTTTAAAAAATAAAATAACTATTTTTGGGAATATTTATAATAAATTAAAAAGTAATATACAAAAAATATAATTTTTAATGACATATTATATTACATTATGATATTTATATAGACACTTTTGTATTTAAATAATAAAAGACCATTTAAAAAATATAGACACTTTATGACAATAACTCAGTAAAAAAAATTTAATGCAACTATAAAAAAATCATTTAATAATAAGTAATTCATTACTCTCTCTCATTGTTCCAACTTTTTAAGACAAACAACCAAACATATTTTCATTGTTTTCATTTTCATATATTATTTTAGAAATAAGTTACCAAACACATTTTTGTTTTCAAAAATATCATGTCAAAAACACAATTTTCCTTCTCTAAAACAGATATAAAAAACATCAATTAGAAAACAATACCAAATGCACCCTTAGCTTCTTTGCACAACTTATACCACAACTTTGAAGCCACGAAATGGTGAAGGAAAAGATGGTTTGAAGTTTCTGCACTTCTTTTACACATCGCACACCAAGAAGGAGAGAGACAAAAATTAGGAAACTTTCTTTGCAACACTTCTTCAAAATTTAATTGTCCTTGTGCCAAGGCCCACAAGAAGACTTGAATTTTAGGGGTAATTCTAACCTTCCAAATCATTTTGAAGTCTAAAAACTCTCTAGCGGGCCAACATATGACTTGCAAGTATACTGTCCAGAGACCTTGTCTTTGCCAACTGATATGCCTTTAACTAACCTGGCTTCAACAGCTCTAGTTATCAATCTGCTCAAACCATCAACCGCTAGGGTAAAAAGAAAGGGAGAGAGAGGATCTCCTTATCTAATTCCTCTAGATGCACCAAACTTTTGTTTAGGCCTTCCATTTATGAAGACTGAGAAGTTACTGATTGTAGGTGGCCCTTTATCCATTGCCTTCGCCCTTTTTCTTGAAAAACAAGATCAACAAATTCCAATCTATGTGATCGTACTCTTTCTCAAAAGTAATTTTGATAACCATCCCCTCTTTTTTCTTCTTTCTGCAATCTTCTACAACTTCATTTGCAACCAAAATAGCATTAAAAATCTGGTGCCCATTAACAAACGCTGACTGGGATGAAGATATAGTTTTGGATGGCACCTCCTTCAAACTCCTTCAATCTCAAAGAGAGAACCTTAACTATTATCTTGTATAGACTTGTCACCAGACTAGTAGGTCGAAAATATGTGATCTTGATGGATTAGGCAGATGAAAGTAGCATTGGTGATTTTATTGATAACCCTTTGTCATAAAAGTCATCAAAACTTTCTTCACATCTTCTTTGATTGTATCCCAACAACTCTAAAAAAAAAGCCAAGGAAAAAACATCTGGACCTGGAGCCCTATCCGGGCAGCATTCAAACACTGCCTTCTTAATTTCATCTTCATCAAATCTTCCCCCCAACTAGCTTGCCTGCTCTTCTTTAATAGGTACCTAATTTAGCCCTTCAATAAGAGGCCTTGAAAATCCTCCATCTGAGTACGAAACAGAAAAATATATGATTATTTTAGCTTTTGTGCCAGTATCATCTTCAATAATGTTTCTTTCCCAAGATTCTAGCTTCAATCTGTGTACCTTTCACGGATTAGACAGAATGCCAGAACAGGAAGCTAACATGTGGACTATAGTTTTCATCATCCACAAGCCCTACTTCCAGTACCCAGAAACATGAGACTACTGGACACAAGACATGGCATATGAATGGAGAACTTACCCTCATCCTTATACCCTCATCCATGATACATCGGTCACCTCCATTCTCAAAGCCTACCTCGTGGAACTTAACAATGTTACTCCACCTCTATTGGACCATCACACACCCTTAAAATAATTCCAAAAACACAAGGCTGTACCCCGGGTTCAAGTTCAAGTCCTAAAGGAATCCTTGTCATGGAACAACGCCCTGATTACACCAACATCTTATTCCAAGACGCTCAGGACCCATGGGAAGATTTTCAGTCCCTTCTCCATACTGAAAATCCCCATTATACCGTCACCAACCCCGACTCTCCTGCTGCCTCTACATCATAGCACATGACTGACGCTGATGAAGACAAATATCAGCAAGCTGAGGCGTATCTAGACTAAAGACATATACGTCGGCACAAGTGCCAATATGAGACAGAGACAGGACACGTGTCATCATCGCGCTATCCATCCACTCTATAATGACAACTTGTCGCCATCACACAACTTTTAATGCAATAAGCCCATGTGTCTCCCGTTTGCTTTGAATGCTTATGTAAAAGTCTTAGTCGGTGTGCTTTACTTTCTGTTTTACTTTGTCTTATGTAAAAGTCATAGTCGGTGTGCTTTACTTTCTAAAAAGGTGTGCTTTCCTTTTCTAAAAGCATGTGCCTATTTGTCGATTATAATCATTCAAGGGGTCCTATCCTTGATGATTTTCTATATAAGGCACCTTATGCTTCAGTTGTAGGCATGAGTTAATCAGAAATAAACATTAAGTTTCCTTACATCATGTTTCTCTAAATCTTTTCTCTCTTCTAGGGCTCAAAGAAATTATTTGGGTTAATAATGATACGCTCGCCTCTCATTTTCTATACTGAGTATGCTCTGCACTTGCCTTAAGCATACCATTTAGGTACGTGACTTGTTATTCGACAGTGCAAACCAGACTAGTGCCTATTCAGGATCACCTCTGGAATTTATGTCATCGGTTTCCCGTCGATATACTCAAATGGGGAATCAGAAAAACCTTTAAAACATTTTTCATCTCGGGCTATACAACCCAAAATAGACTTTCCTTTAGTCTAAAACAGGGTACCAAACCAGATAAGAAAACGATCAAAAGTTTTTTGATGCACAGGATCCTTGCAAAAGGCAAGTGCAGAGCATACTTCCTTAGGTTTCAAAATGAACAAATTTAATTCTTTATTCTTTTTCTTTCTCTAGAGAGCTTCATTTGCAGAGAGAGGAGAGAGGTTTAGAGATTCATGGTGATAAAACACACGAGAGTTTATTGCTTCAAACTTCTATATTCTATCTCTCTTACAAGCGAGGGGAGAATCCTTTATATAGGAGAATTCTCAGAGAAGATAGGACAGGACCCCTATCTTTTTTTCAAGAGTAAAAACAAAAGATACGACAACATGGGTCCTTGAGATCATGACTTCTCAAGTGATCATGACCTGTAGCACACCTTTTTAGAAAGCTAAGCCCACCGATCAAGACTTTTGGACAAATGGACAAAAGATAAAGCAGGCTTACAAAGACTTTTACAACTGGCAAAAACTAAAGCGTAAGGCAAGCCAAGACAAAACCATAAAGTAAAACATTATTACAACAAGACAAACTACTTTATTGAAAGCAACAAGACAAACAACTTTATGGAGAGCGGAGATTCATGTAATCGTCTTCGGATGAGCTTTCGGTTTCATCGGGGTCAGTGTCACGGTTGGATTTTGGGAAAAAGGTCTTGGAGAGCTTTGGATGCTTATAGTGGGGACCACGGCAAGGGGGATAAGGACAATCTCGTCGGTATCCTGGCCTTGGTGATGTTTGAGTGGCTTTGTCAACTTTGGAGGGTGTAGCGGTCGTGTCAGCATTGGGAGGTTGGGATGAGGATCCTAGTTCATTCATGGATGGTTGTGGAAACTATTGGAGATGTTGGCTGAGGGGAAGGAAATCTTCCCAGGGGTCTTGGGAGTCCTGGAAAAGGAAATCAGTGTAGTCTGGCTTTTCTTCTTTGATAATGATTCCTGTGGATTTCGGTTTGGATATGGCGGATGGAGTGGGGATCATGACGAGGTCATGTTGTGGGCCTAAGGAGGTGTGGAAGATATCTTTAAGTGGCGGAGGTTGATGGTTTAATTGACAAAGGTAGTTGTGAAGGACATCTTGGATTTCATTTTCAATGACAGCTAGATGTGGTGCAGTGAACCATTCATATACCTGGTCTTGAGTCCAAAAGAGTTTTGTGTCTGGATGTTGAAAGTATGGCCTGTGAACGATAAAGACTGAGGTAAATATTTGTGCTTCCGAGGCAAGCATACGTTCAAGGTTGTAAATTTCTGACAGTTGTTGGAGCTTCTTTCTCCACCATGGTATTGGGGAGAACCATTCAAATAATGTCCAGGTAAGAGAGGTGGCTTTGTCTGGGTCAAAAAGATGTTCCAATGTGGGAGTAATTGGTAGGACTAACTTAGTGGCATAAAGGACTGTTAGGCACCAGATGTACCGTAACACATCTTCAGTGGTTTCTCTGGATGGATCAAGGGTTAAACCTGTAAGGAACAGATTTTCTGGGTGGAAGGAGGAAAATGGAAAGGGTTCTGTTACAAGGTAGGCTTTCATGAAGAAGCGAAAGAGAGCTTTCTTTGCAAATTCTTGGATGGCAAAGACAGAAGAGAAGTTTTTGTTAAAGGGAAAAGTTTTCTTAGTGAGAGCTTCTGGGGGTAGTGATGTGGCCATGGAGATGATCAGAAAGTGGTATGTAGTGGAAAACAGGGTGAGAGGTTTTTCTGGTTTTGAGAGTCTGGATAGCATATCAGGGATGAGGTTCTGGGATCCCTTTATATGCTTGACCGAAAAGTCATATTTGGAAAACCAATCTTTTAATCTGAGTAACATTTTTTCGGGAACAATTTTACCTTTGAAATTGAGAATATTGGGGAAGGCTGAACTGTCCATACGGATGAGAAAGTGGTGTCCAATCAGATGATACTCAAATTTTTTGATGCCATTCTTTACCGCTAAGATTTCTTTGAACACGCTATGGTAATGCTTCTGTGTGTCAGAAAATTGTCCACTAGCGTAAGCGATAAAGTGTTCTTTTCCATTGATCTTCTCAAGGAGGATGGCACCCCATGAGTCATCACTTGCGTCTGTCTGCAATATGCGCTTTCCATCAGTGATCAACTTTAAAGGAGGCGGATTTTGCGCAATCCACTTGAGAGTAGTGACAGCATTTGTGTGGTCAGCATTCCATTCTAGGGGTTTCTTTTTCAATAAAGCTGAAAGGTGATGAGTGTAGTGATCCACATGTGGGATGAAGTCTCTGATGTAATTGATGATGCCGAGAAACTGTTGAACTTGCTTTTTGGAAAGTTGCTGATCTGGAAAATGAAGCAATTCTTGGGCAATGTGTTTTCCTGGCTGATAATGGCCATCTTTTATGATCATACCAAGGAATTCAATATTATCGGTAGCAATGATGCTTTTCTTGGCCGATAACATAATTCCATTACTTTGGACAATATCATAGAATTAAGTTAACAGCTGACGATGTTCATCATGTGATCCTGAAAAAAGCAAAATATCATCACTATAAATTAATGCATGATGCAGAATAGGCTGAAAGATGTTGACCATGGATTTTTGGAAAATGGATGGGGCAGTTTTGAGGCCAAAGGGTAGGACGGTCCATTGGAAATGGACATTTGGAATACAAAAGGCAGTTTTGTAACGCTCATAGGGTTCAATGCCTAATTGCCAGAAACCTGATTTTAAATCGAACTTTGAAAAGATCTGGGCATTTTTGAGAAAAGTAAACATGCTTTGTCAACAGGGCAAGGGAAACTTGTCATCTTGTAAAAACATGTTTAATGGCTGGTAGTCAATAACTAGGCGTTTCTTGCCTCTGATAATTTCAGAATGCTTTTCAACATAAAAGGCTTGGCAAGCCCATTGAGAATTTGTGGGCTCAATAAGACCTTGGGCTAACAGTTGGGAACATTCTTGTTGGGCTAGGAGTAAATCAGAAGGACTCATTCCTGGGTGAGTAGCTTTGGTTGGGTTAATGTCTTCATTGAGTTTGAAAGGTAACCTAATGAAGAAAGACTTATTTTTCCACAATGGGGTTGGATGGGTGAACTCAAAATGGGACTCTGGACAGAAGCTCAAAAGCTTGTGGGAAATATCCTGGTAGGGTTGAGGGGTTTCAGACAGATTGTAGAGTTTTAGAATGTCTGTGAAAGGCTTGAACATGGACTTGACTAGAATTCCATTGGGAAGGATTTGGAGGTGTTTGATCTGGTGAAGGATGTCAAAACCTAACAAGAGATCCTTATTAGGAAGGGTTGAACCAATAACTTTGGTCCAAATGACACAATTTGGGAAGATTTGGATACCAATGGGTTTTTTGGTAATCAAAGTGGTGGTGAAGAGTTTTCCATTGACAGTTTTGAAATGTTCTTCATAGTCTGTCCAGTATTCTGGTGGAAGAAGATGTGGGTTTAACATGCTGCGTCGGGTACCAGTGTCGATGAGACCAATTGCTGGAATGGGCCTTTGAAACTTTGAGGGCAAGATTTGGAGTTTGATGGATGGTATAGGAATAGTAGTGTCAAGGGACAGTAACTGTTGGTGGAAAATGAGTTGGGACTGATCACTGTCTGAATCATCAGAGGAGTTCTGCAGTGCGAACACTGTTTCATCATTGGGTTCATCTTGTTCAGAGAAATAGAATTCCAGTTCATCCTTTTCTGGAGAGTAATCTGTAGTTGCTTGAAGATGCTCAACTAACCGAATAGATTTTTCTCGCTTGTTGGGACATTCTTTAGCATAATGACCTTTTTTCTTGCAGATGAAACATCTACTTGATTTTCTCCGTTTAAAGTCTCTGGAAGAAGATGACTTCTTTCGGAAGAATCTGTAAGGCTTTCTGGATCGGCGAGGTCTGGTTGAAAATTCTGGATTTCTAAATTTCTTAAAATGCCTTTTCTTTTTAGGACTACAATCACAATCCTTTTTCTTTTTGCATTTGATCTGTAAATAAGGCTTTTTGCAAGCACTCCGAAATGGTTCTTTGAAAAACTGTTTCTGCTCGCAGAGTTTATCGAGACAAGTTTTGGCAAGCTGGAAGATTTTGCCAAGGGAGATGTTGTCAAGGGAAAGATTGGATGCTGTGAGTTGTCGCTGGATGTCGGGTTGGAGTTCATCTGGAAGAGAGGCTAGAAAGACATGCTTTAATGTCGGTTCATTGAATCCATTAAGCTTATAAAATAGCAAAGACATCCACTTGTAATGGAAGTCAAGATCCTTAGCATTAAGGGAACAACATTTCATGTTGAGATAGTCTCGTCATGCAGCTTCAAAGACTGCAGAGGGGTCTCCAAGGAATTGATCATGGATAACTGCACGGGCACTTGAGACTTCTGGTAATTGAACAAACTGCAATTGTCTGTAGTTGCCTAAAGAATCAAACCAATCTCTTAGGGCACCCGTAAAACGAGTAGCAAACTCTCTAAGGACTGATTGAGTTGTGGCTCCTGGACGTAGTATTTGAAGGTCAATCCAGGCAAACATTTCATTAAGGCGATCACGCCATTTATGAGATGGAAGATCATCAAATGTGAACCATGGGCCATTTGAAGATTTTTGACTAGGTGAACTGGTATGGGCTTGAGCTGGAGGGGGTTGGTTTGTGGCAGAGGATTCAGGCATTTCTTCTTCAACTTCTGAGGGAATATCAACATATGGTTCTGTATGGGAAGTTTGGCCTTGAGGAGGTTGATCAGGTTGGGCCATCAAGATTCTGGTGATATCAGCATAGGACTTTTCAGAATCACTAGTGGATACTGAGGATTCTGTGTCAGTCTCAGTATGGCTATCAGAGACAGCTAGATTTAAATCGGAAGTTGGGTCATCTGTAGTAGAAGAGTGGGCGACTGTATAGGCACTAAACTGGTGCATTGGTTGTTTATCTTTGGATTGAGATGGTGGTTGGGATTCAGTTGGTGGAGGAGGTACCGGTGGCGATGCCGGAGTATGACCAGGAGAGTGTTGGCCAGGGATGGTAATAGATGACTGATGAAATGTAACGGGTCGTGGTTGTGGTTTAGGCTTAGGTAGTGGTGGTAAGGGATTGTCTCTGAAAAGAGTAAGGGTCATGCAGAATAACTTGGAAGGATCATACTGTCTGATGGGTGAAAGCATAGAGGCAAAGGGGTGATAAGTTGGACCTATGGAAGGGATAGGCAGTGACGTGGTAAAAAGGGTAGGTCTTTGTTTTTCGGATTCAATCTGAGCAAGTTCAGCTTTTAAGCGTCTGATCTCCCTTTCCTTTTGGTCAAATTCTGGGCCATAATAGCGCTGGGCAAGCATAGCTCGTAACTCAGAATCGAGTTGGGTAACTCGGGACTAGAGATTTTGGTGGATCTGCTGCATCTGTTCAGAGATGGAGTCAACTTTTGTCTCAAGTTGTTCAGTTCGTAAACTGATGTTCTCAACTTTGGAGTTGATATTCAACAAATTATCATTCTGTGCTCTGGCATTTTGGGTTTGCCAGTTGAGGACTGATTCAAAAGGTTTGGGAGGTTCTAGGTGGCCAGATGAGATAATTAGTGAAGGGACAAAGGGTTTGGACACAACATTTCGTTGGGAATCGGTGTGGGTGTCTAAAGGAGGAAAGAGGAAGAATAGTCTGAAGAAGTGGATGAAAACATCATACAAGCCAGTGGTGGTGTTGGAAGTGGGATTGGTGATGGAGTCTCAGATTTGCAATGCTTTGCAATCCATTTGAATTCTTTTTGATAAAAGGGTAATGGAGCTGGTGGAGGTGGAGGATCTTGTGGTGGTTTGGGGTCACAGTGGTGACATGAGACAGGAGATTTTTTCTTTTTGGGTTTCTTTTTCCTTGTGGTGGCATAATCATCATCCTCTTCCCAATCATCCCAGCAGGGACAATTTGGGTCACACATGCCTGAGCCTGGGACATCCCATAGGAAATGTCCATTTTGCTTTGCTGGATATACAGGGTAGCCGTCAGAATTGAACCCTGTAATGGGCAGATCTTCTTAGGCTGTCTGGACAGCTGTGATCATTGAAGAATAGGTAAAAGAGAGCCGAGGAGGCTCTTGTGGAGCACTTGGAGGTGGTTTAAAAGTCATTCGCACTGTGCCATCTTGGCGTCTTTCAAACATGCTTTCAGAGGTCTGAATTGGAGCTGTATTGTTATGGAACTGTTCATAGTTGGAGATCCAGTCAAGAGGCATAAGCTTGATGAGCTCATGACGGGGAATTTGTCTTGGGATCTAGATTATGGTTGGGATCTGGTCAGATTCGGCTAAGACCATAAGGGTATCAGAATAATGTTCAGGAGTGGGTAGATTTAAGGCATGATTTTGAAGCCTATAGACCAATTGGTGGTGTAAGGTGGCAATTTTGGCAGAAGAAATTTGTTCAGCACCTTGGATTTGGACTTGGACTTTCAAGGTTGTGGGCAAGTTGGGATCTTGGAGAGAAAGGTTGAAGTTTGGATAAAAGGTAAGTAAAACACTTCCTGCATGGAGGGTTGTAAGAACAGTGCCAATAACAGCATCTTGGTACTGTTTAAACCGGGTGTCGAGCATAGCAAGGCGAGCTGTAACCGGTAATCCTTTTCTCCCGTGAAGGGTAAGGATTAATCTGATGCCTCTAAGATGAAGATGAGTATAACCTTCTCGTTTCCAGTTGGAGAGTAACTCGGAGGGAATCTCCAGAGTGACATATTGCTCAGCAGAGGTGGCTTGAAGAGCACACTGATCCAGGCGGGAAGACTGGATATATTCTTTAGGGTGAGGGCGTCGGGTAGAGATGAGGGTGCGGATACTGCGGGTAAAGGAGCTAGGTCGTTTGTACAACTGATAAGGGCTAATAAGAGGGTAGAAAGACTCACTGATTTGGGCTGATTCAGGGATATCTTATGCATGACGTGCTCAAATTAGCTAAGGGACTAAAATAGTCCTTAAATGGCCTCTCCTGTGGTGCTTGTAAATCCATTTTATTTTTAACGTGTTTGTGTGTGCGAAGTGTTTTTTCTAATTCAAGGTCTATAGGTTCAAGATTAGGTAATAATGACCTACGACCATGCATGCAAATAAATAAAATAAAAATAAAGATGCAAACAAAACAAAAAATAAAGATGGGAACAAAACAAATAAAAATAAAGAAGAGTGAGAAATTACGATACTAACCTTATTGCGCTATTACAACCTTTCTATAAAATTACACAAAAATAAATACGTGAAAGAAATTAACTAAAAATTAAATTAATAAGATAAACAAAAAAAAATTACAAAGAAAAATAAATGGAAAATTAAATTACAGAATTTTAAAGAAGAGAAAAAGAAAAGAAATACTAACCTTTAAATGTAGATTCACTTTTTTTTTCTTTTTTTTTTAATTTAATAAAAAAATACAAGAAAACAAATAAAAGAAATTATTCAAAAAAAAAATTAATTCTATGAATTAAAATTACTTACCTCCCCGGCAACGGCGCCAAAAACTTGTTGTGCAAATTTTAATGTACTCGCAAGCGCACGAATCTATTGTAGTATAGACTAATGGTGACGAGTGTCGATCCCACGAGGAGGTGGATTTTAATTGTGTAGAATTAATTTTGTAAATGGGTTGTTGGATTTATGGTGGAAATGATTTGGTATATGCTAAAACTTAAATTAAAATGGCGAGAATAAATTCTAAAATTGGAATTGCAATGGCGAGAATAAATTGAAGATAATTCTATTGAAATGACGTACTTGGGTATCTGGATCCGTATCAACATGCATCATGGGCTAAATAATCCGTATTAATGCCAATTAAATCATGAGGGGGGAATCCACACCTCATGAACCACGCTCTAATCAATATGGTGCTAAGGGCTTATCGTGCCAAATAATAATAACCTTATACTAGAGAGCCGGTGTAACCAAGGCGGTACTAGACAAGATTAGTATTATTTGTCGACGAGAAGTCAAAACATCCACAAAAACTAGAGGGGAAGAGAAAGTAAATTTACCAAATTAAGCCCATGACACATGTTGAGACTTCATCTTCAACCCAAGCTTGAAAGAAAATTAGCCACTCATAATTGAACTAGGGGCAAAATGGGAATTTATTAAAATACGAAGAAAATACAAGATGGAGAGGGAATTACAGAAAATGGATCCCAAAAATGGATTCAGAGATATCAAATTAGGGGGGGAGGCCCCCTTTTTATAGATACATGGAGTAAATCATGGCCATCGGATTAAAAACAGTTTGGACGCTCAGGATTGCGCCACGTCATCAGTCAACAGTCCACGGTTTGACCACGCGGATGAACAGTAACACGGTTTGACCCGACTTTGAACAGTAACGCGGTTTGACCCGGATGAACAGTAACGCGGTTTGGTTGAAAATAATCCTGTGTGATGCATGCACCGTACACGAGATTTTTCGTCCACTGATATGCTGCCACGTCACCATCAACAGTACATAAGAATTTTAGCCCAACAGGATCGTGACACCTCATCAGTCAATGCCACATCATCGGTCAATGCCACGTCATCGATCCGTCTATGTGAACAGTGTCGTGAACAGTAACGTAGACAGTACCGTATACGTGAATAGTACCGTACATGTGAATAGTGCCATTTTTCCTTTTATGCTCCTCCTAAGGTTTTCGACCGTCCTGAGTTCAAAAGTGATGTCCGTTTTGCCGTTTGATCTCTCCTTTATTGTGAAATGACTATAATGCCCCTAAAATACATAAAATACTTAATTAAAATAAAACACATGTAATTAAATCACAAGAAAGTTAAATATATAAAAGTAAGGGTTGTTAGTAAGACTTAAAATGTAAAATGACGGTTTTCTCCTTTATAAATATGCATTTTCTAATACTCAACACACCCCCCAACCAGCTTATTGCTAGTTCCTAGCAAATAAAGCGAAAACAAAATTCAAATTCAAAATAATTAATTTTTTTTTTGTTTTAATAGAAACACTCGTATTTATTCCATCAGATTAATGATAACACTCAAATAAAAGTATAAGCATTATCTCCAGTCTAAAGCAACATCACACCCACATCAACCATCCACATGAATTAGCCCAGTAGACTTTGTTTTAGCTACTCTCAAGAATGACATGTCAAACCCCAAAATCTCACTGGAAGTAGTGACACTCTCACAAATAAATTAATCCCAATAAAAATAGTCACTCCAATGAATGGTAATTGAGAGAGAAAATAATAAAGAAGTGATATCACATGCTCTCACCAAGATGAAATAAATATGCCCTCAGCTTAGAAATAATACGATCTCAAGTCAAATAAAATGTTAGTCAACCCACTTTATTTATCTTTTTTTTTTTTTTAATTATGCATCACTACATCTTTTTAGCCCATATAACTAGCTTCTACTTCAAACTATAGTTCCCTAAAATCAAGAAGGACTTTTATTAGGATGAAACGTAGGCTAGGGACATGGCTAACAAAGAAGGAAAATAAGGAAAACAAAGTGTATGTTTGAGAAAAATGCAGAGAAATTTTTTTTTTTTTTTTTTGGAAGTTGCAAGGTGGATTTCACCTATTTTTATTCTTTTGAAACAACAACTTTTGTTTTTGTTTTTTGTTTTTTGTTTTTTTTTTTTGGCATAACTTCACTGAACAACATAATTATTTACATTTTCTCAAACATAAATAGGTGATGGAACTTATAAGACATTGGGTAATACTCCAAATCGGAGTGGGTCAAGATAATAAGTTGACAAAGAAAATGTTTTTTTTTTTTTAAAGGCTCAAAAGGGTTAACTATGGATATTTAATAAAAGGGATGGCTAGAAAGGCTCAAACGGATCAAAGATGGCCTTTCCATCGTCTTTTAGGGCTCTGAATAACCTTCCATATCTACTAGTTAGATGGGCCTCCAAATGTAGCAACACACTCTTTTTTCTTTTTTTTTTTATTTTACAAATTTTTTTTTTTAGGGTTAACTCAAAAGTAATTTAGAGATCGTGTATAAAATAATAAACTACTAAGCTGTATAAAGAGTGGGCAAAAGGGTTATTCTCCAAGAAAAATAATAGGCTCAAAAACTCACTTGGTACTTATTATGACATGTTCATTCCTTCAAGCAACTCATATATGTCTCCGACATCAACATGTAGAGTAGCAAACATAATGTAACATCACTTAAGACCAAAGATAATACAAATACTAAAATTTAAAATTAATCATGTCACCCAATGTTAAAACAAATCACACAAAATTTTTTTTTTTTTTTTAAACAACATTCTACCCCCCAACCTATTCTAAACATAAAAAAAAAATAATATGCATGCAGAAATGTGAAAATGATGTAGAAAAATTAATTTAGAAAAGTTACAAAAATGATAGAAAAGAAAATGATTTTTTTATTATTTTTTTTAAAGAAGATGCGTTTCTAGAGGAACTACACTCCATATTCAGCCATCTTCGACTCAAAAGTTGGAAAATGTATATTTATAGAGGAGAAATTAAAAAGAAGAAAAATAAACATAAACACATAATAAAGAAAAAGAAAATGTCTGAATTTTTTTTTTTTTTTTTTTATAAACGATGAAGATGCGTTTCTAGAGTCACTACACTCCATATTCAGCCATCTTCAACACAAAAAGTTAGCAACAGTTAGTTTCTACAACAAAAATTAGTAAAAACTTAACCAAAATTCTACAATTGTCGACTATTCCCTCCCCCCAACCAGAACGAAACATTGTCCTCAATGTTTGAAAGGAAAGAAGTAGAGTTTAGAAGACATCACCTGGGTGGTGCAACACAGAAGAAAATATTTATAGGCGGAGAGTTAAATCTAATTTGTACTTCTTACTGCTGCTACTGTTACCATCATTATTTGGACGCTCCAACACGAAGGTCCAGGGGTCTGGCTCCGGTCTATAAGCTTGTAACAGATCAAGTAGCTCATTAGCAGTGTGAGCACAAATAAAAAGTTTTTTCACATTAGCGGGAATGAAATAGTTTTTTATTGCATGGTTAAGAAATGCGATAAAGCCATCATAAAAGTTATTGACATTTAACAAACCGATGGGCTTTTGGTGGATGTGCAGATGGGCCCAAGATGCTAGTGTCATAAGTGCCTCTAGTGTTGCAAGATCTCCTGGAAGGAAAATAAAAGCATCAGTATGATTAAGCATTTCAGTTATTCTTTCTTGCATACCTGAGACGACTAACTCTTCTCCAGTTGATGAGTCAGACGAACTGCCCAATGGTTTTAGGACTCTTGGGATGATGCCTAACACTTGACTTCCTCTGATAAAAGCTGCTTCTGAGACCATTTTTGATAACCCTCAGTTACCTCCTCCATACACCAAATGTAATTTTCTCGCTGCTATGCTTCGACCAAGATCTATAGCTGCCTCAACGAACTCTTTATGTTTGCCATAGGTAAATCCATAAAGCACACAAATGTTCTTGAATTGTCTATTGGGAGTAGCTGCCATTGTGATACTTCTCGAAAACAATTTGTGAGTGCTTGACAAAAAGGAAATCACATTTAAGAATCTTGGTGACAGTGGATCACAGTTATGTATGAGGTAACATGTCAGTGTCAAATAACGCGTAAAGCACGTGGCTCGCTAGTCAAAAAGGAAACAGTAAAAGGGAAAAAGAAAACAGTAATAAGGAAAAAGCAAACAGTAATAAAATTTTTAAAGACAATAATGCACACAATAAAACAATAGTGAAATAAAATAACAGTAAAGTAAAAGGATATTTACAGGTAGTTGCGACTGTGGCTCACATCTTCCTCTGGTTTTACGTCCAGAAACGGCTTGAACGCCCTCTATGGGTCGAGGATAGGCTTCCTATCCAGTTTTCTTATAAACTGGCAAACAGGGTCGTTTATAGTCAGATTCCCGAGACTATATCGTGCATGCTCTTTCTGGAATAATGGCCATAACTGGAGAATCGCTCCTTGCACATATCCACTGGGATGCGTTTCAAGAGACAAAAGGATATCATCCAATGACTCCTTATTCAAGCCATCCCTAATGAATTGAATCTTATCTTCCCTGTTATCAGACACCATTCCTAAAGAACATGGGTTTTTATTGCAACTCATTCTGGCACACTTATGACAAGCAACAGAAATTCTTCGAGCTCGTCGTTTTCTTGCATAATTTCCTTTACCACAACCAGGCATGTATGCAATAAATTTTGGAGGTAACTCACCTGCCGATCGTACTTTAGCCTCGATTAACCAACGGATGTCAGCAGGTATGTTATTCCTCATGAGTAATCGCATGCGTTCGGACCGAGCTTTATAGATCGTAAGGAGGGCATTCTGAGGAAGTGAAGGGAATCGCTTGTGAAAGTTCGCTAGAATCTCGTTTTTGTCCATACCTTCGCCTC